>NC_044393.1:32119970-32428185 GCF_006542625.1 Nomascus leucogenys | reverse complement strand
TTGAGTAGCTGGGATTACAGGATTACAGGCGCGCACCCACCACACCTGGCTAATTTTTATATTTTTCCTACAGATGGGGTTTCACCATGTTGGCCAGGCTGGTCTCAAACTCCTGACCTCAGGTGATCTGTCCGCCTTGGCCTCCCAAAGTGCTGAGATTACAGGCATGAGCCACTGTTCCCAGCCCACACTTTTTATTTAGATAGATTTTACCATATGATCCACTGTAGAGGTTGTATCAGTTTACTTTCCCACCAGCAGTGATCTCAATTCTTGTTTAATGGCTGTGGAGTAGTCTGTTCTCCAGAGGTTTTGTTTTTTTGTTGTTGTTTTTGTTTGTTTGTTTGTTAGAGTCTCACTCTTTGGCTAGGCTGGAGTGCAGTGGTGTGATCTTGGCTCACTGCAACCTCCGCCTTCCGGGTACAAACAATTCTCGTGCCTCAGCCTCCCAAGTAGCAGGAATTAAAGGTGTGTGCCACTACGCCCGGCTAATTTTTATATTTTTAGTAGTGATAGGGTTTCACCATGTTGGCCAGGCTGGTCTCGAACTCTTGACCTCAAGTGATCCGCCCGCCTCGGCCTCCCATAGTGCTGGGATTACAGGTGTGAGCCACTGTGCCTGGCTTCTCCAGAGGTTTTTAAGCAGATATGTGATACAATCAGGTGTAGGCTTTAGAAAGAGCTCATGGCAGGGTGGGTGATAGGCAGGAGGGAGAAGTGTAATATTGGTGCAGGGGTTGTTGAAGACAGCAATGAGGGCCAAAGGATTGGGGTGGGAAGTTAGGAAAGGTAACCTTGGAGAGCTGAGTGACTGGATGTTGTGGTAAGGAATGGAGACTCTGGAGTCTCCAGCTGGGGCAACAGTAACAGAATGGCCCGTGAATTTCAGATCATTTCCAGGGCATGGTGTAGAAGCAGTGCTCTGAGAGCTTGAGCCGTGCCAATGGCTTGAAGCAGGCATCTGTCCTCTCTTACAGCTTTTGTTTCCGCTCTGATAACAACATCCAGAATGTCATGGAAGCTACATTTACTTCTGCTGTTTGTGTCAGGTTTTTCCCCCACTTTCTAATTGTGTTTTATGTTGCAGGAGCTATTGTATTTACATACGCAAATCTGGTTAAAAAATCGCAATTGGATTGGTAAAGAATCCTAACAACTTTTTAGTATTTTTGTCACTACAAAGATTAGCTGTTCAGTTACCTTCAGGATTCTGTTCCTCAGAAAGGTTGCAGGCTTCCCAAGTATCTTCCTGTTAAAACTTTCCAACAGAAATTTCCAGATAGGAAAGATAGAAATCTTCTAGGAAATAGCTCCTAAGAGTTTGGGGTCTGGAACTGGACTGCCTCAGTTTCAGTCCTGGCTCTGCCACTCACCAGCTGTGTGACACTAAGCAAGTTACTTCACCTCTCTAGACCTCCGCTTCCTCATCTGTAAAACAGCTATTAAAAGTACCTGCTGGCCAGGCGCGGTGGCTCACGCCTGTAATCCCAGCACTTTGGGAGGCCAAGGCAGGCAGATCACGAGGTCAGGAGATCGAGACCATCCTGACTAACATGATGAAACCCTGTCTCTACTAAAAATACAAAAAATTATCTGGGCGTGGTGGTACATGCCTGTAGTCCCAGCTACTCGGGAGGCTGAGACACGAGAATTGCTTGAAACCAGGAGGCGGAGGTTGCAGTGAGCCGAGATTGCGCCACTGCATTCCAGCCTGGGCAACAGAGCGAGACTCTGTCTCAAACAAAAAAAAAAAAAAGGACCTGCTTTGTGGGGTTTTTGTGAGGATGAAAACATGTAAAGTACCTAGAACAGTGCAGTAATGTTATTGTTATTACTATTATCGTCAGATTTCAGGTCTCCCGTTCTTTTATTTATTTATTTTTTTTAATAGAGGCAGAGTTTCTCCATGTTGCCCATGCTGGTCTCAAACTCCTGGGCTCAACCGATCTGCCCACTTGACCTCCCAAAGTGCTGGGATTACAGTCCGGTCTCCCATTCTGACTCAGCATTGCAGCATGGGATATTTATAAGTCACCCACAAAGGAGACCAGAGTCCTCTGTGTGATGGAGAGGATCTGTCCAACCTTGGTTTGTCACTGAATAAGATTAGGCCTCTTCCCACCCAGGGTGCTGAGCTGAATTGAAAGGAATATGTGGAAATGAGCCATAATACTGGTTTGTAGGTGAAGCCACAGAGTCCTGTGTGTCCTTTGACAGCCCTGAGCCTCTGCATGTGCATATCTTTCTGCCTGATAAGCACTTCCTTTCCTTGTACACAAAGCAGACTCCTCAAGCCAGGCATGGTGGCTCACCTGTAATCCCAGCACTTTGGGAGGCCAAGGCAGGCAGATCATCTGAGGTCAGGACTTTGAGACCAGCCTGGCCAACATGGTGAAACCCCATCTCTACTAAAAATACAAAATTAGCCGGGTGTGGTGGCGGGTACCTACAATCCCAGCTACTCAGGAGGCCGAGGCAGAGAATCACTTGATTTGTAGTGAGCCGAGATTGTGCCACTGCACTCCAGCCTGGGCAAAGAGAGCAAAACTCCACTCAAAAAAAAAAAAAAAAAATGACAAGCTGACTCCTCAACCCAGTCAGCATTTATCTGGCTCCAGACTACCAGACCCTGTGCTTGACCATCAAGGCCTTGCTTAAGTGGTACCTGCTCTCGCCACCTCTGACTCCCTTACTTCTCTGCAGAAATAGTGTCTTGTTGGCTGTCTCGTGATTCCATTGTGCATAATAATGATACAAATGGTGTATACAGTTTAAATGATGACTCAAGGCACAATGCTGAGTACTTCCAAAGCAGAAATCAGAATCCTCACAACTTGTTTTACAGCTGAGGAAACTGAGGCTTAGAGAAAAAAAAAATCACTTTCCCAAGGTCCCACAGCTGGGAAGTAGAGCTGGGAGTCCAAATGGACTTCCTGATCTCAGAGTCCCTTCATAACTGCTGATGTTCATATTGTGTGTCACACTGATATACATGTCTGTTGCATCATGTGTCACACTACATTATAATAGCCTGTTTGGGGTTTTGTTTTGGAGGGGCTTTTTTTTTTTTTTTTTTTTTTTTATGTGAGACAGAGTCTCGCTCTGTTGCCGAGGCTGGAGTTCAGTGGCACGATCCCCACTCACTACAGCCTCCACCTCCCGGGTTCAAGCAATTCTCCTGCCTCAACCTCCTGAGTAGCTGGGACCATAGGTGCACGGTATCACACCCAGCTAATTTTTGTATTTTTAGTAGAGATGGGGTTTCACCATGTTGGCCAGGCTGGTCTTTTTTTTTTTTTTTTGAGACAGAGTCTCGCTGTCACCCAGGCTGGAGTTCAGTGGCTCAGTCTCAGCTCACTGCAACCTCCACCTCCCAGGTTCAAGCTGTTCTCCTCCCTCAGCCTCCCAAGTAGCTGGGAATTACAGGTGCACACCAGCACGCCCAGCTAATCTTCGTATTTTTAGTAGAGACAAGGTTTCACCATGTTGGCCAGGCTGGTCTCGAAATCCTGACCTCAGGTGATCCGCCCGCCTCCATCTCCCAAAGTGCTGTGGGATTACAGGTATGAGCCACCACGCCCAGCCAGTTTTGCTGTGCATTCCATAAAATAGAATACCTGTTCCCTGTAATATGTATCATGTCATGGTATTAACCTACCTGCCTGTGAGTGCTTCAAGATCAGGAACTCATTTTTGTACCCATACTACTGCTACACAGGAAATGTATTGAATGTGTGGAGATGCTCAGAGGGGATGAGGAACTTGCCCAAGTCCCACAGCACCCTGCTGGCAAAAGCAGAAGCCAAGGGTTGGGAGAGAATAGGGAAGGAAGGAAACCGGGCCTCTCATGTGGGTATTGCTCACCCACCCCACTCCCACCTCCTGGCAAAGCCGTCCAAGTGACTCATATGGAGCTGCCTCCAGTGGCTCCAGAGGGGAGGGTCTCTCTTCCAGCCCAGAGCCTGGGCTGCCTCAGCCATGCATAGGCAAGGGTGTGGTTAGGGACCTCCTCACTCAGCTCTCCCTGATAGTCACAACCCCCAATACGGGCACAGTACTTTACAGTTTGCCAGGCTGTTTCGCATCCCATATCTCATTTGGTTTAAGACTCCTATGGGGCTGGGTGTCGTGGTTCATGTCTATAATCTCAGCATTTTAGGAGGCCAAGGCAGGAGGATCACTTGATGCCAGGAGTTCAAGGCTGCAGTGAGCTATGATCCTGCCACTGCACTCCAGCCTGGGCAACAAAGAGAGACTGTCGCTTTTCTTTAAAAAAAAAGAAGGCTCTTGGACCTTTTTTGAAGTGAGGCTAGAGATCGTCCTCCTGTTTGACAGAGAAGTAAACCCAGTTACTCAGCAAGCTGTTAACAGAGCAAGGAATACCTTGGATACACTTTATATGTAGCATTTTACTTATGTATGAACTATATCTGTAGGGAGATTTCCCACAGGTGGAATTGCTTGGTCAAAGGGTATGTGTATTTGTGATTTTTTATGTATTGCCTAGTTGCTTTCTACAGGAAGACAGATTGACTCTCATAGGCAGTGTGGGAGACTACATCTTTCCCCGTAGCCCCACTGACTCAGTATGTTACCCAGTGTGTGGATTCTTACCTTTCTATTAGACAAAAAACAGAATCTCAGTGTGCTTTAGTCTGAGCTCTTATTAAGAGTGAGAATAAAGACTTTTTTTTATTATTAAGAGCCATTTGTAGTTCTTGTTCCGTGGTTTTTTTTTTTTTTTTTTTTGAGACAGAGTCTCACTCTGTTGCCCAGGCTGGAGTGCAGTGGCACGATCTTGGCTCACTGCAAGCTCCGCCTCCCGGGTTCACGCCATTCTGCTGCCTCAGCCTCCCAAGTAGCTGGGACTACAGGTGCCCGCCACCACATCTGGCTAATTTTTTCTATTTTTTAGTAGAGACGGGGTTTCACCATGTTAGCCAGGATGGTCTTGATCTCCTGACCTCGTGATCCGCCCACCTCGGCCTCCCAAAGTGCTGGGATTACAAGCATGAGCCACCGCGCCCGGCCTCTGTGGCTCTTCTTTTTGTGTCTTTGGGCATGTGGAAATTTCAATCGAATGCATCCTACCAAATTACCCTCCCCAAAAGGCTGGACAGGTTTATACTTTAGGCCAGTGCTGTCTATGTATTTCCCTTAGCCAGGCACAGTGGCGCATGCCTGTAATCCCAGCTACTTGGGAGGCTGAGGCAGGAGGATTACTTAAGCCCAGGATTTCAAATCTAGCCCACACCTCCCTCTCCTAGTAGTCATTTCGTGGGCTTACTGCCCTCTGCCCCATCTCCTTCCCTCTTTGCAACCTTCCACCTGGGACACTAGGGCCTCTCTGAGCTAGTCTTACCTTCTCCAGACACCCTCTCTCTTAGCAGGTTTTTTATTGTTGGTTTTTGTGAGCCAAAATATTTGTGAGTCTCCATAACTGAATGCGATCCCTTCTTCTAGGGATGCTGGTGCTTTACTTGCAGGATGGACATGGTGATGGTAGAATCTCAGGCACTGTAATGAGCCTGTGGCTACTATGGAAAGAACTTCGGCATGAGTAGGAGTCTAATCTGGCATTGCTAGGACTTTTGGTAGCCATGATATAAAACAGTTGCAGGGTAGGCTTGTCCCAGCGGGGAAATCTGGAAGGGCTTCATGGCAGTGACATTTACTAGGCCCTTGAGGACTGTGAGGATTTTGCCTAGCAGAGAGAGGGCAAGTAGAGACCACTGTGATCCTGGAAGCTTTTAACCTGTTTGGAATACAAATTTATACCAAAAATAAAATAAAATAAATTTATACCAGTACTACATATCATTGATAAATTTTCATTAGAAAGTTCTGGCCGGGTACAATGGCTCACACCTATAAGTCCAGCACTTTGTGAGGCTAAGGCGGGCAGATCACCTGAGGCCAGGAGTTTGAGACCAGCCTGGCCGACATGGCGAAACCCCCTCTCTGCAAAAAATACAAAAATTAGCCAGGTATGGTGGCATGTGCCTGTAGTCCTAGCTACTTGAGAGGCTGAGGCGGGAGAATTGATTGAACCAGGAGGCAGAGGTTGCAGTGAGCCAAGATTGTGCCAATGCACTCCAGCCTAGGTGATGGAGTGAGACTCCATCTCAAAAAAAAAAAAAGTTCGTCATAAATTCTTTTTTTTTTTTTTTTTTAAGACGGAGTCTTGCTCTGTCGCCCAGGCTAGGGTGTTCAGTGGCACGATCTCGGCTCACTGCAACCTCTGCCTCCTGGGTTCAAGCAATTCTCCTGACTCAGCCTCCCAAGTAGATGGGATTATAGGTGCCCGCCACTGAGCCCGGCTAATTTTTGTATTTTTAGTAGAGACGGGGGTTTCACCATGTTGGCCAGGCTGGTCTCGAACTCCTGACCTCGTGATCTACCCGCCTCGGCCTTCCAAAATGCTGGGATTACAGGCGTGAGCCACCACGCCTGGCCTTCTTTGGCATAAATTCTATGAAGCTAATCTATTTCTATGTTGGTCTGTTACTCCATTTTCAATTCTTTTCCATTTTTGTAACACTGAAATTATTTTGATTGCATTTAGTTCTTTTTCATGTAAATATTTATCATTCATCAGTTCTTTACCCACATCACATTCTTGCCAACTATAGCATCTGCCATTATAAATTTAATTGTGGCTTTTATTTTTACCATTTTCAAGTCTGCCAGTCAAATTTCTTAAATTTAAGTTTTGTCAAGATTTGCTTCTCTTCACAGTTGGTGTCTTCCTATGTGCAGTTTCAGCCATTGTCTGTCTTGTTTGTTGTTAATTTCATTACCTACTGGATGACAGAATAGTCATTTTTCCCTCTTGGCTGATCCATTAGAAAACTGAAAACAATTTTCTTCGAGAGGTCTGAAACTGCTGTGGCATCGCTGGTGTCCAGGTTTTCTTCTCTCAGTTATTCCACACGGGAATGGCCTCTGCCATAGCCCTTCTCCCCAGATGTGTCACACATGCCCTGGGTTCTCCTTGGTCTCTTGATCAGGGTCCAGATCTCCTCATGGCAGAATGGCAGGAGCAGCCAGGCATGGTGGCTCATACCTGTAATCCCAGCACTTTGGGAGGCCGAGGCAGGTGGATCACTTCAGGTCAGTTCGAGACCAGCCTAGCCAACATGGTAAAACTCCATCTCTGCTAAAAATACAAAAATTAGCTGTGCATGGTGGCGCATGCCTACAGTCCCAGCTACTCGGGAGGCTGAGGCAGGAGAATCGCCTGAACCCAGGAAGCGGAGGCTGCAGTGAGCCGAGATCATGCCACTTCATTCCAGCCTGGGTGATAGAGCAAGACTCTGTCTCAAAAAAAAAAATGGCAAGATCAGAGCATCTTGCCCCAGGATGAGGCAGGCAGCATCCCTAGCCAAGGGAACAGCATTAGCAGAGCCTTGCAGGAACACATGGGAACCAGCCGTGCTGAGCCATTGCCATTCTCTCCTCTAGAATGCTTCGGACATGCCTGAAACGATCACCAGCCGGGATGCTGCCCGCTTCCCCATCATCGCCAGCTGCACACTCTTGGGGCTCTACCTCTTTTTCAAAGTAAGTCTTTTGCCATTTGTTGTGTCATTTGATCTCAATGACTTTATCTTATTTTGTTTTATTTTTCCCATCACAAGAGCCATGCATGTTCATTTATAGAAAATAAAGAAGAGAGAAAAATTAATAATTCACCCATAGACCTACCCAAAGACAACAACTGTTAGTGTTTGGGACCCTTTCTCACTAGTCTGTATTTCTTTTATCCATGTAGCTTTTTGTTTTGTTTTTGTGATATCAGTTTGGTTTCATCATACTGTTTATGTTGGGATGGGGTATAGCTTGTGCTCAGACATACCTCTACCATACTAATGGCCTTTTTTTTTTTTTTTTTTTAATTTATCGAGGTTTATTTTCCCAATAAAAGTTACACAGGCTCAGTGTTGAAAACCTGGAAAACACAGAAAAGTAAAAAGGGAAAAACAGCAGTCATCCAAAACCCCACTACCAGAGACAGTCACAGTTTCCCTTCGGAGGTGTGTCCTTCCACTGTTTCTCCCTGTGCATGGTTTCTCCGTAGCTGTGACCACATGGTGTATTCAGTTTGTAGCTGCTTTTTTCACTTCACATTAATAACATCATAAACATTTTCTCATGTTACTGCAAACTCTCCTTAGTTGTACTATTTTCTGGATTATAAAAGTAATATATTCAGAAAAACTAAAGAAAGTATATCAATAGAGGGAAAAATAAATTCCACAAGACAGAAGTAGTCATTAACATTTTGGCATATCTCCTTTCGGGCTTTTTATTTATTTTAGGACAGAGTCTCACTCTGTCCCCCAGGCTGGAGTGCAATGGTGCCATCACAGTTCACTGTAGCCTCAACCTCTTAGGCTCAAGAGATCCTCCTGCCTCAGCCTCCCAAGTAGCTGGGATTATAGGCATGCGCCACCACACCCTGCTAATTTTTTCTTTTTTGAGACGGAGTCTCGCTCTGTCACCCAGGCTGGAGTGGAGTGGCGCAATCTCAGCTCACTACAACATCCACCTCCCAGGTTCAAGTGATTCTCCTGCCTCAGCCGGCTGAGTAGCTAGGATTACAGACGTGCGCCACCACGCCCAGCTAATTTTTGTATTTTTAGTAGAGACAGGGTTTCACCATGTTGGTCAGGCTGGTCTCAAACTCCTGACCTCATGATCCGCCCGCCTTGGCCTCCCAAAGTGCTGGGATTACGAGCGTGAGCCACTGTGCCCGGCCAATTTTTTCTTTTAGTAGAAACAAGATTTCGCTTTGTTGCCCAGTCTGGTCTCAAACTCCTGGGCTCAAGTGATCCTCCCACCTTTCCCTCCTAAAGTGCTGGGATTACAGGCGTAAGCCACTGCATCCATCCCTTTCAGCCTTTTAATAAGTGTATGTTTAGCATTATTATAATCATAACTGTAGTGTTAGATCTTCTTTTTGTTGTTTATGTTAGGTTTTTCTTTGTTTATTGGTTTGTTTAGAGACAGGGTGTCACTCTTGCCCAGCCTGGAGTGCACTGGTACAATCATGGCTCACGGGAACCTCAATTCCTGGACTCAAGTGGAAAACTGGCTGATTTTATTTTATTGTATTTTATTTTTAGAGACAGGGTTTTACTATGTTGCCCAGGCTGGTAACAAACTCCTTGGCCTCCTAAAGCACTAAGATTACAGATATAAGCCACCATGCCAGGCCCTTGTTTTGTTTGTTTTGTTTTGTTTTTGAGACAAGGTCTTGCTGTGTCACCCAGGCTGGAGTGCCATAGTGCAATCATGGCTCACTATAGCCTCAACCTCCTGGGCTCAAGCAATCCTCCCACCTCTGCCTCCAGAGTAGCTGGGACTACAAGGTGTGCACCACCACACCTAGCTAATTTTCGTATTTTTAGTGGAGATAGAGTTTTGCATGTTACCCAGGCTGGTCTCGAACTCCTAGGCTCAAGCTATCCACCCTCCTTGGCCTTGTAAAGTGCTGGTATTACAGGCATGAGCCACCACACCTGGCCCCTTCTTGTTCTTTTAATAGTATGTTAACTTTTTTCCTGGTCATTGAAAATTCCTCAAGGATGTCTTTAATTTACATCTTAAAATGTAGGCTGGGCGCAGTGGCCCACACCTGTGATCCCAGCACTTTGGGAAGCCAAGGTGGGTGGATCATCTGAGGTCAGGAATTCAAGACCACCCTGGCCAACATGGTGAAACCCCGTCTCTACAAAAACTACAAAAATCCATCCTGGCCAACATGGTGAAACCCGGTTTCTACTAAAAATACAAAAATTAGCTGGGCATGGTGGTGTGCACCTGTAGTCCCAGCTACTCGGGAGGCTGAGGCAGGAGAATCGCTTGAACCCAGGAAGCAGAGGTTGCAGTGAGCTTAGATGGTGCCACTGCACTCCAGCCTGGCGACACAGCGAGACTCTGTCTCAATTTAAAAAAAAAAAAAAAGAAATGACTCAATTAAAAAATAAATATACATGTAGGCCTGGCGCAGTGGCTCACCTGTTATCCTAGTACTTTGGGAGGCTAAGGTGGGAGGATCACTTGAGCTCAGGAGTTGGAGGCCAGTGTGGGCAACATAGTAAGACCTCATCTCATTCATAAGTAAATAAATAAACTGACTCATCAATAATGTATATCATTTAACAAAATTTGTTGCCAGCCTAGGCAACAGAGCAAAACTCCATCTCAAAAACTATATATATTTTTTTCAACCTAAAGTACAAATGAACCATTATCCTCTCCCCAATACAGTTTCCTGTGATTCTGTCATGCATAAATCTATACTTATGTTAAATTATATATATTTATATATGTATCAAATACATGATTCTTACCATGGAGGTATTTTTATATCAACACAGTCAAATTACCCCATTCTTTCATTCTTCTTTTTTTTTTTTTTTTTGAGACAGACTCTTGCTCTGTCGCCAGGCTGGAGTGCAGTGGTGTGTGATCTCAGCTCAATGCAACCTCTGCCTCCCTGGTTCAAGTGATTCTCCCGCCTCAGCCTCCGGAGTAGCTGGGATTACAGGTGCGTGCCACCACACCCAGCTAATTTTTGTATTTGTAGTAGAGATGGGGTTTCACCATGTTGGCCAGGATGGTCTTGATCTCTTGACCTTGTGATCTGCCCGCCTCAGCCTCCCAAAGTGCTGGGATTACAGGCATGGGCCATCATGCCCAGCCTCTTTCATTCTTTTTAACAGCTGCTTATGGTTCTGTTTTACAGTGTACCCTGAGGGTATTTAGGTCTGTCCAGTGTTGGGGTATCATAGCAGTATTATCATGAACACTCATACACATAATTTGTGCACTTATTTTCTTCAAGTCTATCTGCAATAGGTCTACCAGGTCAAATGCATCTCCATTTGTAATTAGATAGTGCCAAATCACCCTCCAAAAAGATTGTACCATTTTACATTCCCACTGACAGTTACAAGTGTGCTGGCCTACCCAGGCGCTCACCTGCATTGGATAGCACCAAAATTTTCAGTTTTTTCAAGTCTGTGAGTGAATTAAAAAGATTTTTTTTTTTTTTTTTTTTTTTTTTTTTTGAGATGGAGTCTCACTCTGTTGCCCAGGCTGGAGTGCAGTGGCGAGTTCTCGGCTCACTGCAACCTCCACCTCCCAGGTTCAAACGATTCTCTTGCCTCAGCCTCCCAAGTAGCTAGGATTACAGGTGCGTGCCACCATGCCCAGCTAATTTTTGTATTTTTAGTAGAGACGGGGTTTCACCTTGTTGATCAGGCTGGACTACTGGCCTCAGGTAATCCACCTGCCTTGGCCTCCCAAAGTGCTGGGATTACAGGTGTGAGCCACTGCGCCCAGCCAAAAACATAATTTTTTAACACGTGTTTCCTATTTCATAGCTCCCTCATTTTGGATCGGATTTTTTTTTTTTTTTTTTTTTTTTTTTTTTAGAGATGAGGTCTTGCTCTGTTGCCCAGGCTGGAGTGCAGTCACATAATCATAGCTTACTGAAGCCTTGTTCTCCTGGGCTCAGATGATCCTCCCGTCTCAGCCTCCTAAGTATTTGGGACTATAGATGTATGTCATTACACCCAGCTGTAAATCCTCTTTTTTTGTTGTTTTTTGTTGTTGTTGTTTTTTGTTGTTATTGTTTTGTTTTGTTTTGTTTTTTGAGACGGAGTCTCTGTCACCCAGGCTGGAGTGCAGTGGCATGATCTCAGCTTACTGCAATCTCTGCCTCCCAAGTTCAAGCAATTCTCCTGCCTCAGCCTCCTGAGAAATGCTCTTTTTAATGGTTACAGGATATCCCCACAGGCAACCAGCCTGGGCAACATAGCAAGACCTCATCTCTAGAAAACATTTAAAAATTAGCCAGACATGGTGGTGCAGGCTTATATTCCCAGCTACTCAGGAGATTGAGGCTGAAGGATGACTTGAGCACAGGAGTTCAAGGCTATGGTGAGCTATGATCACACCACTGAACTCCAGCCTGGACACGAATGTTACCCTGACAATAAAAGCGGAAAAATATCCCTATAAGCAGATACAGCACAGTTGACTTAAAGCATCCGCCTCACTTTAAACAGAAAATGTCATTCTGATTTTTACTCTAAGAAATTAGAGTGCACTAAATAACATTGGCTATTCACAGGTTGTTGTTTTTTTTTCTTTTTTCCTGGACCTCAGGTAAAGAGCTGAATTTAGGCCGGGCGCGGTGGCTCAAGCCTGTAATCCCAGCACTTTGGGAGGCCAAGGCGGGTGTATCACGAGGTCAGGAGATCAAGACCATCCTGGCCAACATGGTGAAACCCCATCTCTACTAAAAATACAAAAACTAGCAGGGCGTGGTGGCACATGCCTGTAATCCCAGCTACTTGGGAGGCTGAGGCAGGAGACTAGCTTGAACCAGGGAGTCGGGGGTTGCAGTGAGCCGAGATCGCGCCCCTGCACTCCAGCCTGGTGACAGAGAGAGACTCCATCTCAAAACAAAACAAGCAAACAAAACAGCTGAATTTATCAAATGCCTTGGTTCATAGCATACCATCCTTGGTCTATGCCAGGCCCCCCTACGTTTTTTTTTTCCCACTTCACTCCAATATCCACCTCCATTTCCCACCTTCATTTCTCTCTCTGCCAGAGGCAGCTGCTTTAATGCATTTGACTTCTGTCCTTAGATGTGTATGTTTCTTATAAAATATGTAGTGTTGGTGTATCTGTGTGTATGAGTGGGAATTGCATTTCCATAAATAGAACTGTGCATTGCATCTCCCTCTGTTTCCTTTTCCGCTCTCTGTACCTTAAGATCTCTCTGTGGCTCTGTGTACATCCAGCCATTGCTTCTGCCTTTGCTTTTGGCAGATATTTCTGAAGTCTTGAGAGACCTTCTAACATTTTTAGTATTTAGGATTCTTTCCTTAGACCAGATGCTCCCAAAAGGAATTTCTGGCAGCAGTGGGTGTGAGCATTTTTATTTAAGGCACTGGCTTCCTGTTGCTCAGCCTTTCCTCCTCTCTGGGCAGGTAAGCCTCAGTCTGCCTCGTGCCAGAAGCACAGAGTATACCTCTTCCCCGTGCCTCTAGAGTGTCCCCAGTAAGATTTCTGAAAGGCAGCTGTCTGGACAGCACAGCCACTGGGCTCCTCCTGGACTACCCCCGACATCTGGCTGGTTGGTTTGCTTAACAGAAAAACAGCCCACCACAGCGGCTCTCCCTTGGCCCTTTTCCTCCCCTCCTCCTGGTTGGGGCACTGGAGTTTGTAACTGCATTGTACATTTTTAAAACTTCAGGGCCAAGTGCAGTGGCTCACGCCTGTAATCCCAACGCTTTGGGAGGCCAAGGTGGGCCGATCACCTGAGGTCAGGAGATTGAGACCAGCCTGGCCAACGTGGTAAAACCCCGTCTCTACTAAAAATACAAAAAAGTTAACCGAGCACGGTGGCCCATGCCTGTAGTCCCAGCTACTCGGGAGGCTGAGGCAGGAGAATCGCTTGAACCCAGGAGGCAGAGGTTGTGGTGAGCCGAGAACACGCCACTGCACTCCAGCCTGGGTGACAGAGTGAGATTTCGTCTCAAAAAAAAAAAACAAAAAAAAACTTCATATTTTCCTGATGCCTCAGCATCCCACAAACAGGCCATGAACACTTTGCTCAGGTGAACAGGTGCCAGTGTGTAAGGCTGGTCCCTGCCACAAGTTCCCCTTCTTGCCCTCCTCTACTGTGACCTAGTGACATTCAGACACATCAGTGAGATCCCCTTTTGCTTGTGTCTTTCACCCTGAGCCCCAGAGAAGGCACTTGGCCATGGGTCTCCTTCTGTAGGACCTGTGAGTATAATAAATCCTTTCATTTCATATGCCTCTCTCTCAAGGACTTTCACCCTGAGTTTAGAATGATCCCATCCTCATCACCAATTGTGTTGTAAAAAAGAAGTTCCCCTTGTGAGGTTTTTCTGTTCTTGTTTTTACAGGCAGAGTCTTACTCTTTCACCCAGGCTGGAGTGCAGTGGTACGATCATAGTTTGCAATAACTAAACTCCCAGGCTCAGGTGGTCCTCCCACCTCAGCCCTCTGAGTAGCTGGGACTATAGGCATGCACCACCGCGCCCACCTAATTTTTTTTTATTTTGTAGAGATGGGGTCTTGCCATGTTGCTCATGCTGATCTTGAACTCCTGGCCTCATGCAGTCCTCCCACCTTGGCCTCCTAAAGTGCTGGGATTACAGGCGCAAGCCACCGCACCCAGCCCACTTTATGAAGTCTTTTAAGGATCACTCTCACATAGTCACAGAAACTATGCTCAGAGAGGCTTATGAAATTACCGGATTTACTACACTCACATGGGCATGCATGCCACACAGGGGGCCATATGGGAGGAGCTTCAAGGAAGCCACTCAACCAAGCAGGTGGGGAGAAGGGGGAGAGGACAGAGAGAAGGAAGGAGAGAGGAGGACCCCTGGGCAAGTGCCTCTGTTGGGGCTCAGGGTAGTACAAGCAAAGGGCATGAGGGGATTTACCTGTGTTTGAATGGTATTAGGTTATAGAAGAAGCGGACCAGAGGCTGGGCACCATGGCTCACGCCTGTAATCCCAGCACTTTGGGAGGCCAAGGCAGCAGATCGTTTAAGCCCAGGAGTTAAAGATCAGCCTGGCCAGCATGGTGAAACCCTGTCTCTACAAAAAATACAAAAATTAGCCAGGCGTGGTGGCACACACCTGTAGTCCCAACTACTTGAGGGCTGAGGCAGGAGGATCACTTGAACCCTGGAGGTCGAGGCTGCAATGAGCCAAGATCAGGCCACTGCACTCCAGCCTAGGCAACAAAGTGAGACCCTGTTTCGAATGAAAAAAAAGAAAAAGAAATGGGCCGGGTGCAATGGCTCACGCCTGTAATCCCAGCACTTTGGGAGGCCGAGGCGGGCAGATCACAAGGTCAGGAGATCGAGACCATCCTGATAACATGGTGATACCCCGTCTCTACTAAACAAAATACAAAAATTAGCCGGGCATGGTGGCAGGCACCTGTAGTCCCAGCTACTCAGGAGGCTGAGGCAGGAGAGTGGCATGAACCTGGGAGGCGCAGTTTGCAGTGTGCCGAGATTGTGCCACTGCACTCCAGCCTGGGCGACAGAGCAAGACTCCATCTCAAAAAAAAAAAAAAAAAAAAAAAGAAGAAGAAGAAGAGGGCCAGAAGGAGAACCTGGGCAGAATGTTCATAGCCTATTTGTGGGGATGTTGAGGCAACTGTAAATAAGTTTTTAAAATAAGTTTTAAATTTTTACAATGTAGTAACATTTCACAAATTTTTACAATATAGTAACATTTCACAAATACAGTAACATTTCACAAACATAGTATTTACTTTATCCCACCTTATTTAAAATTGATTCCTTTGAGGCAACTCAAAAAATTAAATCCAACAGCATAACAAAAAAGAAGAAATAGAGTTAAAGGAGAAAATTAAAATAAGATAAAACAAGCCTTGGGTGAGGACCACACCCATACCCCATGCTCTAAAGCCTGTACTCTTGCTAGAAATGGGCTTAGCTGTGGCTCTGGCTTTTTTGCAGCCAAAACACAAAGGAAAGTGAGACCTGGTGCCCAATCCACATGGGTCACAGTGAAACCAACCAGAAGCTCAGAGGTGTGGCCTGAGAGCAGTTTGCCCCAAGGGCTCAGATTGAAAGAATGCAATGTGAGAGATATGCCACATCGTCATAAATAAAGCACAATCCATATGCCTACAAAGTCTGCTCATAGGTCTTTTTCTTGTAGCAGTAACATAGACCACCAATTTGCCCTTCCATTCAGTCATTCTGCATTTATTGAGAGCCTGCTACATCAGGCCCTGGCTGGGTACTGGGGATACTGAAGTGAGAAAAACAGCTGACCGTCCCTGTCCTCAAGAAACATCTTGTTAAGTGGTAGAGACAGACACCAATCACACAGATAGATGTGAAGTTACAGCTGTACAAAGTGATGTTAAGGTGAGGTCCATAGCACCAGGAAAGCATGGAAGAACCAGCTCAGGGTGAACCTCCACCTAAGGTGAACTGCCCAAGCCCCTTATCCACAACAGCACCTGCACTGTCCTAGCTCAGCCGAAACTCCAGGAGTCATCCTTCTCCCTGCATCCCCCAAGCCCTTGTATCCAGCCCCTTCACACATCTTGCAGCTCCAATTCCAGAACAGATCTGGAGGCTGGGTGCAGTGGTTCACGCCTGTAATCCCAGCACTTTTGGGAGGCCGAGGCAGGTGGATCACCTGAGGTCAGGAGTTCAAGACAAGCCTGACCAACATGGTGAAACCCCATCTCTACTAAAAATACAAAATTAGCCGGGCATGGTGGTGCATGCCTGTAATCCCAACCACTTGGGAGGCTGAGGCAGGAAAATACTTGAACCCAGGAGGTGGAGGTTGCAGTGAGCCAAGATCTCACCATTGCCCTCCAGCCTGGGCAACAAGAGCGAAACTCCATCTCAGGGAGGGTGGGGGTCAAGGGAGCAGAACAGATCGGGAATCCTTCCACTGCTCATCACTTCCCCTCCATCCCCCCAAGGCAGGGCACCGTCCCCCTCTCCTGCTCCCTGCTTCCACTCTTGCCCTTCAGGGTCTTCTACACAGCAGCAGAGGGGTCCTCTCATGCTGTCTGATCATGTCAAACCCTGCCCTCAGCACTCCAGTACCAGCCTGTCTCATGCAGGCGAATCTAAAGACTTTCCCATGGCACTGCAGGGTCTGGCTCCCTCTTCCCGCCCAGGCTACTTTCCTGACACTGTCCCCATGCTCCCTTAGCTCGGGGCTCACAGGCCCTCTGTAGTCCCTGCACACATGAACATGCACCCACCTCAGGACCTTTGCACCTGCTCCCTTCGTTTATGACTCTCCTCCTATGTCCTCTCCTCCAGAGCCTTCCCTGACCACCTGTCTAAAATAGCAGCTCTGCCCTTTCATTCTCTATCTCTCTGCCCTGGTTTGCTTTTCTTAGTGCCCATTACCACCTAACAATATAGGTAACTGTTTCTTTCGAGATTCTTTCTCCCTCACTGGCCCGTGAACTCTAGGAGAGCAGCGACTTTGCCTGATTCCTTGCTGAATCACTGGTGTCTAGCACAATGCCTTGCACGTAGTAGGCAATCAATCAATATGGGCTGAATTACTGAGGGGTTATTGTGTCATAGAAACTATGTGAGCAAAGCTTCTCTGATCTGGGAGCTAAAGAACGTTGAGTAGGGGTGGCCTTGGTGAAGAGAGAAGAGAGAACATCTCAGGCAGCAGGAGAGCTTGTACACAGCTGCCTGTGGGTGGGCATGTGGCACACACATCATACTGCAAAAAGGCCAGTGTGGCTGCAGTGTGTAGAGAAAGAGCATGTGTGAGCCAAGGCTCAGGAGACCTGTGGTGGCCACCACGAGGGCAAGAGGCCAACAGGTGGATGTGAGCTTTCAGCTTATGAGAGCAGAGGTTAGCTGCGGAGAGGCTTCCAGTAAGGGAGTGACATGATCTGACAGATGTTCAGCAGATTCCAAAACAGCCTTGCTTGAGAGTGGCCAGGTTCCCTACACCCCACACAACAGCACATTATTCCCTCCAGGTTAGAGACCACGATAGTAACAAATTCATCAGGGATGCAGCAAACATGCACCATGGCATAGCCTTTCCAAAGTCTAGAATTAACACGTGATCATTGACTGGAGCACTGTGACAGAATATTTCTGAAGTTTCATCTAATGACGAAAAGACCAAGAAGCAGCTGTCAGGGATGCTGTCATAGCTTCAGCCACCACTGCAGGAGGAATCTTCAGAAAGCAGAATGTGGAGAATGGAGTGGGACAGATATCTTGTAACTAGCATGCTTGGGGCCTGGGTGGCCACTCTGTAGGGGCTCCCTGGATGATTAAACAGGGAGAAGGAAACGTGGAAGAGCGAGTTCTGAGGTTCCAACAGCTCTCTTGGGGCCCTATACTGAAGACTCCCTTATCCCTTCAGAACCCCTGTGCAGCACTCTGAGCACAAACATAATTGCCTCTCTCCAGATAATAGGGCCACTAAACGTAAACCTACAGACCCCTTTGCGAGGTACATCTGGGGGCTTGAGGTTTCTCCCCTTTCCCCCACAGCTGCAGAAACTAGAATGCCGGTAGTATTGTCTGAGACTCTTCCTGACTGTCCCCCAACTCAAGAAGGGTGAGACCAACCTCCAGAAGAGAAGCAGGGACTCTGGTTTCCTCACAGCTACTAGCAACCCTAACTTCCTGTTTCTCTTTGTATTTCTGCCTCAGATATTCTCCCAGGAGTACATCAACCTCCTGCTGTCCATGTATTTCTTCGTGCTGGGAATCCTGGCCCTGTCCCACACCATCAGGTCAGAAGGCATCTCTCTGCAACATTTGAAGCAGCTTTCTCGGGAACCAGTACAGGGTCTTGGATGAGAACATGACTTTTGGCATCATTCAGAGCCAGGTTTGAATCCTGGCTATAAAACTCAAGGGACTCTTTCCCCTGCACACTGTAGATGACTAGGACAAGAACAATGACCTCTCTGGGCCACAGTTTCCTTATAGACATGATGAGGATCTGGTGGGTGTTTCTGCCACCACAGCTGTTGGGAAAGTGATTTGTGAGCAGTAATGTCATGTTAGTTGTGACAGTACTCAGGTGAGTAACACCAGTACCACCTGCCGGGTGTTGTGGCCTAGCTGTGTGCTAAGTGCCATGTTGGGCTCCTCACACAAGATCTTGTTTCGTAAGGAGCCAGAGGCAGCATAGTGAAAAGTTAGGAGCACGGGCTCTGGCATTTGACTACCTGACTTTGAGTCCAGACTGCCACTTAATAGCTCTGTGATCTTGGGCAAGTTACTTAATCTCTCTGGCCTCAATTTCCTGGTGAATGTGGAGAAAAATAATAGTGCCCTTCCCATGGGGTCATGTGGAAAGCTTTTAGCACAGTATCTGGCGATTTAAAGTGTTCAGTAACTATTAGCTGTTACTGTCATTATCTGTGTTAACCTGCCAGACAACCTTATATGGGTTGCTTTTGCTTTCGCACCTGTATGATAGTTATGGAAACTGAAGCCCAGAGTGGTTAAGAAATTTGCTAGGATCACACTGCTAATAAGCAACAGAGCCAGGATTCAAACCCAGGTGTGGCTCCAGAGCCCATCCTCTTCCCACTGCTACCCTAACTCAAACTGCCACATGCTCGTGTCCTTTCAGTGGGGAGAGTGGTCCATTAGAGGGGGTTGCTACTTCTATTTTGGACAGGCCAGTTCTCCACTCTGCAGGACTATCCCACGCATTACAAACAGTTGGCATCCTTGCCCTGCTCACCAAATGGGAGCTGCATACCAGTCTTCCCCAGCTTGTGACTACAAAGATGTCCCAGTATGTTTCTGTCTGCCCCGTTGAAGAGGTGCAGCCTCAGGCTGAGAAACACTGATAGACCAAGAGGTGGCCAGGGTTCCCAGAAGGAAGGAACTCAACTTGAACTTAGCTTTCTTTGAAGGGTAGGAAACCTGGAAGACGTACAAAGGATGGAGAGGTCAGGTGCTAGACAGTTTGTGCACATTGAGGGCATAGGCAGAATCTTCTCCCAAAAGCATTGAAAGCCAATATGAGGCCAGTGGTGGCTCATGCCTGTAATCCCAGCACTTTGGGAGGTGGAGGCGGGCGGATCACAAGGTCAGGAGATCGAGACCATCCTGGCCAACATGGTGAAACCCCATCTCTACTAAAAATACAAAAAAATTAGCTGGGCATGGTGGCGCACGCCTGTAGTCCCAGCTACTCAGGAGGCTGAGGTAGGAGAATCACTTGAACCCGGGAGGCGGAGGTTGCAGTTAGCCGAGATCGCGCTACTGCACTCCAGCCTGGTGACAGAGTGAGACTCCATCTCAAAAAAAAAAAAAAAAGAGAGAGTCAATATGAATGTGGCTTCATTCTTCTAGGCACACTGGCAGGACAGTGTGGTAGTCAGGAGCATGGGGTCAAGAGGCAGGCAGCCTTGGGACCAACACCTGGCGCTGCCAGCTCTAATATGTGTAAATTACTCAAGCTCTGAGCATAGTACTTCTACTTATAAAATGGAGAGACCGCAGGTACCTCCTCACAGGTGTGGGGAGGGTCTAGTGAGCCCCAGGCTGTAACATCCCTAGAGCACAGTGCCAAGCACACAGTGAGTCTAGTGGCTGGCCCAGGGTTACACAGCTGGGACTTCACCTCTGGTATTCCAACTGAGGTCATTGTTGTCCTCACCTGCACTGACTCTTCACCCACAAAATTTTATTCTAGCTAGCTTGGGAGAATTCTAGTCCAGCCCCGCATCATGAAAAATGGAGGGCCAGGGAACCTGAGTGACTTGGACCCAACCAAGATAATGGCAGGCCCAGTCGCCCTTGCTCACAGGACAAACCTGTCCTTTCGTGGTGGACCTGGGGTGGGGTGGGGGCAGTCACTTCCAGACATTGGGTGTCCTCCTTTCCCATGCTGATTAGGATCCTCCCCAACTCTAGCCCATCCTACCCCAGCATCTGTGAAACGCTTGAGACCCCCAAGTCTTCCCACAGCCCAGCCTCCACCTCAGAGAGAGCCCAGTGTGTTTTGAAAGCCACTGTTAGGCTGTGTGCTGAGGAACTGATTATTTAACGTTATTGCAACAACCCTACAATGAAGATCTTATCTCTACCCAGCTGCCCAGGCAGGGTATTTTGAACCTTTATCATCTTGACACCAAAGACTTTTTTTCCCTTTTAGAAATAATAACTAAGGGACATTGTCCCAAATTTCTCATAGATGATTAATCTATGTCAAGAGATAATTGAGGCTGAGCACAGTGGCTCACACCTGTAATCACAGCACTTTGGGAGGCCAAGGCAGGTGGATCACCTGAGGTTAGGAGTTCAAGACCAGCCTGGGCAACATGGTGAAACCTTGTCTCTACTAAAAATACAAAAAAGTAGCTGGGTGTGATGGTGCACCCAGCTACTCAGGAGGCTGAGGCAGGAGAATCACTTGAACCCAGGAGGTGGAGGTCGCAATGAGTCAAGATCACACCACTGCACTCCAGCCTGGGTGACAGAGGGAGACTCCATCTCAAAAAAAAAAAAAAAAAGAAATCGTTATCTATCTGTCTTTTAGCCACTTCATAATTTTTAGAGAAAGATATTATCAACAGAAAATAAAACCAGCAGCAGCTAAAACTGCGCATGGTAAAATGTATGAGTGACTAGAAACTAGCAGAAGAATCATTTTCTTAATGAAATTTAGAGCAACAAAATTTGACCTGGGAAAACCATACCTTTTAAAAATAATGGGCCGGGCGCGGTGGCTCACGCTTGTAATCCCAGCACTTTGGGAGGCCGAGGCGGGCGGATCACGAGGTCAGGAGATCGAGACCACGGTGAAACCCCGTCTCTACTAAAAATACAAAAAATTAGCCAGGCGCGGTGGCGGGCGCCTGTAGTCCCAGCTACTCGGAGAGGCTGAGGCAGGAGAATGGCGTGAACCCGGGAGGCGGAAGTTGCAGTGAGCCGAGATTGCGCCACTGCACTCCAGCCTGGGCGACAGAGCGAGACTCCGTCTCAAAAAAATAAATAAATAAAAAATAATGGATCAGCTGGGCATGGTGGTTCACACCTGTCATCCCAGCACTTTGGGAGCCCGAGGCCGGTGGATCACCTGAGCTCAGGAGTTGGAGACCAGCCTGGGCAACATGTTGAGACCCTGTCTCCACAAAAAATATAAAAATTAGCCGGGTATGGTGGTGCATGCCTGTGGTCCCAACTACTCAGTAGGCTGAGGTGGGATGATCACGTGAACCTGGGAGGCAAAGAGGTTGCAGTGAGCTATGATCATGCCACTGCACTCCAGCCTGGGTAGCAAAGTAAGACCCCATCTCAAAATATAAAAATAAAAATAAGAATAATGGATAGCCATAGGCAGAAGGGATGCTCACCATATGGGGTTAAAGCTGGTCCACTAAAAAATTTGATGGGGACCAAAAACTGTCAGATGAAGGAAGTCATTATTGTAAAATTAACATGGAAAAAAACTGAATCCAGTGAAAATAATTTTAGTAAGTAGGGGATGATTTGATCATGCTTTTTAGAAAGTTGGTCTACTAATTAAATGGATGTTTCAATTAAATCGAATTTTCTTAAATATTTTCTCAAGGAAAGTCTACATTGTTGTTAGAATTTTGATCAGCTGCCTGTATCCACAAACTTAGACCTTCCTCAGGATCCAAACAACAGATCCAAAGGTTTAAGACAGAGAAATTAGGCTCAGAGGGGTTTTGTGACCACCAGGATTCACAGCTGGTAAGGGCAAAGTGAGGTTTTGAGCTCAGGTCTGTCTGCCTCCAAAATCCCTATTCCTTACAGTTTTGGCAAAAGTGAACTGGGGGGAGCTTAAAGAGGGTGGGCTGGCCACCTCCTGCCATTGAGCCTGTGGTCTCCCAAGGACTGGCAGAGGAGAGGCCTGCTGAAAGGCTGCAGAGAGCTGCACCCGAGCTGTGACAGCACAGGCTGAGGTTCTCAGGATTCCCTCCACCTCCACTACCACTTCCTAGCCCACATTAAGCCTCTTTGGGGAACAAACCCCAGCCTTGGGGATTGGAGGAGGGCAGGGGCCACAGCCTGCCTTTACTTTGTGTAGTCACCAGGATTCAAACCCAAGACATCCTTCCTGCAAAGGGAACCTCGGCTTAACTTCATCATCTGTGTCTGAGCTCGTGCCCCACCCAGCTGACCTTAGAGGGAAAAAATGCCCAGAAGGGCCAGATCTGCCACCCCAGAGGAGGAAGCCACGTCACCAGTTTCACTGACCCTGCCTTCCACCCCCAGGGGAGAAGGGCACCAGGATGTGGCTTGTCAGTGGGAAGCAATGACCTTTACGTTTGACATGAGCCATCAAGGGCCAGGAAGAATCTCTGCCTGCTACAAAAGTCTGCATTCAGAGTCATTCAGCAAGCATTTTAGCAGATGTCTAGCAGGCACCAGGCATCTTCACCCCAGGGTAGGGTGAAGATGATGAGACAGGGCCTCTGTTCTCAAGTCCACAGGCTCGTGCTAGCCAGGTCACTTGACTCTTCCCCTGTGTAGTGCTAAGCAGCCTCTCTTTTCTTGGAATAACAAAGATAACAATCTAGAGACTTGCTACTTGAAGTTGAAGCTGCAGTTAAGTTTATAGGGTGCCAAGTGCTCATTTAATCCTCTCAATAGCCCTACAAGAAAGGTGTTATAGCATTCCAGATGAGGAACAGTTGTACAGAGCAGTTAAGTAAGTTTCCCAAGATCAGACCACTAATAAGTGGCAGAGTTAGGATTTGAGCCCAGGAAGTCTGGCTCCAGAGTCCCTGTCTTTAACTATCACACTCTGCTGGTTGAGAAGCTGAGCACCAAGCTCCTAAGGAAGAGGCTGGCTAAAATGGGCAAAGGGCTTAGCTCTTCAGCCTGCCTTTCTGCCTCCGTCCATACCTGCACTCGCACCCTGGCTTCAGACGCCCCCAAAACTGATTCAGCAAACTAATCTGAAAGTAGCTTCCCGTCACCCACCCAGCTTCTGCCTCCCACCGCCTCAGAACCCTGCTTGTGGGAGCCCATTTCCGATTCTGCCTTGCACCTGTTGTGCTTCTGTTCACAAAGCCCTCCCATCATTCATACCACAGCCCTACAGGCTAGGAGGGATCGGCTCTTTGACAAGTGGAGAAATGGAGGCCCAGAGATGGTTTTTTGTTTTTGTTTTTGGAGACAGAGTCTCGCTGCGTCACCCAGGCTGGAGTGCAATGGTGCAATCTCAGCTCACTGCAACCTCTGCCCCCCAGGTTCAAGCGATTCTCCTGCCTCAGGCTCCTGAGTAGCTGGGATTACAGGCTCCTGCCACCACGCCGGGCTAATTTTTGTATTTTTTTTTTAGCAGAGATGAGGTTTTGCCATGTTGGCCAGGCTGGTCTCGAACTCCTGACCTCAAGTGATCCTCCACAGCCTCCCAAATGTTGGGATTACAGGTGTGAGCCACTGCACCTGGCCAGAGAGGGTTCCTGAATCTACATCTTGCTCCATGCCACCAGGGTCTTTAGAAGAGAGTTCCCTTGGCCGGGCGCGGTGGCTTATGCCTGTAATCACAGCATTTTGGGAGGCTAAGGTGGGCGGATCACGAGGTCAGGAGATGGAGACCATCCTGGCTAACACAGTGAAACCCCGTCTCTACTAAAAATACAAAAAAAAATTAGTCGGGCATGGTGGCGGGCGCCTGTAGTCCCAGCTACTCGGGAGGCTGAGGCAGGAGAATGGCATGAACCCAGGAGGCGGCGCTTGCAGTGAGCCGAGATCGCGCCACTGCATTCCAGCCTGGGCGACAGAGCGAGACTCGGTCTCAAAAAAAAAAAAAAGAGTTCCCTTTTCCCTCCCTTTATCACTGTGACCTGGGTACCCCTGGCCTGCCTCATCCCTGCTAAAGACTCCATGCCAGGCAAAGCATTCATCCTGCCTTCTTTCGTATCTTCATGGCAATGCTCTGAGACAGGTGGTATTGTTAGCCCTGTATACAGATGAGAAGATTGAGGTCCAGGGAGACAGAGCCACTGAAATGGCTCTCCCACAGCCACATGGCAGAGCAGGCCTCGGGGCTGGGCCACTCCACAGTACTGCCACCAGGCTGGGTCAAGAGGCCTTGGTTTGCTAATCTTGCTCTGAAAAAAGTCCAGAAAAGGTCTCTGCTTCCTTCCTGGCTGGGAGGTGGGGCATGCTGGGTAATCAGAGAGAATGCTTCTGGAGATGAGGCCAAGCTGGTCTTAAAACAACTGAGGCCTTGTGGAAGGAGTGAATGTGATGGTGATCCTGCCCAGGGGCTATGATTCATCTAGCTGATTGATTCCAGCTGAGTCTGTAAAACTCTCAATCCTGCTATTGGAGAGCAGAATGTCAAGTCATGGAGTGGGGTGGGGGTGACTGTGAGGTCATCTAACTTGATAGGTTTGGAAGGGAGTCCACAGATATGCTTCTTGACAAGGGACTCATATAGGTGGCATGTGGGCCAGACTTTGGGATCCTCTGCTCTCCCAAAAATGGTATTTTGCCTGAAAGTCTATCTGCTTCTGCTTTGCATTTCCTTCATGTTAACAAAAAGGCAGTACAGAAATCACTATGAATGCAAAAACCTAGGTTTGAGTCTCAGCTGAGATATAGGACCCCTGTGTGACTCTGGGCAAATCACTTACCTTTTGAGGGCCTTTGTTTTCACATCTGTAGAGTGGGAACAGTAACACCTACCTATCAGGACAGCTGTAAGGGTGCCAGCTGTAAATGGGGCAGGGGTGTGTTAAGGCTGACTGCCCATGGGGGCTCTGTTTGCCGACTTGCTTTGTCTTTCCTTCCAGCCCCTTCATGAATAAGTTTTTTCCAGCCAGCTTTCCAAATCGACAGTACCAGCTGCTCTTCACACAGGGTTCTGGGGAAAACAAGGAAGGTCAGTGCTAACCACTTTCCCCTGTAGTGTGCCTTGGGTGTCTTCCTCCACCATTCCCTTTGTCTCTCCAATATTGGGGTTCTCCAATAGAGCAAATGATGGAAGTGGGCTCTGGAATTTCATGGCCAGGATTCACATTCCAACTCTGCTACTGTCTAGACATGGGACCCTGGGTGAATGCCTTACCTCTCTGAGCATTGGGTGTTTTTGTTGTTGTTTTTTTTTTCCCATCTGTAAAATGAAAGTGTTAATCTAGTGCCTCCTTCACAGTCATGTTCTTAAGATGGCGAATCAATAAGTGGAAAGCATTCAGCATGGTGCCTGGCTCATAGTAAGCACTCAGTCAAAGTCGGCCTTCATGATTATTTTATTTGTATATATTTTTAGTGTGATCACTGCCTCACCTAAGGTTTAAAAAGGGGGTTCCACAGCTCTTTTTCAAAAATAAAAACTGGCCAGAAACAGTGTCTCATGCTTGTAATCACAGTAATTTGGGAGGCCAAGACAGGATGATCACTTGAGGCCAGGAATTTGAGACCAGCCTAGGCAACATAGCAAGACCTCATCTCTACAAAAAAATTAATTTAAAAAAAATGCAAACTGTGGGAAAGTGTGGAGATCCTGGGATTTGCAGGTTAGTTAGGGTATGGATTCAAATGCTGTAACAAGATTATCAATGCTTGACCAAATAGCAGGTATTTCTTTTTTTTGTTTTTTGTTTTTTTGAGACAGAGTCTTGTTCTGTCACCCAGGGTGGAGTGCAGTGGTGCGATCTCAGCTCACTGAAACCTCAGCCAACTGAGTAGTTGAGATTACAGGCGTGTGCCACCACACCCAGCTAATTTTTTTGTATTTTTAGTAGAGATGGAGTTTTGCCATGCTGGCCAGGCTGGTCTCAAACTCCTGACCTCAAGTGATCTGCCCACCTCAGCCGCCCAAAGCACTAGAATTACAGGCGTGAGTGAGCCACCACGCCCAGCAGGTATTTATCTCGTGTACAATACTGAACGTGTGAAATCCAGCACTTTTTTTTTTTGAGACAGGGTCCCGCTCTGTCGCCCAGGCTGGAGTGCAGTGGCACAGTCTTGGCTCACTGCAAGCTCCACCTCCTGGGTTCACGCCATTCTCCTGCCTCAGCCTCCCGAGTAGCTGGGACTACAGGCGCCCGCCACTACGCCCAGCTAATTTTTTTGTATTTTTAGTAGAGACGGGGTTTCACCGTGTTAGGATGGTCTCCATCTCCTGACCTCTTGCTTCGCCTGCCTCAGCCTCTCAAAGTGCTGGGATTACAGGCGTGAGCCACCGTGCCGGGCCACAGCATTCTCTCTTACTGGTACCTAGCACATGCTGCCTTGTCCCTAATCGGCAGCAATTTTATGTGATTGCTTTGTGCATCTCTAAGGAACCTCTGTCAAAGAAACAATTGTTGATTTTTTTTTTTTTTAAAGGCTAAGCTTGGGCCAGGTGAGATGGCTCACGCCTCCCAGAACTTTGGGAGGCTGAGGCAGGCAGATGACTTGAGATCAGGAGTTCCAGACCAGCCTGGCCATCACGGCGAGACTCCATCTCTACTAAAAATACAAAAAAAATTAGCCAGGCATGGTGGCGTGTACCTGTAATCCCAGCTACTTGGGAGGCTGAGGCAGGAGAATCGCTTTAACCTGGGAAGGCGGAGGTTGCAGTGAGCCGAAATCGCGCCACTGCACTCCAGCCAGGGCGACAGAGTGAGACCCTGTCTCAAAAAAAAAAAAAAAGACTAAGCTTGGCCAGGCACGGTGGCTCATGCCTGTAATCCCAACACTTTGGGAAGCTGATGCAGGAGGGTCACTTGAGCCTTGGAGTTCGAGGCTGCAGTAAGCCACGGTCAGTGCATTCCAGCCTGGGCGACAGAGCAAGACCCCGTCTAAAAAAATAAATAAATAAAATAGTAAAAAGGCTAAGGCTTATACCACAGAGTCTTCAAGGTCCCAGGCCCTATCTATCTCATGCTCCGCCATATACAGCACTGGCCCTCAGGTCAGGATGGTGTCATCACTCCACTGTCCAGCCAGAGGGAAGGAGAGGCATCCATATTCCTTGTCCATTTAGCTATAAGAGAAGCTGGAAAATGGCCGTGAGTCGGTCTCGTGTCCAGTTAGAACTAACTCATCAGGGTGCGCATCTCCAGTCTTCTCTTCCGGCAAGGAGAAAGCATTCGTATCACTTCTTGCTTCTCAAGCCCTACTGTTTCAGTGATCCTCATTGGAGAGGAATCAGCAGTCGAAAGAACAGCGGGCCAAGCGCAGTTGTGACGTGGCGTTTAGAGAGCGGAAGTTGTCAGATTTCACCGGGCCGTAAAGCGCGCTGGCTGTGTCATCTTCCGGTTAGCGACAACGGCTCTGACCGTCCGGCAGGCCGCGTGGCGCCCGCCGGCCTTCCTGCAGGGGACTCTACCGGAGCCTTGCCAATTCCGTTTGTTTCCCTGTTGTCGCCCGCTTCACCCTGGATCATGTTCAAGAAGTTTGATGAAAAGGAAAGTGTGTCCAACTGCATCCAGTTGAAAACGTCAGTTATTAAGGGCATTAAGAGCCAACTGGTAGAGCAATTTCCAGGTATTGAACCATGGCTTAATCAAATCATGCCTAAGAAAGATCCTGTCAAAATAGTCCGATGCCATGAACATACAGAAATCCTTACCGTAAGTGGGGAATTACTGTTTTTTAGACAAAGAAAGGGGCCTTTTTGTCCAACTCTAAGGTTGCTTCACAAATACCCTTTTATCTTGCCACACCAGCAGGTTGATAAAGGAGCTATCAAATTTGTACTCAGCGGCGCAAATATTATGTGTCCAGGTTTAACTTCTCCTGGAGCTAAGCTGTACCCTGCTGCGGTAGATACGATTGTAGCAGTCACAGCGGAAGGAAAACAGCATGCTTTGTGTGTTGGGGTCATGAAGATGTCTGCAGAAGATATTGAGAAAGTCAACAAAGGAATTGGCATTGAAAACATCCATTATTTAAATGATGGGCTGTGGCACATGAAGACATATAAATGAGCCTCAGAAGGAATGCATTTGGGGGGCTAAATGTGGATATTGATTGCGTCGTATGTGTGTTTGTGTCTGTGTGTGACAGCGTGAAGACAATGCCTCTGTGGCTTTGCTAAATAAGTTTAACAGATACTTTATAGAAAACAAATCAAGGTGTTCTTACCACAGATGAAAAAACAAATTAGGTGACAAGCAGCAAGCAGTCGGCTACACTCTGGAATGTGAAAGGAGTGGCTGGACTCTTTGACTCCCGGCAAACTCCACAGCCTCTAGTTGTCTTCTTAGGAAGCTTGGAAGCAATCAAGAATGGTCTAACGTCAAGATGACTACCACAGGGCCCCCCACAAAAGCAGCCTCGGGGACTCCGGCCTTTCCTTGAGACCTGCGTCTCTTCCCTTCTTCATCGCCTGCTAGTGAACTGAGGCTGCCGCTAACCTTCTTCATCCTTTGGTGGCAAAGTAGAAAGATTCCAGAATTAACTCAGACCTTTCTAAAGACCTGGGCTCAGTGGCAGCTGGCATTGGCTGAGCACCCGCTATGTGCCAGGCACTGTGCTGAATGCATTGTAAGGACTGTTTTACTTATTCCCCACAGCAGCCCTAAGAGGGAGTGCTGTTATCCCCTTTTTACAGATAAGAAAACAAGCTCAGAGAGGGCACTGCCTTCCCCAAGGCCACCCAGCTACAAGTAACAAAGCCTGTGCTTCTAACACCAAAGACCACTTCCCGCTGACACTGTGCCAGGCTTGTAAGTCTCTCTTGGCCTCCGTTCCCTCCTGTAGGAAATTGGAGGGGTTGGGGTGGCTCCAGTGAGCTCTCCCCTTCTGAAACTTATACTAATCTGGGGCAGCCAAGGCTTAGCCCCCCAGCCTGTGAACCTCTCACAGTGCCCACAGCCATGCCCTCCTCCGTCCAGGGGCTGACAGGTGGGAGGGGTAGCCCCGCCCCGGGGAGTGGACTTACCTGGCCTCTCTGCTCAGAGATCATCAATTATGAATTTGACACCAAGGACCTGGTGTGCCTGGGCCTGAGCAGCATCGTTGGCGTCTGGTACCTGCTGAGGAAGGTGAGTAGCCAGGACCTGGGCAGAAGGGGAGGATGGGGTTGACAGGGCAGGGTGGGTCACAGCAAGCTGGTCTCACTCCCCACTTTCCTCAGCACTGGATTGCCAACAACCTTTTTGGCCTGGCCTTCTCCCTTAACGGAGTAGAGCTCCTGCACCTCAACAATGTGAGCACTGGCTGCATCCTGCTGGGTGGACTCTTCATCTACGATGTCTTCTGGGTGAGTCAGGCAGGGATGCCAAGGATGTCTGGCTCCAGGGCCATCTCATCTTCCTACTACCCTGCCTCTCTGGCCCAAGTGGCAGTCATCTGATGGAGAAGAGCTGTTTTGGGCTGAAGTTCCAGACTGCTGAGCAAGTCCTCTCCGGGCCCGTCTGTGAGATGGAGCCAGAGAGAGCAGATTCCACCTCTTTCTGAGAGCACACTCATGCCCGGTGCCTTCCAACCACCTGCCTATCTTCCTTGCTAGCAGGGGTGTTACCTAATCCCATGCCTCCTTGGCAAGGGAGTTGAAACTCAGAGAAGTTCAGGTAGGGGTAGAAGAATGTTGATGAATGGGCCCAGCAAGGGCATTCACATTCACTCTGAGAGGCATCACAGAGGGACTGAGGTCAGCCTGACTTGGGCACCCTTTTCCTGGCCCCAGGCAGCCTCTTCCCCTCTCGAGTGGGTAACGCTGGGGGACTTTATCACTTGGGAGAAACAGAACTGTAAACAAACATAGGCTGCCTGGCTTGGGCCATCAGAGGTCCTTTCTATACTCCCTCGAATTTCCCCTCTTTGTTGCCCAGAACCAGTATCAGTGGCCACCTCACCCCTTCAGATCTGCACTGGAGCCCCTCCCCAGCTCCCCTCAGATCCCAGGCAGCAGCACATCTAGAAGCCCAGGGACAGCCATTCTTCCCCCACAGCCCCTCACTTCCCTTCATACTGCTCTTTTTTTCTCCTTCTAGGTATTTGGCACCAATGTGATGGTGACAGTGGCCAAGTCCTTCGAGGCACCAATAAAATGTAAGTGACCACCCCACCACAGGGAACCCCTTCCCCCACCCCTGCCAGGCTATGCCCCCACAGCCCGTTTCAGTCAGTGCATCTCCCTATCTCTTCCCCATGTACCTCTTCCTCCTGTGGCTCTCCAGCCTGGTTTCCTTATCCTCATTGATTCATCTGGCTGCGTTCATCCTGCCCAGGCCCCGGCCTCTGGCCACTTGGTCATGGTGCAGCATGGTATGAAATGAGCCAAAATGGGAGCGAGCGTGGAGGGGAAGTGTTTAACCCAGCCTGGGGGGCACGCGCAGGGGCTTTCCAGGAGAGAAAATCTCTAAGCCGAGACCCCTCACTGGGGTCCCCTTGGCACCTGAGTGTTGGGTGCTGTCTATCCCGTGCCTCTCAAACTGCCTTGGTTTTGTTCTTCAGTGTATCTACTGTTTATAAGTAATAGAAAATCCACCTACAGGTTGAGCATCTCTAATCCGAAAATCTGAAATCCAGAATGCTCCAAGACCCAAAAGTTTTTGAGCACTGACATGACACCACAAGTGGAAAATTCCACACATAAGGACTTAACACAAACTGTGTTTCATGCAGCAAATAGCATTTTAAGATTGTATAAAACTATTTAGGAGGCTGAGGCGGGAGGATCGCTTGAGGCCAGCAGTTCAAGACCAGCCTGGGTAACAGCAAGACCCTATCTCTACAAAAAATTAAAATATTAGCTAGGTGTGGTAACACACACCTGTAGTCCTAGCTACTTGAGAGGATCTGAGGCAGGAGGATCACTTGAGCCTGGGAGTTCCAGGCTGAAGTGAGCTATGATCATGTCCCTGCATTACAGCCTGGATGACAGAATGAGGCCCTGTCTTTAAAATTTATATATATATAAATATATATGTGTTTGTACATATATAAAACTATCTTCAAGCTATTATGTATAATGTGAATTTCATATTTAAACTTAGGTTTTATCCCCAAAACATTTCATGATGTATATGCAAATATTCCAGAATTCAAAAAATGTTTGAAACTTTTCTGGTCGAACCATTTCAGGTATGGGACACTCAACCTGTATTAACTGTCTTTAAACAAGGGGGAAATTTTGTCATCTCACACTACAGCAAGCCCAGGCGTAGAAGGCTCAGAGTGGGTTAATGACCCTCTCTTCACCAAGAGCCAAGGTTACTTCAGGACTCCCACCCCAGCATTCTCAGCATGTCCACCTGCCCCTTAGGTCGTCCCTTCATGGTCCCAAGATGGCTGCCACAGCTCCTAGCACTGACTCCTCACATAACCGTGTCCAGAAAAAGAAAGGGGAAATTATGTCTCAGGGAGGGATGGTTTTTCCCAAATCTTCTGTGCAGTCTCCGTCATACTTTATTGGCCAAAACTGGGTCACAGGCCCAAGTCTAAGCCATTCACCAGTGAGGGGGATAGGAAACATGATTGGCTTAGAGTTTAAGCTTTAGACTAGTGGAGAATCACCTCCTGGTATTACAAGGCTCAGAGAGGGGAACAGAATCCGTCAAGCATGCTAGCAAGGAGGAGAGGAAGATGCTGCCGGGAGGGCAGGCAACAGTGAGTGCCTGCCATGGAAGCACTGGCTTGTGGCGACAGGCAGTCGTAAGGGGAGACTGGGGGAGATTCCACTCAGGGAATCAAGAAACAGCTGTCTTTCTCTTTTTTTTTTTTTTTTTTTTTGAGACGGAGTCTTGCCCTGTCGCCCAGGCTGGAGTGCAGTGGCGCAGTCTCGGCTCACTGCAAGCTCCGCCTCCCAGGTTCACGCCATTCTCCTGCCTCAGCCTCTCCGAGTAGCTGGGACTACAGGCGCCCGCCACCACGCCCGGCTAATTTTTTGTGTTTTTAGTAGAGACGGGGTTTCACTGTGGTCTTGATCTCCTGACCTCGTGATCCGCCCGCCTCGGCCTCCCAAAGTGCTGGGATTACAAGCGTGAGCCACCGCGCCCGGCCAACAGCTGTCTTTCTCATGCCTCACTCTCTACCACTGCGGACAGCCTTTCTCCCTGCTTTGGGGAGAGCTTCATGGCCACAAACAGCTCCTGAATTCTGTGGTCCCAGCTTAGTGACCCCAGAGGAAAACAGGTTTCTCCCTGTTTTGGAGAAAACAGCTTTGGCCTGAATAAACCTACAAGGCCTGGCCTGGCCCATGAGCCAGACACTCCCACTGGAGAGATGGAGGATCATGATGGACAGGCCAGGGTCACTGCCCTCTCCAGTGCCTGGGGGCAGAGTATTGGAATTGGCAGCCCCCCAGAACCAAGTGTACAAGGGGAGGGCAGTTCTCCAGAGCAAGGGAACAGATGCTGGGCCAGCCGGAGCAACAGCTATTCCCCAGTGCCTTGATGGTTGAGCCTGGGGGTGTGGAAGCCCAGAGAACCCAGCCAGGGTGTCAGGAAAATGTTTTCTGGGTCACGAAGGATGAATACACATTTCCCAAGCATGCAGGGGCAATATGGGCATTTGAAAGATAATGTACAGCTTTAGCAAAGGGCTGGAGGCAGGAAGGTGCATGGAGGGGCCCGGGAGCAGAGAATCAGGGAGTGGGCATAGCTGAGTTCAGGGAAAAGAGGCTGGAAAGAGGTGGGCAGAGGCCAGATTTGGGAAGCCAAGGATGCCACTCTAAGGAGCTTGGACACTGCCCCGTAGGCCACTGGAAGGCTCCAAGCAGGGAAGTGGTGCTGTCATATTTGGTTTCTGATACTTAGGGTCTGGTTTTCTGGGCTAGGGAGAAGACCCACTGCCTTCTACTGCAGGACTAGTGCTCAGTGGCAGAAAGGCAGAACAGTGAAGTGCTCATATGCTGAAGTCAGGCTGCCTGGACTTGAATCAGCTCTGCCACTTGCTGACTGTGTGGCCTTGGGGAGAAGACTTGTCCTCTCTGAGCCCTGGTTTCTAGAACTGTAAAATGGTGACAATAGTCTCTGCCACTCAGAATGGAATGGTACCAGGATCGAGAGAGAAAATCTGTAAATCACTGTGCATTGTGCATTCAAGGCAGGAAGAGGCAGGCAGGGCAAGGGTACCTATCCATGTATTAGGGAAGCACAAGCTTACTCAGAATCCCTGTGCACGCACCTCTGTGTACCTATTGTTGGCCAGATGAAGGTGGCAGTGAGCCAAGATCGCACCACTGCACTCCAGCCTGGGTGACAGTAAGACTCTGTCTCAAATATGTATATATATATATGTATAAAGAAATAAAAATTAAATGGCCAGGCGTGGTGGCTCATGCCTGTAATCCCAGCACTTTGGGAGGCTGAGGTGGGCAGATCACGAGGTCAGGAATTCGAGACCAACCTGACCAACATGGTGAAACCCTGTCTGTACTAAAAATACAAAAATTAGCCGGGCGTGGTGGCGCATGCCTGTAATTTCAGCTACTCAGGGGGCTGAGGCAGGAGAATCACTTGAACCCGGGAGGCAGAGGTTGCAGTGAGCCGAGATTGCGCCACTGCACTCCAGCCTGGGCGACAGAGCGTGACTCCATCTCAAAAAAAAAAAAAAAATGTTGGCCAGGGCTGACCCCTACCTGCAAGGAAGGAATGCAAGGAACAGGATTTTCCTGATTGGCTTAGTCTTGCACCATACTTATCACCTGGGAAGGCTGCCTCACACAAAACCAGGACTGGATTAGTAAAGAAGGCATGAGGTAGCAGTTAACGGTGTGTACAAATAATCTAATCTTCACTACCACCCTGAGGAGTCAGTTCTGTTGTCTACCCATTGCACAGGTGACAAAACTAAGGCAGGTAAGTAACCTATGCAGAGCACAGAACTAGGACTCAGACCTACAGACCCACAAGTCAGCCTCTAAGGCCCACTTATAACTGCTCTTCTGCTTGCAAGGCCCTATGGATGAAATCCAGTTATAACCTCCTTTTGCTATAACTAGATACAGAGGGAGGTGTTTCTCCCTAATCTGTATGTATCCAAACAAGCTGTCCAGCAAGATTTCTGAGTGAGGGGCTTTAAGGAAGCAATCTGCGGGTGTGTGGCCTTTTCTCCCTCAGCAAATACAGAAGGAGCTTATAGCTCGGGCTCACCCTGCTTCAGAACAAGGGCCAACATCTGTCCATACCCGTTATAGTGAGATGGGAAACCTTGTAGATGTTGGCACTGTGTGGCTCTTTTATATACTGGGCTTTAGGGTCAATCCCATTTAACCAAAGGGTTCAATAGCTATAAAAAGGCATTGAAATTGTACGGTTGACATAGCTCAGTAAAGGCATTAAACCTTCAGCCTAGATGACCCTATTCCTCCCCACTCTAACCAGATGTGACTCCAGATGGAGACATTGCCCTGCATCCTCTCACCTCCTCATCCCCCACGTCCCACCCAGAAACACAAATGTGTGAGTTTCATACAACAAGAATGGGGGGTTAGAAGTCAAAGTAAGCTGGAAATACAAAAATGGGGCGGGCGCCTATAATCCCAGCTACTCAGGAGTCAGGAGAATCACTTGAGCCTAGGAGACAGAGGTTGCAGTGAGCCAAGATCGTGCCATTGCACTCCCGATTGCAGTCCTCATTGCTCTGGGCAATAGAGCAAGCCCCTGTCTCAAAAAAAAATACAAAGTAGGCCAGGAGCAGTGGCTCACGCCTGTAACCCCAGCACTTTGGGAGGTCGAGGCAGGCGGATCATGAGGTCAGGAGATCAAGACCATCCTGGCTAACACGGTGAAACCCCATCTCTACTAAAAATACAAAAAATTAGCCAGGTGCGGTGGTGGGCACCTGTAGTTCCAGCTACTTGGGAGGCTGAGGCAGGAGAATGGCATGAACCCAGGAGATGGAGCTTGCAGTGAGCCAAGATTGCGCCACTGCACTCCAGCCTGGGTGACAGTGTGAGACTCCGTCTCAAAAAAAAAAAAAAAAAGTAAACTGGGCTCCAGCTGACTCCTCACATCCCTGTCTCCCTCTTCAGTGGTGTTTCCCCAGGATCTGCTGGAGAAAGGCCTCGAAGCAAACAACTTTGCCATGCTGGGACTTGGAGATGTTGTCATTCCAGGTGAGCCTGCTGGGGTGGGGGCCATGTGAAAGGGGTGGAGAGGGTATTCCCTGGAGCAAGGGGATTACTGCTAAACAGACAGGCTTACCAGCTGAGAAAGAGAAAAGGTAAGGCCGGATCAGGCCAGGGATTGGTGAAGGGTTCCCCCTTAACATCCATTTACGGAGTGCCAGTTGGGTGCCATGCCCCAGGCTGGGTCCTGGGCAGGTGTCAGTGAACAAGACTGTCTTCACAGAGCCTCTGGTCTAGGTGAGCAGGTGTTGCTCAAGAACTACAAAAGTAAAAGTCTAATGACAGACTGAGGTACACTCTGAAAAAGCACATTTCATGACAATCTTAATGGACTAGACCCCTCTCACACACACCCACACATACACATACCCCTTCCCAGTGTCCGCAAGCATCACAGATGTACCAGAATTGCCATAACCCCCTTGCTCCTCCCTGTGCCAAGACGTCTCCAGGGAGAACACACACGTGGGCTCCTGTGTCTGCACTCTCAGCAGAGGAGCACGTGTACACACACCTGCTTGTCTGCAGAAGCTGGCCTTCGAGCCCCTGGATCTGTGTGTGGGTTCTAGTCAGTGTGTCTGTGGGTATGGACACGGGCCCCGTCCACAATCCAAGCAGGAAAACACATCCTGTGCAACCACAGCCTGGCCTCACCTTGGGGCAGGAGCAGCTCAAACTACCAGTCGAGAAAGAGACTAATGGCAAAGCTGAGCTGCTGAAGTGGCTGAGGCTCAGGTGTTCTGTTCTGCTGATCTGGGCCCAGTAGTGGGGGCAGTGAACCCAAGGGACATACTTGTCTTCCTAGCCTCAGAGTGAGAGGGTTAAAAGCTTGCTTAAAAGAAGGTTTTAGCTGGGCACAGTGGCTCACACCTGTAATTCCAACACTTTGGGAGGCTGAGTGGGGAGGATCACTTGATGCCAGGAGTTCAAGACCAGTCTGGACAACATAGCAAGACCTCATCTCTACAAAAAAAAAATTAGCCAGTCGTGGTGGCTCATGCCTGTAGTCCCAGCTACTCTGGAGGCTGAGGTAGGAGGATCGTTTGAGCCCAGGAGTTCAAGGCTGCAGTGAGCTATGATTGTGCCACTGCACTTCAGCCTGGGTGACAGAGTGAGACCCTGTCCCTTAAAGAAGGAGGTCTGGCCTGGGCAAATTGTGAGACCATATATACATATATATATAATTATTATTTCTCTCTCTCTCTCTCTTTTTTTTTTTTTTTTTTTTTTTTTTTTTTTTTGAGACGGAGTTTCGCTCTCGCCCATGCTGGAGTGCAATAACGTGACCTCGGCTCACCGCAACCTGAGGCCTGGTTCAAGTGATTCTCGATTCTCCTGCCTCAGCCTCCCAAGTAGCTGGGATTATAGGCATGCACCACCATGCCCGGCTAATTTTGTATATTTAGTAGAGATGGGGTTTCTTCATGTTGGTCAGGCTGGTCTCAAACTCCTGACCTCAGGTGATCCGCCCACCTCGGCCTCCCACTACGTGCTGAGATCACAGGCATGAGCCACCACCCCTGGCCGACCCCATCTATATTTTTTAAAAGAAGAGGAATTATTTTAAAGCAGCAGATTAAAGGCTGACTTACTTTCCAGGGTAGGATATTATAGCAATTCTGATCACCTAGGGTGATACAGGCACTTCTATTTGTGACAGTTGCATTTTGTGACACATGGAGGTGACACAGAGGCTTTCCCTGTTTTACCAATGAGGAAACTGAAGCTCAGAAGTAAAGGGAATGATACAAATTCACACACTAGTAAGCAACAGGGCCAGGACTCAGACCAGCACTGTCCAACTTCAAAAAAGGCTACGCTGTCAGAACTGCTCCTTAAGCAGCACTAGCAGTAATAAGATGGTAATCACAACAGCTACCATTTATCAGGCACCTGTCGTGTACCAAGAATGGTGCTAGGTGGCCGGGCGTGGTGACTCAAGCCTGTAATCCCAGCACTTTGGGAGGCCGAGGCGGGCGGATCATGAGGTCAGGAGATCGAGAACATCTTGGCTAACACAGTGAAACCCCGTCTCTACTAAAAATACAAAAATTAGCCAGGCGTAGTGGCGGGCGCGTGTAGTCCCAGCTACTCGGGAGGCTGAGGCAGGAGAATGGCATGAACCCGGGAGGCTGAGCTTGCAGTGAGCCGAGATTGCACCACTACACTCCAGCTTGGGCAACACAGCCAGACTCCGTCTCAAAAAAAAAAAAAAAAGAATGGTGCTAGGTACTTTTTATATGTTATCTTTACTTCTCCCAACAGTCCAGTGAGATAGAGGGCATTTCCATTTCACAGATAAGGAAACTGAGGTTTGACTTGCCTGAGGCCATGGGGGTGTGGGCTTGCACCCATGTGTCTTCATAATTTGCAGTGCTGTGAGGCAGGGAGACTTGCTTCCCCAGTAGAAGGCATCTCCGTCAGACAAAAGAAATGGAGTCCTGTAAAGCATCTGGCTCACTCTCCAGGGCACGGTCTGTCAGGCACCCACACAAACTTCCCATGTCCTTGTCATAAGTTCCGGGCTTGAGACATGCACAGGACATCTCGGCATATCTGTCCTTCCCCCACCCTCTGTATATATCCCCAGTAGTCCCGCAATCACAATAAATGTAAGTTGATCACAGTGGAGCGTTGTTTGGAAGGCAAGATGCACTTTAGGAGTGAAAATCACTGGCAGAGATCTGACCCTTGGATTAGTTGGAGAACACTTGTAGAAATCAGCCGCCAGGGGGCACTGAGTTCCCAGCTTGATTCCAGAATAACTGCAGTTGTCTGCTCTCTCCCCAACCAACTCCCTACTCCTACAGAGTATTCATTGAGAACTAATTCATTTCCCTCTTTAAAATTAATCATATGTTGACAGGCAGTGCTTCTTTTTTGTTGTTGTTGTTTTGTTTTGTTTTGTTGTTTTTTTTTTTTTTTTTTGAGATGGAGTTTTGCTCTTGTTGCCCAGGCAGTGCAATGGCGCAATCTAAGCTCGCTGCAACCTCCACCTCCTGGGTTCAAATAATTCTCCTGCCTCAGCCTCCTGAGTAGCTGGGATTACAGGCATGCGCCACCACACCCAGCTAATTTTGTATTTTTAGTAGAGATGGGGTTTCACCATTTTAGTCACGCTGGTCTTGAACTCCTGACCTCAGGTGATCCGCCTGCCTCGGCCTCCCAAAGTGCTGGGATTGCAGGCATGAGCCACCACGCCCAGCCAGGCAGTGCTTCTTACCAGTGCCTTCCTTTAAGTAAATGAGACTCAGAGCCCAGAGCCCAGTGAGGGAGGTGACACACAGGGTGTGTGTATAGCACAGGGACAGGACTGGTTGGCTGTGTTTTGGGGATGCTTAGGCTTCCGGGATGTCTCTTTCTTTTTTCTTTTTTAGCAGAACCATTGCTTACAATTGGCTTGGTTTTCAAGTTTCAGAGTGCGGTGGGTGGGCCAAGGTAACCCTCTCCTGTGCTCCTGTGGAGCCTTCCAACGGCCCACTGCTTGCCCCTCCTCCTCCCCCCTCCAGCAACGCAGCTGCCACAGGGGCCTCTTTCAAAATCTGTTTAGGTTGTTCTGCTCAGAACTCCTCCAGTGCATCTCTTCACTCAGGATAAAGACCCAACTCCTCCCTATGGTCCTCGGGGCCCTGCAGGGCTGGTCTATCTCCTCATCTCCTGCCAGTGGGCAAGCTGCCTTAGTGGCCCCTCAGTCCCTGCCACGTCTCCTGAGCACTCTTTCTCCAGGACCTTTGCACATGCTGTTCTCTCCCCCTGGCATGTGGCATTTCCAGGAAGCCTTCCTTCTTTCCCCTCCTTCACCCCCGTGCAGCCTAGGTCTCATCCTGTTAGACCTTCTCACAACATGGGAAGCACAATTCTCCTGCCTCAGCCTCCCAAGTAGCTAGAATTACAGACGTGCACCGCCATGCCTGGCTCATTTTGGGGTTTTTAGGTTTTTGTTTTTTGAGACGGAGTCTCGCTCTGTCACCCAGGCTGGAGTGCAGGGGTGTGATCTCAGCTCACTGCAACCTCCGCCTCCTGGGTTCAAGCGATTCTCCTGCCTCAGTCTCCCAAGTAGCTGGGACTACAGGTGCCTGCCACCACACCTGGCTAATTTTTGCTTTTGTTTCTTGTTGTTGTTTTGTTTTGTGTTGTTTTGTTTTGTTTTGTTTTGTTTTTTTGAGACAGAATCTCGCTGTGTCACTGGGCTGGAATGCAGTGGCGCGATCTCGGCTCACTGCAACCTCCACTTGCTGAGTTCAAGCGATTCCTGTGCCTCAGCCTTCCGAGTAGCTGGGACTACAGGCGCATGCCACTATGTCTGGCTAATTTTTGTATTTTTAGTAGAGACGAGTTTTCACCAGGTTGGCCAGGATGGTCTCGAACTCCTGACCTCGTGATCCACCCACCTCTGCCTTCCAAAGTGGAAGCACTCTTTAACAGTTACAGTCTCACAATGACTTCCGTGACTATTTGAGGTATGTCATAGTGTGGCTACCCTGTCCCCCTGGCTGAGCTCTGTGGGAGCAGCGATGTTGCCTACTCCTGCATTTCCCATAGCGCCTGGTACACAGGCAGTTGATAAGCATTTGGGCAGACACAGTGTGACATAGTATGATGCGGTGAGGTGCTGGGTCATTGTAGTCCCAGGCCAAAGCAAAATCCTGGGCCCCTCTCATTGTTCTAGGTAGAGAAATGGGACTTTCTGCTGGCACTTGAGAGTATTGGCCACACCCTTGGTCTCCAATGATTGCTCCAAGACGGAACACCAGGTTGGGGACCAGGACCCAGTCTCCTGTTAGTTCACTGCCCTGCTGCTTCCCTGCCACTCTCTAACCCCAGCTTTCTCCCACAGGGATCTTCATTGCCTTGCTGCTGCGCTTTGACATCAGGTGAGTGAGTGAGGGCCTGCCCCAGCATGGGCTTCTCCAGGGATTCTCCAGTGGCCTTCAGGAGCCCAGAGAAGGTACCTCAGGAGACCAGACCCTCCACCCCCACAGCAGCCAGAGCAATTCTGAGTTTATCTGCATTTTGCATCTTGAAGTTCTAAATGTTTGAAGAGCTTGTGGTCAAAAAATTGTTTTAAGAATCACAGGCCAAGAGATTTAAACCCACAAGGGCCTGGTGGTACTCACAGTGCTTTCTCACTGTGTGACCTTGACAAGTGGCCTGACCTTCCTGAGCCTCTGGTTTCTCATCTTGAGTTAATAACAAGAGTTCCTACCATGAAATCTGGAGAGAGTGCTGAGTACACACTGACCTCAGTAGCTCTTGGTTGAATCCTGGTTGCAGTCATCATCATCATCTTTTATCAGCCTAGGGTCAGGTCACCATGTCTCAGCTGCTCTAGCTGTTCCCTGCCCTCTCTTTACTCAGACATTTTTCAGTCTGTTGTAGACAGTGAGCACGAGGGGGAGAAGGTGGGCAACTTAGGTCAGCATTTAAAACACAGGAAAGGTCTTATCCGAGTTAATGCACCTATGCAACGGGACTTGCCGTCAGCAGGGGGCGCCAGCAACAGCTCCATCATTTTATGCCGTCATCCCTGTGAGGGCTGGCGATGTTGCACTGAACTTTGAGGTGGTTTGTGAACTTCTCTTGATTTCCTCATGCCTGATAGTTGCAAAAGCAGTAATAACAGTGAGAGTGGTAATGAGAAACTTACTACCAGCATCATTGAAATCCAGTTTCCATGTGAAACTTAGGTTTTTCCCACTTACATACACCTGGGTTATTTGTGTAGTGCCACTTCGAACCTTAGGAGCATATGGGCTCACAGTCACCTTTGGAAGAGACCTGGCCAGTCTGTAAGTAGAGGGATGTCTGTGCCAGCCATCTCTACTCCTGGCTGTTCAGAGGTAATACAAAGTGAAACCCATAAGAAGCCCCCAGGCTATTTGCTGGAGACAGATTCAACCGCCAGCACCCTCAGAGACAGAGTCTCATTTCTAGCCTGGGCCCACAGCATAAGCAGCTCCTCAGCTGATTCCAGAATCAGTGCAACATTCCCAAAGGGAGTCACTGGTACCCCAGTTCTCACGATAGGTGAGTTCTCAATGTACTTGCAGCCGAAGGCTTAGAAGCACCCAGGACAAGGAGAGAAGGGGGTCAGAAGCACTCATTCATTCCGCAAATGTTAATTGAGTCCATAGTACTGGCTGGGCACATCCCAGGCGCTGGGGACATGCAGAAGTTATGGAGCTGGCACTGGATAGGGAAGTCACGTAATGGCAATGCTGGGCTGTATATGCTTCATCTGTTCTGAAGCTGATCTTGGATGAATCACCTCCAGGAAGCCACTGGCATTTATTCATGCAGCCAGCATCTAGTTAGTACCACAAACAGGCTACTGAACTATTACGTCCACTGCACTTAAAAGTAGTAATTACCTTTGCAGTTTCTGTATCTGTGTTTCTCAAAGCATTATCCAACCGTATGAGATTCACCTCAGATGTTTTTTACAAAATGCAGATTCCTGGGCCCTGCTCTAGAGCTATTAGATCAGACTCCCTGGGGGTGGGACCTAGAATCCTGCATTTTTTCACAAGCTTTCCAGATGATTTTTATGCTGACTAAAGTCTTACAGCCACTGTTATAAGTTGCAGCATTTGATATTCATAACTACCAAGGAGATGAGCTCATTTTCCCATTTTGCAGATGAGTAAACTGAGGCTAAGAGAAGGAAAGCAACTTGTCCAGAGACACATAGCTGGAGGCAGTATCAGCGTGCACACCCACCTCCAGACTCCCAGCCCAGAGTTCAGTCACCCCCAACTACCTCTAGGGTCTTCCCCAGCTCCCTCAGAAGGGGTATTACTACCCCAGTCCCTATATCTAACGCTCCTCCTCTTTCTTCACACCTTCCCTGAAGCTTGAAGAAGAATACCCACACCTACTTCTACACCAGCTTTGCAGCCTACATCTTTGGCCTGGGCCTTACCATCTTCATCATGCACATCTTCAAGCATGCTCAGGTGAGCAGGATGGTACCAGAGTGTCAGGAACGCCTCACTGCAAGTAGAGGGAATTACAGAGGATTTATTTGTAAATGCAAGCAGTCCAGAGATAGGCACTCCCCACGTGTTGGAGCAGTCATGTCTGTGATTCTCTGGGCCTTCCATTTGTGGTTGCAAGATGGCTGCCACTGCTCTAGGCAGCATGGGCACGTTAGAGGCAAGAAGGAGGGAAAAGCGTTAACAGCCATGCCTGCTGCCTTCATCAGGAAGGCAGGAACTTTCCCAGAACCCTCTCAGCATCTCATGGGCCAGATTGGGGTCCTAAAGCCACCCTGGCTACAGGAGAGTCCAGGAAAGAGGATTTGGCTTCTCAGCCTTGGTAGTGGGAAGCAGGCAGAGAAGAACAGGATTGGAGTGGGTGTTGGGTATTGGGGCGTCCCTCCCCCTACTCCCAAGTAGCCCAGGCTCTGCCTCCTCCCACCAAGATGAGGATGGAGTACTGAGCCGCCACAGAATGAAGCAACATAGCACAAGGACTGGGGGCCCTCAGTGTGGCCTGGAGAGGGGAAGATTCAGGGGAAAGTGAGCAGACAGGATTGCCCTACTCTCTACTGGAAATAATAAGAGCTCCTGTTTGTTAAGCACTTCCACGTGCCAGGCTCTGCACTCATGAGGATCCTTGTGAACAGGTGGGGAAATGAGTTCAGGTGCCACACTGCAAGTATGTGGTAAAGCCAGGATTAAAACCTGGGTCAGCATGGAAACCACACGCAGGCTCTCAAGCCCTGGCCATGGGAAAGGCAGCATGGAACAGGGGCTAAGGGAGCCGTGTTGTGAATCCCAGCACCACCCAGTAACCATGGAACTCTGGGCTTGCTGCTTCTGTCCCCTTTCCCCTTCCCCAGGGTCCAAATACAGACGAGCCAACTTTGAATTAATCACAAAAGCTGGGTTTTTTTTAATCACTCTGTGCCAGGCACTGTGCTAACCTCTTTTGCTAATAACTCATTTAGTCCTAGTACAGTATTAACTTTATAGAGGGTCAAAAGGCCCCTAGCCCATAATTAGAAAAACCAAGAACAACCATTGTGGAACCACCTCTCACTTCTGCTCAAGGGCTTCAATGGCGTGTAAGCTGAGAGTAACATGCATATGGCAAGGGTCACAGAGAGTGACTGGACCTGGTTTGGAGGACTAGTTAAGAGGCCTTTTGGAGGTCTCTGCAGCTCTCAGCTCCTTATTGGAGTCCAAGCCTAGAGCCAATTCCCCCAGTGGCCACAAGGTGGCAGCCTCACCCTCTGCCTGGCTGGACTGAGAAGAGGCTCCCATTCAGAACTCTGGCACACAGGAGTCCTCTCCTTTATCAGGAAACTGCAGCGCTGAGATGAACGCAAACACTACGTCAGGCTGGGCCCTGGGTGGCGATCTGGACTCCATACTAATGAACTCCTGAACCCTGGCCCAAGGCCTGTGTTACTCCCCAGCAGCAGCCCAGCCCTTAACCCCAGTCATCCAAGTGGGCACCTCTCTGAAAATCCTTCTTGGAAAGGGGATCCAGGACATGAGGGGACCCTGTCCCATGGGGTCCTTTGGTCTCCAACACACAGGTAGTCCCAGTGCTAGCATTGCTCTAGATAAGGGTCACCTCTGCCTTTGTGCAGTGGTGTGATCTCAGCTCGTTGGAGCTCCGCCTCCTGGGCTCAAGCAATTCTCCTGCCTCAGCCTCCCAAGTAGCTGGGATTACAGGCACGCACCACCACGTCCAGCTGATTTTTATATTTTTAGTAGAGACAGGGTTGCACCATGTTGGCCAGTCTGGTTTCAAACTCCTGACCTCAACTGACCTGCCCACCTCAGCCTCCCAAAGTGCTGAGATTACAAGCATGAGCCACCACACCCATCCTACTTAGGGACTGTTAGATTCAATAATTTAATATACATAAAGCTGTATTGATCACAGCCCACCTATGGCAGATGGCAAGAAATAAGTCTGAATGTTAGGATCAAGGGCATGCGGGAAAGACTTATTTTTTTCTGGCCAAGGACTGGCTTTACATTAAGAATGAAGTCTCCAGCCAGGCATGGTGGCTCACACCTGTAATCCCAGCACTTTGGGAGGCAAAAGCAGGTGGATCACTTGAGCTCAGGAGTTCAAGACCAGCCTGGGGAAAATGCTGACAACCAGTCTCTACAAAAAATACAAAAATTAGCCAGGCATGGAGGCGCACACCTGTAGGCCCAGCAACTTGTAGGACTGAGGTGAGAGCATCACTTGAGCCCAGGAGGTCAAGGCTACAGTGAGCCGTGTTCATACCACTGCACTTCCATCTGGGAGACAAAGTGAGACTCTGTCTCAAAAAAAAAAAAAAAAAAAAAAAAAAATTGGCTGAGGAATGCTGTGAGGGAAATTAGAGGGACTTACAGAGCACATAGCAAGGGACCTGACTCCATGTGAAAGAACTCAAGTGCACCAGCCTGGCCAACATGGTGAAACCCCATCTCTACTGAAAAATACAAATATTAGTCGGGCATGGTGGCACATGCCTGTAATCCCAGATACTCGGGAGGCGGAGGTTGCAATGAGCCAAGATTGCATCATTGCACTCCAGTCTGGGAGACAGAGCAAGACTCTATCTCAAAATCACAAAAAAAAAAAAAAAAGAAAGAAACTCGGCCAGGCGCGGTGGCTCACACCTGTAATCCCAGAACTTTGGGAGGCCGAGGCAGGCAGATCACAAGGTCAAGAGATCGAGACCATCCTGGCTAACACGGTGAAACCCTGTCTCTACTAAAAATACAAAAAATTAGCCAGGCGTGGTGGCAGGCACCTGTAGTCCCAGCTACTCCGGAGGGTGAGGCAGGAGAATGGTGTGAACCTGGGAGGCAGAGCTTGCAGTGAGCCCAGATCACACCACTGCACTCCAGCCTGGGCGACAGAGCCAGACTCCATCTCAAAAAAAAAGAAGAAACTCTGGGCTGGGTGCGGTGCCTCAGGCCTATAATCCCAGCACTTTGGGAGGCCGAGGCAGGCGGATCACCTGAGGTCAGGAGTTCGAGACCACCATGGAGAACGTGGCGAAACCCCATTTCTAGTAAAAATACAAAAATTAGCCGGGCATGGTGGCGGGCACCTGTAGTCCCAGCTACTCAGGAGGCTGAGGCAGGAGAACCGCTTGAACCCAGGAGGCGGAGGTTGCAGTGAGCCAAGATTGCGCCACTGCACTCCAGCCTGGGCAACAAGAGTGAGAGACTGTCTCAAAAAAAAAAAAAGATTTGGGTCTCTGAGTCCTGGGCTGTTTTCCCTCTCATTGTGAAGCATTGGTCTTCCTCCTCTGCAAAAGGATAACCATCATGGGATGTGGCAGTGGGCTGACTTCCTGGGAAGGCTAAGCTCAGTGCCTACACAGTAGATGTTCATGAACGGGGTCTTAGTATAACTGTCCTTTTCTCCAAACCCAGCTTTACCAGGAGTCTCAGCACAGACATGCCAAATTGCTTGGATGGGAATCCTGGGGGAGCCAGTGACCAGCTAGGTCACCTTAATACAGGCTGCAACAAGTAGTCATTACATAGCAGCTGTGGCGTCATCATCACTATAATAGCATCTCCTGGAGCATTTGCTAAAATGCAGGTGTGAGCCCCAGACCTCAGGAAGCAGAGTCTCTGGGAGTAGGACCAAACCAGGAAGTTGCCTTTTGAACCTGGTGACCCAGGTGATTCAGATGCTGCCAGCCAAACCCCTGGGAACCCTTGAAGCCCTGCATGCTTGAGTTTCTTAGTTTTCCTGCATTCCCCCTCGGGAGGAGCAACCCTTGTCTGGAAATTAGGAGCAGCCCACCCAGGACCACTGACTTGCTATGGTCCTGAACCAGTCACTGTCCTTCAGTCCAGCCCAGGAGGGGTTTGGGGTGCTGGGCATGGCCCCGAGGCAGTGCCGTGCCCAGCATGGCTTCACCAGCCTGTGTCCTCTCATAGCCTGCCCTCCTATACCTGGTCCCCGCCTGCATCGGTTTTCCTGTCCTGGTGGCGCTGGCCAAGGGAGAAGTGACAGAGATGTTCAGGTAAGGCACAGTGGGGGGCAGATGTCCTCATGGGCACCAGTGCGCCTGCTGGCAGTCAGTGGAACCTGCTGAGGGTATCTTTACACCTCTCTAGGGGAACATTGTTCCTGCCACCAGCCCCACCCCTTGCCTTTTTCACCAGTACATGGGTACCTGGCCTGTGGGCACCAGTGGGAACCTTCCCTTGGGCCAGGAGCCAGGGGAGCGCAAGGCATCAGGGCCCTCTAGGCATCCCCCCATCCAAATGCTAGCCGGATCTCAAGAATAGCTGTTGTGGGTTTTTCTCTGCCTACTGTCAGAAGCCCTAGGTGACTCTGCCCCCAGGTGACTTCAGGCATGTCTTCCCCTCCCATGGCCTCAGTTTTCACATGTGAGTAATAGAACAGGGGGCGTGTGGGATGCCCTAGTGTGGTAGAAAGTGCCCCGAGTAGAAGGTGGATGTCAGTCCCTGTTCATTCGCCTCTGTGGCTTTAACCCACAGCTCACTGCTTTCTATCTGTTAGTATCTCACACAGATACCCCTTCCCCAGAGCCATATCCACACCTACCACACCCTGCACACAGCCCCACCCATACCCCAAGGCCTGCGTGACTCCAACAGGTGTCTGCCCCCAGCACTGCCGACCCTGCCTGCCAGGGACCTAGAAATAGCTGCCAGTTGTGACTAAAGCTGCCTACTCGGGTGCCTTCCTCCCAGTTCCACCTGCCTGGCCTCCAAGCTGTCCCTAGAGCGCCTGCCAGGGCCTCCTGTGCACCTGGCTCCCCGCAGGGGAGCCTGTGACTCACCCCTCCCCCGGACCTGCCTCTGCCCTCCCTGTCCTGCCTAGAATCCCCAGCCCCCAGCCTGCCTGCCCACATTGCCTCGCCCAGCAAAGCTCTGTGGTCTGAGGCAAGTGGGGGCTAGGGGTGAACTTGGGGACAGGTCTCAGGGAGCTTTGGGAGCAGGCATGGCACCCGATCCCTGAGCTTGGCACCCACCCCTCACCCTCCCTCTGCCTCCCATCCAGCCCAGGTTTCCCTGCCCCTCCCCTTGGGGTAACCACCCAATGCTTTTGTGCCTTCATCAGGCAAAGCTCTGAATACACAAGGCAGAGAGTGCCCCTGGCCTTTACCTGCTTGGTGCTAAATGTTCTGCTGTACAGGTACCCTGCCCCCACTGTTTGCCCTCCGCTCCCACCCTGGACGTTCTTAGATTGGGGTTAAAAAGCAAGTGATCTCTGTCTCTCTCTCCCTCCTTTCTCCCCATTTCTCTCCTGATTCTCCACCTTTTGTTTTACTTTTCCCTTTTATTCTCCTCCTTTTTTTATTGATTTACTTATTTTTATATTGGTACCACATTCACATAGTTAAAAATTCCAGAGCTGTAGCTGAGAGAGCACCCTCATGCTCCAGCTACCCCACAGAGGCCAGCAGTATTACACAGACATTCAGACACCTGTACACTGACGTGTGTATACTTTTTCTTGCACAGACGGTGGCATTCTTGGAGCATTCTGCACCTTGGGTTTCTATGGTATTTCTTAGAGGTGTTTCTACAGCAGCACATACACTTCTAGAGCATGCTTGTTCTTTTGCACAGCGGCCTGATATGCCTTTGTCTAGGTGCATCTTTTCTTTTTTCATTCTCCAAATAATATCAGCTTCTTTCCATAAAATCTGGAAGTGCAAAAATAGGTAAAAACAAGACGGTTCTGCTCTCTGCTCCTTGGAAAGGAAGTCTCTGTCCTCCCTTAGTCTTTCCCTATCCATCTATTTTTTTCTGTCTCTTCTCTGTCTCTCACACAGCTACGAGTCCTCGGCGGAAATCCTGCCTCATACCCCGAGGCTCACCCACTTCCCCACAGTCTCGGGCTCCCCAGCCAGCCTGGCCGACTCCATGCAGCAGAAGCTAGCTGGCCCTCGCCGCCGGCGCCCGCAGAATCCCAGCGCCATGTAATGCCCAGCGGGTGCCCACCTGCCCGCTTCCCCCTACTGCCCCGGGGCCCAAGGTAGGGCAGACACTGCAGCTCCAGTGCATAGGGCAGGGACCATTGCCAGGAGTAGGCCGCAAGAGCAGCTCCTCCACAACTACGGGGCAGTGGCTGCACCCAGCCATGGGGCTGGGAAGCAGGACAACCCCGAAGCTTCCTGCCCTCACCAGTAATGCGGGGCCCACATCATAGTGGATGGAAATGGCCCTTGTCATGCAGTAGTAGATACTGTTACCATTCAAGGTATATGTATAACCTTAGGCAAGTCACTTTCTTCATCTGTAAGTGCGCACATTCCTGCCTCACAGGGTTGATCTGGTGAGGAAAGATGTGTATTGTCTTTGGCATGAACTCAGTTGCTCGAAAAATGAAGCCCATAGCAGGAGCTAAGCCAAGGTGTCTGTCTTCAAAGCAGCACCTTGCCACTTGCCAGTACAGCAGTGCCCTCACCTCTGGGGCTGAGCTGTTTGATGCATGCCGTGTGCCCTGGGAGGCAGCCTATCTCCATCTCTTGTAGCCTTGTCATGGCCGCCCCTTTTTCCACGCTACAGCAGAAGGTTCAGGAAGCTTGAAGTTGGCCCACACAAGCCCAGGCCCAACCTCTCTTCCATTGGCTGCTGCCCTTGCTGCCTCTTGGTACCCCTGGGCTCAGAGAAAGCAGAGCAGCCTGCCTGAGGAGGGCATGTGATAGGGTTGGGGCCAGGCGCTGTTAGATGCTGGGCAGTGGACACAGGGCTGACGCTCCGCATGTGACCAGGCGCTTTCCTAGGATGGGGGTGGGGGAAGGGGACAACCAAGGTTCTGCTCACCCTCTCCTCTAAATGTATTTTTATTGTTTTGTTTTTTGGTCAGTTATGAGGAGTCAAATCCTAAGGATCCAGTGGCAGTGACAGAATCCAAAGAGGGAACAGAGGCATCAGCATCGAAGGGGCTGGAGAAGAAAGAGAAATGATGCGGCTGGTGCCCGAGCCTCTCAGGGCCAGACCAGACAGATGGGGGCTGGGCCCACACAGGCGTGCATGGGCAGAGGGCACAGGAGGCCGAGGGCAGCTCCAGGACAGGGCAGGGGGCAGCAGGATACCTCTAGCCAGGCCTCTGTGGCCTCTTGTTTCCCTCTCCCTTTCTTGGCCCTCCTCTGCTCCTCCCCACACCCTGCAGGCAAAAGAAACCTCCAGCTTCCCCCTTCCCCGGGAGCCAGGTGGGAAAAGTGGGTGTGATTTTTAGATTTTGTATTGTGGACTGATTTTGCCTCACATTAAAAACTCATCCCATGGCCAGGGCGGGCCACTGTGCTCCTGGAAGTTTCTCTGTGTAAGCACCCAGTGTCTTGCCCTAGGTTTTCTAGGTCTCACCTGCCCACCCAGAATCTTTTCTGCAAGCCCCTTAAGGGTGCCCACCCCAGTGCCTGGCCAGCCCAGCACCCCTAAAACACTCTAGCCAGTAGAGGGGGCCCACAAGCCCTTCTCTCACCAGCTAGCACTTTTCTCACCACCTTCCTCGAAATACTTGGGGGCAGCAAGGATGTTAGCAGGTGAGAGTCTCCCACTCACCGTGGTGAGAGTGGTGGGGAGTACCCAGGGCTGACCTGACTCACAAGGGAAGCAGTAACTGTAGAACCTGCCAGCCTCCCTGGTCCCTGTGCCCATATGGCTTCGGCTGGCAAGGGCTCAGACTCTAGGTTGCCCTGAAGATCAAGGCTTTGTCTCTCCCATTCTGCCCATTCCTGGGTTTCTTCCCAAAATGACTACTGTGGGGCCAGTCATGGCACAAGGGCCAGGACCTCTAGAGAGGCTGGGGTGGGGAAGGATTGAGCCTAGTGATTCTTAGAGGCCTTCTGGGGCCTAAGAGCTGAAATCTCAGGGCCCGGGTTTCGCTGAAGTTTGCTGAAGACAGCAGCCCTGGCCAGCAGGAGACCGACCCCGCACCACCCCAAACCAGGCAAACGGTGGCCACAACCCTCATCCACCCACCTGGTATGAGGTCACTGAGTGGGGAAACAGACAGGAGCGGGTGGCCACTGGACTGATAGACCCAGGGCTCTCCCTTGCCCAAGCCTTAGGTTCAAAGGCTGAAAATAACAGTGGCTTCCAGTTTGGAAGTGGCCAAAGGACAATCATGACCAGAGACTTAGGAGTATGATTGTAATATCCTCACTAGGTATTGACATGTATGTACTAAGCACCTTGATAGAGGATTTCACTTCCTTCTGAGTCTTGGGCTGTATGTGCTATTATTAGCCCCACTGTGCAGATGAGGGAATTGAGGCAGCTTACCCATGGACATCGATTTGACCTTAGCCAAGCCAAACTGAATTGCAGGTTCCTAAGGACGGCAGCTCCTCCCCAGACCCCTGGGACCAAGTCACTGTGGCTGGTGTGCTGGGCATCCCTGAGCCCCAGCCACCCAATTTTACTGGCTCCAGGGTTCTATAGGAAGGAAAAGGGGTAGAAAATTTCAAAAGGCTTCTTCCTTTCAGGGAGGGGGGTTCCCTTTCAGGGGCTTCTCGAATCTCTACCCACTCCAGCCGACTCTGAGGCCATGTGGTCCTGGAACAAGGCCCCTCTGAGGGCGGCAGATGGGGCAGGCGGCCCAGGCACACAGCATGGTTGGCTCTGTGGCCCAGGGCCCACAAAGGCCTTATTGAGTCACCACCAGCCCCCGGCAGAGGCTGAGGTGGCAGTGGCGCCGAGCGCCTGCCACCTAATGACTGTCCTGGCCCAGCCAGATGTTCCGCAGACCTCCGGAGCGGCGGACCAGGGCCCGCCCGGCCAGCCGGCACCACAGAGGCCACTCTAATTCCAATTAACCAGCTTCAGCTGAGCAAACAGCGGGCAGTGTGGCCCAGCCCGGGCGGTAGGCCTGGCCCGCAGAGCCTGCGAGTCTAGACTCCAGATGTGAACCACCACCACCAGAGTACCATGGAAAAATGGCACCAGGCCGGGCAAGGATTGGGCTTGCATGCTGGGGAGGGGGTGTGAGTGGTTGGGCAGGGCCCCGAGTGGGCTGGATGCCAGCCTCACCTGGTTTGGGGTGGATTATCAGGAAACTGCTCTAGAACCCAAGTTCTACCCTGCTTTATTAGATTCTGTTTCTGTGCCTCAGTCTCCCATGACTGTGATACAAGAGAGGGTTCCAAGGGGAAAACCAGCCCTGCTGAGACCCCAGTGTGCACTTGGACGTATTTCACATGTGACTAGCATTATGCTGGTGCAACTGACCCTTGAACAACACAGGGATTAGGGGCACCAACCCGTCATGGTCGAAAATCTGTATAACTTTGGAGTCCCCCAAAACAACTAATAGCCTGCTGTTGACCAGAAGCCTTACCTGATAACATAAACAGTCAAAACATTTTGTATGTTATACGTACTACACTGTGTACCATAGAGTAAGCTAAGAGAAAATGTAATTAAGAAAATCGTAAGAGCCGGGCACGGTGGCTCATGCCTGTAATCCCAGCATTTTGAGAGGCCAAGATGGGCAGATCACGAGGTCAGGAGATCAAGACCATCGTGGCTAACACGGTGAAACCCCGTCTCTACTAAAAATACAAAACCTTAGCCGGGCCTGGTGGCGGGCGCCTGTAGTCCCAGCTACTCAGGAGGCTGGGGCAGGAGAATGGCGTGAACCCGGGAGGCAGAGCTTGCAGTAAGCCGAGAGAGGCAGGCGGATCACAAAGTCAGGAGTTCGAGACCAGCCTGGCCAATATGGTGAAACCCTGACTCTACTAAAAATACAAAAATTAGCCAGGCACGGTGGCAGGCGACTGTAGTACCAGCTATTCAGGAGGCTGAAGCGGGAGAATCACTTGAACCCAAGAGGCAGAGGTTGCAGTGAGCCAAGATTGCACCACCGTACTCCAGCCTGGGGGACAGAGTGAGACTCCGTCTCAAAAAAAAAAAAAATCATTCAGTGAAAGTGGGTCATCATACATAAAGATCTTCCTGGTCTTTGTGTTGAGGAAGAGGAGGGGGTTGGTCTTGCTGTCTCGGGTGGCAGAGGTAGAAAAAAAGTCCACGTATACGTGCACCTGCACAATTCAAACCCGTGTTGTTCAAGTTTCAAATGTATCTTAGATTTACTTAATCGTTGTAACAACCCTTTGAAGTACCTACATCAGTCTTACGATGGGGAAACTGAGGCAGAGACCGTAAGTAAGGGCCCAGGGGGCATGTGAACCCAGAGTGTCTGGCTTCCAAGACTCGTATTCACCGTGGTGCTGTTTGACATGATCAGGATAATGGATCCCCGGTTCCCTTTTTTGGGGACAGCATTGGAGAAGGGGGTTTGGCTCCTGCAGTGTGAATGGAGCGGTCTTGTGCTCGACTGCGAACAGGGGTTAGGACCTGCTTCCCAGGGCGGGTCCAGCTTTCTGAGGGAAAGCCTTCAGAGCCTCCATCAGGCCGGCACCAGGTACCAGTTAAGCACTGGGCAGGGAACAGAAGTGGTCAAACGCCGCTTGCCGCGACTTGAAACTGCTGAATAAATGGATAAGGTCAAGCGCTATGGCTTAGGGCAGTAGTGCCTCCGGTTCCTACAATCGTGTCTGGGGTCCCTGAGGAGCAAGGCAAGAGTCGCCATCCCGGAGGTCAGAGTTTAGCTGTTCTTGCACAAGCAGGGAAGCTGAGTCACCCCAAAACACGGGCAAGACTTGCGGTGGTATCAAATGGCTATCAGGGGCGGGGCCTCAGGGGCCGGGGCGTGCTCCTGCCTCCCCGCCCCGCTTTTGGATTCCCTCCAGCATTCCGGGCCAGGGCGCGGGAGGCGGAGGCCGAGTAGAGGAGAGGAGGCTGCATCCTGCCCTGGTGCGTCAGGAAGGGCCGAGCGAGCGGGAAGGAAAGCACCACCCCCCACCCCCGCCGCGGCCACACCTGGGTTCTCCAGGCGGGCAGGGGGGCCCCCGGGCCGGCGCCTGGCTCCAGCAAGTCTGGGCCGCCTCCCCGCGCCGCCCCGCGGGGGCCGCCAGATGGGCTGCCCGCCCGCCCAGCGACGCAGGCAGGAAACGGCCGGCCGGGCTGCCAGGAACGCGCTCAGGGGAGGGGGCGGGCCCGGCCTGGCCACGCCCGCCGGGGGGAAGGACGGACCAAGCGCCGCCCGGCGGGGACTGGTGAACTCCAAGAGCCTGCAATCCCCGTCCCTGCCTTTACTAGCTGGGTTTCCTTGGCTAGGTCGTTTTACTTCTCTGTGCCTCAGTTTCCCTACCTGTAAAGCGGGGGCTGCTTGTCTCCGCTCTTTTCCCTTTTCTCTTTTATTTGTGCAGCAGGGTCTCACTCTGTCGCCCAGGCTGAAGTGCAGTGGCCCGATCACGGCCCACTGCAACCTCGACCTCCTGGGTTCAAGCGATCCTCCAGCCTCAGGTGGGACTATACGTGTGTCCCACCACGCCTGGCTGCTTTTTTTTTTTTTTTCCCCTGGTTGACACGGCGGTTCTCACTCTTGCTCAGGATGGTCTCGAACTCTGGCTCATGCTATCTTCCCACCTCGGCCTCCCAAAGTGCTGGGATTAGAGGCGTGAGCCACCGCACCGAGCCTCAGCTATTTTCGTGTGACACTTTCTTTCCCTTCTCTTCCTTGGTTTTCTTACCTGAAAAATGGGGTGAACAATTGAACCTCCCTCAACCATGGGCTAAGCCTTTGTTTTCCTCTCCACCGTGGCCCCAACACTTGGCCCATTGCCTGAAACATGAAGGCACTCAGTATTTGTTTTAAGAGTGACTATAAAGGTTTGGGACAATCCTGAGGGCCTGGCTACGGCAGGCATTTCATAAATGGACACAAATTATCAAATTACCTAGAGTCTAATGTTTACCAACCTGCGGCTTCAGGCAAGTGACTTCCCATCTCTGAGCTTCACTTTCCTTGTCTACTTAATGGCTGTGAGGATTAAGTAAAATAAATAAATACATGGAAATCACATATAGTGTGTCCTCAATAGATATTTATGGAAGAGTCTCCAAGACATAAAAAAAAGGGAAATACCATTTGAGTAAATTTGAGGGCAAGGAATATACAAACGAGTTAGGTGGCTTGGAAGAAAATTTTTGCTATATATGTAAACTAAGCTGTGTCCTGGGTGGATATTTTGCTTGTTGGTTTTTGAGACAGGCTCTCACTGTAGTCCAGGCTGGAGTGCAGTGGGGCAGGCATAGCTCACTGTAACTTTGAACTCCTGGATTCAAGCCATCCTCCCACTTCAGCCTCCTGACTAGTTAGGACTACAGGTGCATGCTACCACAACCTGCTCACTTTGTACTTTGTTTTTTTATTTTTATTTTATTTTACTTATTTATTTATTTATTTGAGACGTAGTCTCGCTGTGTCGCCCATGCTGGAGTGCAGCGGCGCAATCTCGGCTCACTGCAAGCTCCACCTTCCGGGTTCACACCATTCTCCTGCCTCAGCTGCCCAAGTAGCTGGGACTACAGGCGCCCACTACCACCCTGGCTAATTTTTTGTGTGTTTTTAGTAGAGACGGGGTTTCACCGAGTTAACCAGGATGGTCTCCATCTCCTGACCTCACGATCCGCCCATCTAGGCCTCCCAACGTGCTGGGATTACAGGCGTGAGCCACCATGCCCGGCCTCATTTTGTATTTTTAAAACTTTGGCCCGGGCACGGTGACCCACCTCTGTAATCCCAGCACTTTGGGAGGCAGCGGCAGGCAGATCACGAGGTCAGGAGTTCAGAGACCAGCCTGACCAACATGGTGAAACCCTGTCTGTATTAAAAAGAAATATGGCCAGGCGCGGTGGCTCACGCCTGTAATCCCAACACTTTGGGAGGCCAAGGCGGACTGATCATTTGAGGTCAGGAGTTTGAGACCAGCCTGGCCAACATGGTGAAATCCCGTTTCTACTAAAAATAAAAATAAAAAAATATTAGCTGCCTGTGGTGGCACGCACCGGTAGTCCCAGCTACTTGGGAGACTGAGGCAGAAGAATTGCTTGAACCCAGGAGGTGAAGGTTGCAGTGAGCCGAGATCGTGCCATTGCACTCCAGCCTGGGCAACAAGAGTGAAACTCTGTAAAAAAGTTTTTTAATTAGGCTGGACACGGCTCACACCTGTAATCCCAGCACTTTGGGACGCAGAAGCATGTGGAATGCTTGAGGCCAGGAGTTCAAGACCAGCCTGAGCAACACAGCAAGACTCCTCCCAATCTCTAAAAAAATTTTCTTGGCCAGGCGCGGTGGCTCATGCCTGTAATCCCAGCACTTTGGGAGGCCGAGACGGGTGGATCGCCTGAGGTGAGGAGCTCGAGACCAGCCTAACCAACATGGTGAAACCCCGTCTCCAATTAAAAATACAAAAATTAGCCAGGAATGGTGGCAGGTGCCTGTAATCCCAGCTACTCAGGAGCCTGAGGCAGGAGAATCATGAGAATCGCTTGAACGCGGGAGGCAGAGGCTGCAGTGAGCCGAGATCATGCCACTGCACTCCAGCCTAGACAACAGAGAAAGACTCCTTCTCGGGGAAAAAAAAAAAAAAGGTCGGGCACAGTGGCTTACGCCTGTAATCCCAATACTTTGGGAGGCCAAGGCGGGTGGATCACGAGGTCAGGAGTTTGAGATCAGCCTGGCCAACATGGTGAAACCCCGTCTCTACCAAAAAAAAACAACAAAAATTAGCCGGGTGCGGTGGTGGGCAGCTATAATCCCACTTACTTAGGAAGCTGAGGCAGGAGATTGCTTGAACCCTGGCGGCAGAAGTTGCAGTGAGCCGAGATTGTACCACTGCACTCCAGCCTGGGCAACAGACGGAGACTAAATCTCAAAAAAAAAAAAAAAAAATTAGGCTGGACACGGTGGCTCACATCTGTAATACCAGCATTTTGGGATGCCGAGGTGTGTGGATTGCTTGAGGCCAGGAGTTTGAAACCATTGTCGGCCATATAGCAAGACTTCATCTTTACAGAATTAAAATTAAAATATTAGCCAGAAACGATAGCACACACCTGTAGTCTCAGCTACTCACGAGGCAGAGGCAGGAGGATTGTTTGAGCCAAGAAGGATTGCTTGAGCTTGGGAGGTCAAGGCTCCCGTGAGCCATGATAGTGCCACTGTACTTCAGCCTGTGCAACAGAGCAAGACCAGGTTTCAAAAAAGGCCAGGCACCATGGCTTAAGCCTGTAATCCCAGCACTTTGGTAGGCCATGGCAGGTGGATCGCTTGAGCCCAGGAGTTACAGACTGGCATGGACAATATGGCGAAACTATCTCTACAAAAAAATACAAAAATTAGCCGGGTCTGGGTGGCTCACACCTGAGGTCCCAGCTACTCGGGAGGCCGAGATGGGAGGATCACCTGAACTGGAGGTGAGCCATGATTGCACCACTGCACTCCAGCCTGGGTGACAGAGACCCTGTCTCAGAAAAAAAAAAAAAAAAAAGAAAGAAAATTAGATGTAAAAAACATTGAAAATAAAACAGCACATTTGGCCACCCATAGTTTACTTTCAGATTTTTTCTATGCTTATTTTTTTAAACCAAATCAGGTCTAAATGAAATATTTTTTCCGCTGGGCGCGGTGGCTCACGCTTGTAATCCCAGCACTTTGGGAGGCTGAGGCGGGTGGATCACGAGGTCAGGAGATCAAGACCACGGTGAAACCCCGTCTCTACTAAAAATACAAAAAATTAGCCGGGCGTGGTGGCGGGCACCTGTAGTCCCAGCTACTCGGAGAGGCTGAGGGCAGGAGAATGGCATGAACCCGGGAGGCGGGGCTTGCAGTGAGCCGAGATTGCGCCACTGCACTCCAGCCTGGGCAATAGAGCGAGACCCTGTCTCAAAAAAAAAAAAAATTTTCCATAGTTAATTTTCTTCCCATTTCAGTCAGTTGTCATGCCATCTCACACCCAGACAACATCCAACCTTTGTCATTTTAAGGCAAACAAGTGTGACAAACAAGGCTATCTTCATGTGAAGGCAGACCCCTGCAGAAGATGCCTGGTGGAGTCTTTGATGGGCCCTCCCTACTGCCTTCCCAAAGCCATGGGTCCCAGCTCTGTGCCCCCTTGGATCAGCCCAGTTGGGGGTACCCAGCAAAGGTGCTGCTTCAAGACCCCCATGGGCCTGTCCACCTCAGACAGGTGCTTTCCTTTGCTGCCAGAAGCTGGGCACCCACCCCCTGAGGCTACCCCAGGTGCCAGTTGGGCTCTGAAGTGGAGGGGAGGTGGAGGCACTGGTAACACTCAGATGGAGAAAAGGTGAGGGAAAACCCAGGGTGCTGAGTCTGGAAAACAGCATTCTTAGGTGTGGAGTTTGGGGGAGAAGCTGAGCCTCTTTCTGCCGAACCGGAGTCCTTTCTTCTTGACAGGTTCTCTGTGCAACTATGCGTGCATGTTGGGGGGGCGGGGTAGGTGTTTGAAAGTGTCTGCTCTTGTGATAATCTATTCTAATGGACCGGGTTTGGTGGCTCATGCCAGTTATCCCAGAACTTTGGGAGGCCAAGGCAGGTGGATCACCTGAAGTCAGGAGTTCAAGACCAGCCTGGTCAACATGGTTAAACTCAAAAATACAAAAATTACTCCAGCATGGTGGCACGCACCTATAGTCCCATTGTGTCCGCAACTAGCAGGTTCTTGGTCTACATTGACTTCAAGAATGAAGCTGCAGGCCCTCGAAGTGAATGTTACAGTTCCTAAAGGCAGCGTGTCTGGAATTTTTTCCTTGTGATGGTCGGACCTGTTCGGAGTTTCTTCCTTCTGGCGGGTTCCTCATCTCACTGGCTCAGGAATGAAGCTGCAGACCCTCGCAGTGAGTCTTACCGCTCTTAAGGCGGCGTATGCGGAGTTGTTCATTCCTCCCGGTGGGTTTGTGGTCTCGTTGACTTCAGAAGTGAAGTTACAGACCTTCCCCATGAGTGTTACAGCTCTTAAGAGGCATGTCTGGAGTTGTTCATTGCTCCTGATGGGTTCGTGGTCTCACTGGCTTCAGAAGTGAAGCTGCAGACCTTCATAGTGAGTATTACAGATCATAATGGCACTGTGGACCTAAACAACAAAAAACCAAAGCCTCCATAATGTGGGAAGGAACCCTAATGGATTGTCACTTTCAGCATGGGCAACCAGCTTTTATTCTCTTATCTGGCCCCACCCACATCCTGCTGATTGGTCCATTTTACAGCGAGCCGATTGGTCTGTTTTACAGAGAGTTGATTGGTCCATTTTGACAGGGTGCTGATTGGTGCGTTTCCAATCCCTGAGCTAGATACAAAAGTTCTCCACGTCCCCAATAGATTAGCTAGATACAGAGTGCTGATTGGTGTATTTACAAACCCTGAGCTAGACACAGAGTGCTGATTGGTGCATTTACAAACCTTGAGCTAGATACAGAGTGCCTATTGGTGTATTCACAATCCCTTAGCTAGACATAAGGGTTCTCCAAGTCCCCACCAGATTAGCTAGATACAGAGTGCCGATTGGTGCATCCACAAACCCTGAACTAGACACAGGGTGCTGATTGGTGTGTTTACAAACTTTGAGCTAGATACAGAGTGCTGATTGGTGTATTTCCAATCCCTTAGCTAGACATAAAATTTCCCCAAGTCCCCACTAGACTCAGGAGCCCATCTGGCTTCACCTAGTGGATCCCGCACTGGGCCGCAGGTGGAGCTGCCTGCCAGTCCTAGGCTGTGCGCCCACACTTGTCAGCCCTTGGGGGTCGATGGAACCGGGTGCCATGGAGGAGGGGGTGGTGCTCGTCTGGGAGGCTTGGGCGGCGCAGGAGCCCCAGGGGCGGGCGGGCATGGCGGGCTGCAGGTCCTGAGCTTTGCCCTGCGGGGAGGCAGCTAGGTCCCGGCGAGAAATTGAGCGCAGCACCGGTGGGCCGGCACTGCTGGGGGACCCAGCGCACTCTCCGCAGCTGCTGGCCCGAGTGCTAAGCCCCTCACTGCCTGGGGCGGTGGGCCGGCCGGCTGCTCCGAGTGTGGGGCCCGCCAAGCCCATGCCCAACTGGAACTCTAGCTGGCCCGCAAGCATCCCACGCAGCCCCGGTTCCTGCCCCTGCCTCTCCCTCCACACCTCCCCGATGGCTGAGGGAGCCGGCTCCAGCCTCTGCCATCCCAGGAAAGGGCTCCCACAGTGCAGCGGTGGGCTGAAGAGCTCCTCAAGCGTGGCCAGAGTGGGCGGCGAGGCCGAGGAGGCGCCAAGAGTGAGGGAGGGCTGCGAGGGCTGCCAGCACACTGTCACCTCTCACCGTCTATTCGGGAGGCTGAGATAGAATCAGCTGAACCTGGGAGGCGGAGGTTGCAGTGAACCGGGATAGCACCACTGCACTCCAGCCTGGGTGACAAAATGAGACTGTCTCAAAAAAAAAAAAAAAAAAAAAGGAAGAATCTATGCTAATGTTTGGGTTTCTACTAGTTGTGGGTAATGGTGAAGTTGAAATCTTACGTGGACCAGTGCTGTAGTTGGGTTTCTATATGGTTGAGTTTGTGAATGCATGATTGTGTGTTTGTGTCTAAGTATGTTTAGGAGTATGTGTTTCTGAGAACATTTGTGAGCAAGTGCCTGCATTGGTGGGTGGGTGTGTGTAAGAGAGATAGATCATGTGGAAGCGTTTGGCTTGATAAAAGGGCTTTTGCAAAGGCATTGCCTGTGCGAGTTTGTGAATGTGTGCTGTCCCATCTGCTTGCTTGCTTTTTCTTTTTTTTTTTTTTTTTTTTTTGTTTTTTGAGACGGAGTTTCACCGTTGTTGCCCAGGCTGGAGTGGAATGGCGGGATCTCGGCTCACCGCAACCTCCGCATCCCAGGTTCAAGTGATTATCCTGCCTCAGCCTCCTGAGTAGCTGGGACTACAGGCATGCGCCACCACACCTGGCTAATTTTGTATTTTTAGTAGAGGAGGGGGTCCTCCATGTTGGTCAGGCTGGTCTCGAACTCCCAACCTCAGGTGATCTGCCCGCCTCGGCCTCCTAAAGTGCTAGGATTACAGGTGTGAGCCACTGCGCCCAGCCCTGCTTTCTGCGTGTGTGTGTGTGTGTGTGTGTGTGTGTGTGTGTGTGTGTGTTTCAGGTCTTGTTTCTTTGGTTCATGCTTCCCTTTGCCTGGGTCATCCCCCAGTGGTGCAGTCACAGCTCACTGCAGCCTCAAGCTCTCAAGCTCCTGGTCTCAAGCAATCCTCCCACCTCAGCCTCCCAGGTAGCTAGAACTACATGTGTACACCACTGGCCTGGCTAATTTTTTTTCTTTTTCTTTTAATTTTTTTTTTTGAGACAGTGTCTGCCTCTGTTGCCCAGGCTGAAGTGCAGTTGCACAATTTTGGCTCACTGCAACCTCCGCCTCCCGGGTTCAAGCGGTTCTCCTGCCACAGCCTCCCAAGTAGCTGGGATTACAGGTGCACACCACTACGCCCGGTTAATTTTTTGTATTTTTAGTAGGGACTGGGTTTCACCACGTTGGCCAGACTGGTCTCCAATTCCTGACCTCAAGTGATCCGCCTGCCTTGGCCTTCCAAAGTGCTGGGCTTACAGGCTTGAGCCACCGCATCCCGCCAGGCTAATTTTTTTAATATTTTTGTAGAGACAGGGTCTCACTATATTGCCCAGGCTGGTCTCAAACTCCTATCCTCAAGCAGTCCTCCTTCCTCAGCCTCCCAGAGTGCTGGGATTGCAGGCATGAGACCCTACACAGTCTGTTTCTACAGCGGCCTTTCTGCGGCTTCCTCTCTTCTGGCCTCATGGAGAAACCCCAGAAAGAGCATAGACTCTGGAATTAGAGAAACAGGGTTTGGAATTCTGTGCCATTCTTTCCCTGTGTGGTTTGGCCAACTGATTCAGAGGCTGTTTCCTCATCTGTAAAATGGAGATATATAGTCAGTGGTCCTTGTTATTACTCTTATCTCCCTGCTACCTGCCCCGTTCCCAAACACCAGCCAGTCGTCTCTGCTCTGGCCAAATTGATGACAGCTTTGTTTTTCAAGCCTAAAACCGGCTTCTTCCAGTTTGCTCAGCAGCTATTTGCTAATCATCCAGAGTGACCTAGGACGGATTTACATGAGCGGAAGAGCCACTGGGGAGAGTGCTGCTGGGAATGCTTCCACAGAGATGCTGATTGTGTGCATGCTGTGAAAGGCTCAGATTTTTCTGTTCGGGCCCAAATGCGCAGCACAATCTGTGGGAAAGTTGCAATAGAGAAAGCAAAAAAATAAAAATAAAAATAAATTAAAAAACAGGAGTTTTTACTTCCTTAATAAAATTGTTTTGGTGCTCACTTTGGCAGCACATATACTAAAATTGGAACTAGACAGAGATTGGCATTGCCCCCAAGCAAGAATGACATGCAAATTCGTGAAGCCTTTAATCAAAAATAAAATAAATTTTTTTTCCCGATCTGTGTCTCTTTTAAGCCCCACAGGATAGAAAATGTCCTAAAATAAGAAATTAAATAAGAGGGGAAGCCTCATGATCTGTTCTGGTTTTTTGGGTGGTGGTGGTGGTGGTGTTTTTTAATGGGTCTCTCAGGATTCCACCAGACCCCCGTCCCAGCCGCTGTGTGGTCTGGGCCTGAGAACACCAAGCCCCCCGACCTGCGGCCCACGCCCACCCACCACCCAGCCTCGGCAGCGGTTTCCCAGGATTCACATGGTAATGAAGGCATCCATCTTCTCCCAGACACACACTGGGCCCTCCGACCCTCCCAGGGCCCACACAATGGCCCACAGCGCGGCGGCCTCACCACCTGTTGGATTTTCCCAGGGAAGGGAGGGAGGGGGTGGAGGGGAAGAGCAGTCCATCTCCTCCCAGTCCCCAGCCCCATTTGCACCCTGGTCGCAAGAGTCAGTCAGCGAGGGCACCCAGGTACTTGGACTCCCAGTCCATCCTCAGCACCCTGTTTCCTCATCCTCAAACTGCAAGGTGGTTGGGAGGATTCTAATGGGAATGGTAGTAAGGACATGCTCGGGAACTGTGGATTGCCAGACAAAGAGAGCAAAAGGCTGGGCACAGTGGCTCAGGCCTGTAATCCCAGCACCTTGGGAGGCCAAGGCGGGCAGATCACGAGGTCAGGAGTTTGAGACCAGCCTGGCCAAAATGGTGAAACCCCCATCTCTACTAAAAATACAAAAATTAGCCAGGCGTGGTGGCGCGCGCCTGTAATCCCAGCTACTCAGGAGTCTGAGGCAGGAGAATTGCTTGAACCCGGGAGGCAGAGCTTGCAGTGAGCCGAGATCACCCCATTACACTCTAGCCTGGGCAACAGAGTGAGACTCGGTCTCAAAAAAAAAAAAAAAGCCATCAATAATAATGAACTTGATAATGACTAATTAATAATAAACAGGCGCATGCCTGTAATTCTGACACTTTCAGAGGCCAAGGCGGGAGGATTGCTTGAACCCAGGAGTTCGAGACTTAGCAAGATCCCCTTTCTATACAAAGTACAAAATAATAATAATAAATAAAAATAAGGCCAGACAAGGTGGCTCACACGTAAAATCCCAGAACTTTGGGAGGTGGAAGCAGGTGGATTTCTTGAGCCCAGTACCTTGAGACCAGCCTGGGCAACACCTGTCTCTAAAAAAATACAAAAATTGGGCTGGGCACAGTGGCTGACGCCTGTAATCCTAGCACTTTGGGAGGCCGAGGCAGGCAGATCACGAGGTCAAGAGATGGAGACCATCCTGGCTAACATGGTGAAACCCAATCTGTACTAAAAATAGAAAAATTAGCTGGGTGTGGTGGCACGCACCTGTAGTCCCAGCTACTTGGGAGGCTGAGGCAGGAGAATCCATTGAACCGGGAGGCGGAGGATGCAGTGAGCTGAGACCGTGCCACTGCACTCCAGCCTGGCAACAGAACAAGACTCCATCTCAAAAAAAAAAAAATTGGCCCGGCTCCTGGGCTCATGCCTGTAATCCCAGCACTTTGGGAGGCCACAGCAGGCAGACCACCTGAGGTCAGGAGTTAAAGACCAGCCTGGCGAACATGGTAAAACCCCATCTCTACTAAAAATACAAAAATTAACTGGGCCTGTTGGAGGGTGCTTTTAATTCTAGCTACTTGGGAGGCTGAGGCAGGAGAATCGCTTGAACCTGGGAGGCAGAAGTTACAGTGAACCAAGATTGCGCCACTGCACTCCAGCCTGGGTAACAGGGTGAGACCCTGTCTCAAAAAAATATATATATACAAAAATTAGTCGGGGCTGGGCGCAGTGGCTCAAGGCCTATAATCCCAGCATGCTGGGAGGCCGAGGCGGGCAGATCACGAGGTCAAGAGATCGAGACCATCCTGGCCAACGTGGTGAAACCCTGTCTCTACTAAAAATACAAAAATTAGCCGGGAGTGGTGGTGCGTGCCTATATTCCCATCTACTCAGGAGGCTGAGGCAGGAGGAGACTCACTTGAACCCCGGAGGCAGAGGTTGCAGTGAGCCAAAATCACACCAATGCACTCCAGCCTAGCAACAGAGTGAGACTCCGTCTCAAAAAAAAAAAAAAAAAAAAAAATAGCTGGGATTTTAGATGTGCACCACCACATCCAACTAATTTTTATATTTTTAGTAGCAACGGGGTTTTGCCAAGTAAGCCAGGCTGGTCTTGAACTCTTAACCTTAAGTGATCTGCCCACCTTAGCCTCCCAAAGTGCTGGGATTACAGGTGTGAGCCACCACACACATCTGAGTTGTACAATTTAAATGGGTGAATTGTATGGTATGTAAATCATCTCTCAATAAACCTGTTAAAGAAAAAAAGGGGGCCGGGCGTGGTGGCTCCGCTGTATCCCAGCACTTGGGAGCCGAGGGGGCGGATCACGAGTCAGGAATCAGACATGGTGAGCCCTCTCTAAAAATACAAAAAATTAGCCGGGCACGGTGGCATGCGCCTGTAATCCCTGCTACTCGGGAGGCTGAGGCAGGAGAATCGCTTGAACCCAGGAGGTGGAGGTTGCAGTGAGCCGAGATTATGCCACTGTACTCTAGCCCGGGCAACAGTGCAAGACTCCATTTCAGAAAAAAAAAAAAAAAAAAAAAAAATGTAAATTCTAGAAATGCTCCTGTTTCTGAGCACCCAGCACAATGATAAGGCATTCATTCACCACCTCCAAGGTCCACACTTCCCACATTCCTCCCCCACTGCACTCCCATCCCACTTCCAGGTGGCTATGACTGAGCAACTATTAGACCTAATCAATCATGGGTCCAGGTGAGTTTTGCCCATTTGTTGTTCACAGATGTCTCCAAACTACACAATCTCAGAGTGGGTAAAAACCCCAGGGCCATAGGGCTTTTTCTTAATCTTTTCTGGATCCAGACCTCTCCCCTTTATATTTTAATTTCATTTCATTTTTGAACATGTACTTACATGTCGATCAACTTCAAAAGGACAGGTCAGGCCGGTGGCTCACGCTTGTAATCCCAGCACTTTGGGAGGCCGAGGCGGGCGGATCATGAGGTCAGGAGATCGAGACCACGGTGAAACCCCGTCTCTACTAAAAAATACAAAAAATTAGCCGGGCGTCGTGGCGGGCGCCTGTGGTCCCAGCTACTCGGAGAGGCTGAGGCAGGAGAATGGCGTGAACCCGGGAGGCGGAGCTTGCAGTGAGCCGAGATTGCGCCACTGCACTCCAGCCTGGGTGACAGAGCAAGACTCCGTCTCAAAAAAAAAAAAAGGACAGATGTCTCTCTTCTTCCCTATTGGAGGCAGCCACAGTCCTCAGTTTCCTAGTGAGATACAAGCAAATACATATGTAATGTGTTTGTTTGTTTGCTTGTTTTTAAAGAAACTGGGTCTAGGCTGGTCTAGAACTCCCGGACTCAAGTGATCCTTGGCCTCAGCCTCCAAAAGTAGCTGGAGCTACAGGAGCATGCCACCATGCCCAGCTTCAGACACAAGTGGTGTTTCCATACAGGGTCAGTTAAAAACAACAAAAAACACTGGTGGTAATGAGACATGAATACTAATAGGTGGTCACAGGAAAATAGAAAATTCAAGGCTAGGTGTGGTGGCTCACACATGTAATTCCAATGCTTTGGGAGGCCAAGGAAGGAGGACCGCTTGAGGCCAGAAGTCCAAGACCAGCCTGGGCAACGTAGTGAAACTCCGTCTCTACAAAAAAATACAAAAATTGGCCAGGCGCGGTGGCTCACACCTGTAATCCTAGCACTTTGGGAGACTGAGGTGGGTGGATCACTTGAGGTCAGGAGTTCAAGACCAGCCTGGCCAACATGGTGAAACCCCATCTCTACTAAAAATACAAAATTAGCCAGACGTCGTGGGGCACACCTGTAATCCCAGCTACTTGGGAGGCTGAAGCAAGAGAATCAGTTTAACCCAGGAGGCAGAGGTTGCAGTGAGCTGAGATTGTGCCACTGCACTCCAGCCTAGGCAAAGAGCAAGATAACATCTCAAAAAAAAAAAAAAAAAACTAGCCAGGTGTGATAGTGCAAGCCTGTAGTCCCAGTTCCTTAAGAGGCTGAGGCAGGAGGATAAATTGAGCCTGGGAAGTCGGAAGCCTTGACTCCCATTTCTGGATGGGAGAGGTAGCTAAATCTTTTTTTTTTTTTTTTTTTTTTTTTTGTGACGGAGTCTGGCCCTGTTGCCTAGGCTGGAGTGCAGTGGTGTGATCTCGGCTCACTGCTACCTCTGCCTCCTGGGTTCAAGCGATTCTCCTGCCTCAGCCCCTGAGTAGCTGGGATTACAGGCGCCTGCCACCACGCCTGGCTAATTTTTGTATTTTAGTAGAGACAAAGTTTCACCATGTTGGCCAGGCTGGTCTTGAACTCCCGACCTCAGATGATCCTCCCGCCTCAGCCTCCCAAAGTGCTGGGATTACAGGCATGAGCCACCGTGGCTGGCGCCTAAGTTTTTATCACCAGATGAGATCATAGATATTGCACTTACTGTGTTGTCCCCCGCAGAATAAAACCGCACAAGACTGAGACTTCTGTTGATTCTGTTCACTATATACAAGTGTAAAACCAAAAATAAAATGCTAAGGGCCCCCAACCATCTGAATGGACCCCTCCTCTCTGCCAAGAGCATTCCAAAATGAATCTGAAAAATGAGTTCAGATCATGATGGAAGCGGGTGTGGGGGGAACGTGGAACTTGTGTCATTACACCCTCCTTCCTTTTCGAATTCAGGAAAAGCTGACTAGCATTAACATCAACACAGACCTTAAGTCTGATAAGAAACATTTACAGTCTATTCTTACCTGCCACCTGGATGTTTCATCTGCATGATAAAACCTTGGTCCCACAACCACTTATTGTAACCCAGACATTCCCTGCTACAACCTTGGGCATCCTTAACTTCGGCAAAATAAAAGTTCTTTTTTTTTTCTTTTTTTTTTTTGAGACGGAGTCTTGCTCTGTCACCCAGGCTGGAGTGCACTGGTGCAATCTCGGCTCACTGCAACCTCCGCCCCCCGGGTTCAAATGATTCTCCTGCCCCAGATTCCCAAGTTGCTAGGATGACAGGCGCGAACCACCATGCCCAGCTAATGTTTGTATTTTTATTAGAGATGGGGTTTCACCACGTTGGCCAGGCTGGTCTCAAACTCCTGATGCCAGGTGATCCATCCGCCTCCATCTCCCAAAGTGCTGGGATTACAGGTGTGAACCACCAGCCCAGCCGGTTTTTTTTTTTTTTTTCTTTTTTTAATGTAGGAACAGGGTCTCACTGTGCTGCCCAGGCTGGTCTCGAACTCCTAGGCCCAAGCAATCCATCTGCTTTGGCCTCCTAAAGTGCTACTATTACAGGTGTGAGCCACTGAGCTGGGCCAAAATAAACTTTCTAAATTGATTGCGACCTGTTTCAGATGCTTTTGGGTTCACACTAGTCATAATAGATCAGTACAACAACAATATTCTGCTCACTGTAATATGCCAGCGCTGGCCCACAGCCTGGCAAGCAGGAGATTCTCCACAGCTTCCAGAATCCCGGACTCCAGCCCCATCTCTGCCTGGTACTCGCTGCCACCGTGAAGTTACTTATCACTCAGGAGCTCCCTGTTCATGTCCCTCACCTGAAAGGGATTTTTTTTTTTTAGACGGAGTCTCCCCTGTCGCCCAGGCTGGAGTGCAACGGCGAGATCTTGGCTCACTGCAACCTCAGCCTCCGGGTTCAAACGATTCTTCTGCCTCAGCCTCCGGAGTAGCTGGAATTACAGGTGCCCGCCACCACGCCCAGCTTGTGTGTGTGTGTGTGTGGTGTGTGTGTGTGTGTGTGTGTGTGTCACGGAGTCTCGCTCTGTCGCCCAGGCTGGAGTGTAATGGCGCGATGTCGGCTCACTGCAAGCTCCGCCTCCCGGGTTCACGCCATCCTCCTGCCTCAGCTTCCCGGGTAGCTGGGACTACAGGCGCCGGCCACCACCACGCCCGGCTAATTTTTTGTGTTTTTGTAGAGACGGGGTTTCACCGTGTTAGCCAAGATGGTCTGGATCTCCTGACCTCGTGATCCGCCCGCCTCGGCCTCCCAAAGTGCTGGGATTACAGGCGTGAGTCACCGCGCCTGGCCCACGCCCAGCTATTTTTTGTATTTTTAGTAGTGACGGGGTTTTACCATGTTGGCCAGGCTGGTGTCGAACTCCTGAGCTCGTGATCCGCCTGCCTTGGCCTTCCAAACTGCTGGGATTACAGGCGTGAGCCACCGCACCCGGCGGATTGATTTTTTTTTTTTTTTTAACTTTTTCATCCTGTCTGCTTGAATCAGAATAGAGACGACCTTCAGCACAGAGTGGCTGTAAGAATTAAATAAGATAATGCTTTAAAGCCCTGGTAAGAGCTTTATAAATACCAGCAAGCACTGCTGCCACTATGCGGATGGTGGTGTGGCAGACAGCGGGGTGCAGAAGAAGAGGGGTGGGGGAAGGCGGTCACATGGGGGAGGGGCGTTCAGACCAGATTCCTGAGATGTCATTTTTAGTACTCTCCAGCAAGAAGGTGGGACGGCTGGTGTGGCGGGAGAGGCTAGAGGTACAAGCTTCACCTGAGATGTCCTTAGACCCTGACCTCAGCTCCCACCGTCCTAGTGGTCCCGGGCGGCGGCCACGCCAGCCGCACCTTCCCCCGGCCCGCCCAGAGCTGCCGCTGGGGAAGGGCGGAGGGAAGGCAAGCTGGTTTTTCCCAGGCTCCCCCCGCTCCCGGAACATCTGGCTGCGAACATCTGCCCTTCGCTTTTGTCGCGCGGCCGCAGGCCGGCCTCGCACCCATCTGCCGCCTCCCCGGCCCCGGCCCCGGCCCCATCTGCGCGCCGCTCCCCTGGGGCGGTTCCCGGCGCCCTCGCCCCCGCCCGCCAGGCCTGGTTCCCACGGGCCGAGTGCGGGAAGCCGGGGCGGCCCATCTGCCGCGAGCGGCTGCCAGGCGCGGCGGGTCCAGCGCCGAGGCGTCCCCACAGGGCGGGACCGGCGCCCAGGAATGCCTTTCAGGCGGGTGCGTCCCCGAACAAAGTCCGGGTGCACGGCCTGTCCCCGGGCGGCTGAACCCAAAGTCGCTGCCTGGGGCTGCTGGGTCCAAGGGCGGCCGCTGCCCCTCCCGCCTTTCCCCAGAAGGGCCCGCGTGCCCCACTGGCCGCCGCCCCACACCCGCTCTTCCTCCCGCACCGAACACTTCGGGCTCACTGACGCGTCCTCTCCATCCTGAGCCCCAAATCTCCAAAGTGCAGGAGACAACTGTCACGTCACCCTGCAAAAAACGCTAAAGTCTGGTAATATAAAATGCTGGTGAGGACGTGGGAAAATAAACTCCCAACTGCGCTGGCCCCTCAGCCTGGAATACCCCTTGTCCTCATTGCCTGCTTAACTCTTGATTTTGTGAAATATAACAATTACCGAGAAATATAGCGATTTATGTTCCTAATACCACATTCCCACCACCCAGGACTGACAGCTGTCAGCTGTATTTGCGCCTACTTCTTCTCCTCCAAAGAACAAGCCTTTACAGATAGTGCCCCTGTCTTTTTGTGTTTTTTGTTTTGTTTTGAGACAGAGTCTCGCTCTGTGCCCAGGCTGGAGTGCAATGGCGCAATCTCGGCTCACTGCAACCCCGGCCTCCCGGGTTCAGGCGATTCCCCTGCCCTGTAATCCTCCCCAGTAGCTGAGACTACAGGCGCATGCCACCACGTCCAGCTAATTTTTGTATTTTTAGTAGAGACGGGGTTTCACCATGTTGTCCAGGATGGTTTCAATCTCTTGACCTCATGATCCACCCGCCCCGGCCTCCCATAATGCTGGGATCACAGGCATGAGCCATCGCGCCCGACCTTTTTGTGTTTTTTGTCTGAGACAGAGCCTCACTCTGTCACCCAGGCGGTAGTGGTGCAGTAGTATGGTCACAGCTCACTGCAGCCTTGAACTCCAGGGCTCAAGGGATCTGCCCACTGCAGCCTCCACAGTAGCTAGGACTAGAGGTGCCCATCACCAGGAGCAGCTAATTTTTGTTTTGGAGAGACAGGTCTCACTATATTGCACAGGCTGGTCTGGAACTCCTGGGCTCAAGTGATCCTCCCGCCTTGGCCTCCCAAAGTGCTGGGATTACAGGCATGAGCCAGCAAACCGAGCCACTAGCCTTTTTTAACCAGAGCCCTCTTCCCTTTTCTCTAAGACTATTTGCCACCCCACCGACCATGCAATCCCCCAGTTACTATTAATATAATGACTTGGGTATGTTTTCTTCCAGGTTATGTTTCTTGATACTTTTACTACATGTAAATATATTAGCATTGTGTGTTTTTTAAGATTTATACTTCTAAAAAAATCATTCTGCATTTTCCCTAAGCAACATTTTATTATGCAGGTATCTAGCAGAATACACACAGACGTAGCTCATTCCTGTTCAATGCTGGGTACGATTCCATCACCATTTGCCTGTTTTCTTGTCATTGGACAAGTAAGTAGTTTTTGATTTTTTTTTTTTTTAATTAAAATAGACATGGGGTCTCGCTATGTTGACCTGGCTGGTCTTGAACTCCTGGCCTTAACTGATCCTCCCATCTCGGCCTCCCAAAATGCTGGGGTTACAGGCATGAGCCACTTGCAACCGGCCTAGTTTTCCATTTGTTGTTGTTGTGGAAACGGCTGTCACATTCTTGCCCACATCTGCTTTCTTGTGTGCAGGACTCCCAGGGTATGTCCGTGGGAGTGAATCACTGGCTCATAGGGTGTTTTCAAATGTTCACTTTTGGTGGATATTGCCAAATTGAGTTCCCAAGTGGTCATACCAGTTTACACACCCACCAGCACTGGATGAGCGTTATTTTCCCACATGCTCACCAACATTTTTTTTTTCTTTGAGATGGAGTCTCGCTCTGTCGTCCAGGCTGGAGTGCAGTGGCGCGATCTCGGCTCACTGCAAGCTCCGTCTCCTGGGTCCACGCCATTCTCCTGCCTCAGCCTCCCGAGTAGCTGGGACCACGGGCGCCTGCCACCACACCCGGCTAATTTTTTTGTATTTTTAATAGAGACAGGGTTTCACCGTGTTAGCCAGGATGGTCTCGATCTCCTGACCTCATGATCTGCCCGCCTCGGCCTCCCAAAGTGCTGGGATTACAGGCATGAGCCACCGCACCCGGCTTCACCAACATTTTCTATATTATCAGACTTTAAACTTTTATTTTATTAATTTTTTTCTTTTTGAAGACAGGCCTTTATTTTATTTTTATTTTATTTTTTGAGACAGCGTGTCATTTGGTCACCCAGGCTGAAGTTCAGTGGCAGCATCTTTGCTCACTGCAGCCTCAACCTCCCAGGCTCAAGCGATCCTCCTGCCTCAGCCTCCCCAGTAGCTGGGACTACAGACATGCCATCATGCCTGTCTAATTATTTCCTTAAAACATTTTCTTTTTTTTTTTTTTTTTTTTGAGATGGAGTTTCGCTCGTCACCCAAGCTGGAGTGCAATGGCGCGATCTCGGCTCACCGCAACCTCTGCCTCCCAGGTTCAAGCGATTCTCCTGCCTCAGCCTCCCGGGTAGCTGGGATTACAGGTGCCTGCCACTATGCCCATCTAATTTTTGTATTTTTAGTAGAGACTGGGTTTCACTATGTAGGCCAGGCTGGTCTTGAACTCCTGACCTCAGGTGATCCACCTACCTCGGCCTTCCAAAGTGCTGGGATTACAGGTGTGAGCCACTGCACCCGGCCCTTTAAAATATTTTCTAGAGATGAGATCTCGCTATCTTGCCCAGTCTGGTCTCAAAATCCTGCGTTCAAGTCATCCTTCCACCTTGGCCTCCCAAAGTGCTGGAATTATTGGTGTGAGTCACGTGCCAGGCCAGAATTTAATGTTTTTTGCAGGGTGACATGGCAGTTGTCTCCTGCTGACATCCCAGATATGCAAATACTGGGGCTCAGGAGCATCTGCCTAACCCTTCCTCACTTTGTCTATCTCAGCTGGACTATCACCTCCTCCTGCAGGAAGGCCTCCCCAATCTACCTTAGCTGACTGGCAGCTTCCCATAACCTCATGTGCTTTCCCATCACAGCACTGGGAACTTGAGGGGTGACTGTCTCATTATGGTCTGTCTTCCCCAGCGGACTGTGAGCTCCCCAGGAAGAGGTCACATTTGCAGGGCCATTGAACAGGCTGAAAGGAACACAAAGGTGCTACAAATAGTGCTTCTGTGGAAGGCTCCATCTACTTGAAGTAAGGGGTTCCTTTCTCTAATTCCTACAAAGTACGCCCTTGGGATGGCAGTAGCTCACCTACCCACCACACCTCTGTGTCCTCAGCATCCGGATACAGCAGCAAGGAAGCACCACATGGCTGGTGGTGTTTATTCCCATTTGGGTACCCTCAACTAAATGTAGCTCTGAAGAGCATGAGCCTAGGTCATGTTCTTTCCATGCTTTGCCTAGCACAAAGCAAGTGCACACTAACCATTTATTATTTAATGATTCTAGCTCTGTATTTCAGTGGTGGAGGATATACCCAATTAAAGGTATTATAGTCACTGTAATAATAACTAGTGCCTACTGAATGCTGACTGCCAGGAACCTGTGTGGCTTTTTTTTTTTTCTTTTTGAGACAGAGTCTCGCCCATTCGCCCAGGTTAGAGTGCAGTGGCACAATCTCGGCTCACTGCAACCTCTGCCTTCCGGGTTCAAGCAATTCTCCTGCCTTGGCCTCCTGAGTAGCTGGGACTACAGGTGCACGCCACCACACCAGCTACTTTTTGTATTTTTAATAGAGACAGGGTTTCACCATATTGGCCAGGTTGGTCTCGAACTCCTGACCTCGTGATGATCCACCCACCTCGGCCTCCCAAAGTGCTAGGATTACAGTGTGAGCCACCGCACCCGGCCTTTTTTTCCTTCTAATTATTTATTTGAGACAGGGTCTGACTGTCACCCAGGCTGGAGTGCAGTGGCATCATCATGCAGCCTGGACTTCCCAAGCTCAAGCAATCCTCCCACCTCAACCTCCCCAGTAGCTGGGACTACAGGGACGTGCCACCTACACCAACTTTTTTTTTTTTTTTTTTTTTTGAGACAGAATCTCACCCACGCTGGAGTGCAGTGGCGCAGTCTCAGTTCACTGCAACCTACACCTCCTGAGTTCAAGCAATTCTCCTGCCTCAGTCTCCTGAGTAGCTGAGATTACAGGCACTCTCCACCACACCTGGCTAATTTTTGTATTTTTAGCAGAGACGGTTTCACCATGTTGGCCAGGCTAGTCTCAAACTCCTGACCTCAGGTGATCTGCCCTCCTCAGCCTCCCAAAGTGTTGGGATTACAGGCGTGAGCTACTGCCCCGGCCCCAGCTTTTTAAAAATTTTTTTTGTAGAGATAGGGTCTTGCTGTGTTGCCCAGGCTGGTCTTGAACTCCTGGCCTCAAGTGATCCTCCTGCCTTGGCTTCCCAAAGTGCTGGGATTACAGGTGTGAGCCACCTCACCCAGGCCCTCCTTTTTTTTTTTTTTAATAGGGTCTCCCTCTGTTGCCCAGGCAGGAGTGCAATGGCAAGATTGGGGGTTCACTGCGGTGTCAACTCCTGGACTTAAGGAATACTCCTATCTCAACCTCCCCAGTAGCTAGCACTACAGGCATGTGCCACCAGGCCCAGCTGATATTTTTTTTAATTTCTTTTTTTTTTTTTTTTTTTTGAGACAGTCTTGCTCTGTCGCCCAGGCTGGAGTGCAGTGGCGCGATCTTGGCTCACTGCAAGCTCTACCTCCCGGGTTCACGCCATTCTCCTGCCTCAGCCTCCCGAGTAGCTGGGACTACAGGCACCCGCCACCACACCCGGCTAATTTTTTGTATTTTTAGTAGAGACGGGGTTTCACCGTGTTAGCCAGGATGGTCTCAATCTCCTGACATCGTGATCCACCCGTCACGGCCTCCCAAAGTGCTGGGATTACAGACATGAGCCACTGCGCCTGGCTTTAATTTTTAATTTTTATTATTAATTTATTTATAGAGAGGTGTTGCTATGTTGCCCAAGCTGGTCTTGAATTCCCGGCCTCAAGTCATCCTCCCACCTCAGCCTCTTCAAGTGTTGGTATTATAGGTATCAGCCACTGCGCCCAGACTTAAATCACATAAACTCTTTTTTTTTGAGACAGTCTTGCTCTGTTGCCCAGGCTGGAGTGCCGTGGCACGATCTTGGTTTACTGTAACCTCCACCTTCCTGGTTCAAGCGATTATTTTGCCTCAGCCTCCTAAGTAGCTGGGATTACAGGCACGAACCACCACGCCTAGCTAATTTTTTTTTTTTTTGAGATGGAGTCTTGCTGTCGCCCAGGCTGGAGTGCAGTGGTGCAATCTCGGCTCACTGCAGGCTCCGCCTCCTGGGTTCACGCCATTCTCCTGCCTCAGCCTCCTGAGTAGCTGGGACTACAGGCGCCCGCCACCACGCCTGGCTAATTTTTTATGTGTTTTTAGCAGAGACAGGGTTTCACCATGTTAGCCAGGATGGTCTTGATCTCCTGACCTTATGATCCGCCCGCCTCGGCCTCCCAAAGTGCTGGGATTACAGGCATGAGCCACCGCACCCGGCCTTTTTTTGTATTTTTAGTAGAGACGGAGTTTCACCATGTTGGCCAGGCTGGTCTTGAACTCCTGACCTCAAAGCCTGCCTTGGCCTCCCAAAATGCTGGGATTACAGGCATGAGTCACCGCACCTGGCCTATAGCTTCCTTTTAAACAGCACATCGTTGCCTTTGCATCAGCCAGAAAAAAAAAAAAAAACTTTTTAGAAGAAAACGTACATTATCATGAGTCATAATATTTGAGGAGTACAGCTCTGAAGCGGCCCGAGGTGAGGGTGCAGCTGGAGGCGCCGCCCCCTGGTGACTGGGTACTCAGGGTTGGGTTGAGCCAGGAGGGTGGTGGTTGCCTCAGGCTCTGTGAGGTGGGCAGGGAGCTGGGCAGGGAGCTGGGCGGGGTCCTGAGACATTCAACCTCAGCTGGTTCCTGGGTTCTGGGCCCTGGAGCAGTGAGGGAAGCCAGTTATATGGGAGGCAGGTGAGTCAAAGGAGGGTCAGGCTGGGCGCCAGAGAGGAGTGCCACTGCTTCTTCTGGGAGGGGGCCTCTGGGCCCTTCCGTCCCTCACCCAGTGGGCATATGGGGACACCACCGAGGCCTAGAGGCCTCTTGCCCAGTCTCCCCACTCTCACCTCAGAGGTCCTTGCAGCTAGGGCAGTGGCCTCTGCTGAGCTTTGCCCAGGGTGTAGCCAGTTGGCCTCGGGGCACTCCTGACTGGTGGCATCAGCCTCCCAGGCTGCCAGGGTCAGGTCAGCTCCCACGCCTCCACCCTGGGCAGGGCCCAGGCCTGCATTCATGGGTGCTAGAGGAGAGAGAGGCCTGGGCCTTGGATGGGTGTGGTTGTATGTCCTTGGGGCTTATGCAGGATTTTTTTTTGAAACGAAGTCTTGCTCTGTCGCCCAGGCTGGAGTGCAGTGGCACGATCTCGTCTCACTGCAACCTCCATCTCCTGAGTTCAAGCAATTATCCTGCCTCAGCCTCCCGAGTAGATGGAGTTACAGGCGTGCACCACCACGCCTGGCTAATTTTCGTTTTTTTTTTTTTTTTTGAGACGGAGTCTCGCTCTGTCGCCCAGGCTGGAGTTGGAGTGCAGTGGCTCAATCTCGGCTCACTGCCAGCTCTGCCTCCCGGGTTCACACCATTCTCCTGCCTCAGCCTCTCCGAGTAGCTGGGACTACAGGCGCCCGCCACCACGCCCGGCTAATTTTTTTTTGTATTTTTAGTAGAGACGGGGTTTCACCATGGTCTCGATCTCCTGACCTCATGATCCGCCCGCCTCGGCCTCCCAAAGTGCTGGGATTACAAGCGTGAGCCACCGCGCCCGGCCTAATTTTTGTATTTTTAGTAGAGAGGGAGTTTCACCATGTGGGCCAGGCTGGTCTCGAACTTCTGACCTCATGTAATCTGCCTGCCTTGGCCTCCCAAAGTGCCGGGATTACAGGCGTGAGCCACCGCGCCTGGCCTTTCTGCAGGATTCTGAATTGTGTGTGTGGACAGTAAGGGGACTATGTGCTCTAGAAGGGCTGTGGTAGGAGGTCTCTGACCTGGTGCAGGTGGGTGTTGGTTGGGTCTGCGCACTGTGGGGGTGGGTGCCTGCAGGAAGCCAGTTTATCCTTTTGCAGGCGGTGGATTTCTCTAAGGCTGCGGGCATGTGTGTTGGCATCTTGGAGTCCCAGGTGTTTTGGCATGAGCAATACTGTATAGGTGTAAGTGTGTGTTGTGTTTGCAATGTTGTAGTGTGGGTGCATGTGTCTGTGTGTCCTGTTTGTTGAGGGGATTGATTGCATGTGGTTCTGTTAGGAGTGATAATGGGGTGTTTTGAGACGTTGCCTCCGTGGTCTCTATTTTTTGGTGTGTTGGTTATGCAGATTTGGTGTTTCGGTAGTGTGCGCTGAGGTCAGTGTGTTGGTTGTATATTATGGTGTACTGTTGTGCGTTGTGCATTTGGCAGGTTGTGTCTATTGGTGTGTGGCTGTTGGGTTTGTCTGTTGTGTCAGTCGTACATATAAGTGCCACGTTGGGCGTGTGGGTGTGTGCATTTGTATATTGCTCTGTGGGTGTGCGACGCAGTGTGTTTGTGTAACCCTGCAGGTTTGGCCTGTGCTGAGTAACCTAAGATGGGAGCTCCCTGAGCCTTGGCTCTGCCCCTGCCTTTGGCTGCTGGAGACCCTGGGCAGCAGAGGCCCTTTGTCCAGCCACAGGAAAACCCCACCCCCCTCCATCTGCAGGGGACTTGGGAGGGGCCCAGACTGGCAGGCTCCAGCCTCCCGTCCATTGTTCTGGGGCCTCTCTGGAAAACAGGATGGGAGGTGAAAGGTGGACACAGGCCTGGACCCCCACACTCCCTGAAACAACCCAGGGGCACAGCACAGAATCCTTAGGAGGGAGGGCTTGGGGACAGTCCCCATTTTGTGGATGAGAAAACTGAGGGGTTTCATTCCTATTAAAAGGGAGGGAGCCTGAAGCCCCACACCCTTTATGTGCCCACCCACAGCCTCCTGCTGGGTTTGGGGGATGGAAAAATGACACCCCAGGATGGAAACAAAACGGTCTATTGTGGTTTCCATTTCTGAATGCTTACCATGTGCTGAGTGCTGAAGTGTCATAACTCTGCAGGTTAAGTTCATATTTTGTACCCATTTTGCACAGGAGGACACTGAACCATAAGGCAACAATTTATTCTTCAATGGACATTACTCTAAACATTACTGTATTTCAAGTAGTATGCTGTGTGACCTTGAGCAAGTTGCTTACCTTCTCTGGGCCAGGCCCTAGTTCAGCTCTAGGATATAGCAGGGACCAAAGGAGCTGTAGTTCCTGCTCTCTTAGAGTGCATAGCCTGGGCAGGGAAGAGGAGGCAAGGAATGGCAAATACACAAGAAAACAAAGATTTCTGGTGGTAATGAATTCACTGAATAAGAGCAGGAGAATGTAAAAGAAAGTAGCCTAGGGGGATCTGAGAAGGCCTCTGGGGAGGCGACATTTGACCTGAGACTTGAAGAATGAAGAGTATGGCAAAGACCTGGGGTTGATCAGTGTTCTAGGAACAAGGAACAGCAAGGGCAAGGGCCCTGAGGCAGGAAGGAGCTATTAGTAGTTTAAGGAGGAAGGCCTCCGGGCTGGTGAGAGAAAGGAAAGGGGCCCAGTTGGGTAGTGGGCAGGGGAGGAGTTTGGATCTTATTCTCTGTGAGATGTGCTGGGCTCACAGTTCTGGTGGTAGTGGTGGGGGCAGGGGGCCTGTAGTCTCCTGTTACAAGGGTTGGGGGTGTGGGGACAGCCAGAGCCAAAAGTCTCTCCCCCGCAGCTCCAGCAGTCCCAGCCCAGAGGCGCCGGCCTGGCGGCTGGAAGATTGCACTGTGGGCACATCTGGGGAGCAGCTGCCGAGCCAGGGCCAGAGTGGGTCACGTGGCACAGGGCAGCACCGCCCTGGAGCCTACAAGGCCAAGACTCCTAGGAGGGGCAGTGGAGAACACTCTGGACGAGAATGTGGGTCAACAAGGAGGAACTGTGCACTGTAGACGTCCAGGCACACGGCCCCCTGCAGCCCCACACAGCCCCTGCCTCAGGACAGAGTGCCTGGGTTCAGTGCTACCTCCCAGCTTTGTGATCTGAAACAAGTCACTCAACCTCTCTAGGTCTCATGGCCTCAACTGTGAAGGGGACATGATATTACTGCCACAGTTCCACAGGCTGCTCCTTTTTTTTTTTTTGAGACGCAGTCTCACTCTGTTGCCCAGGCTGGAGTGCAGTGGCACCATCTCAGCTCACTGCAACCTCTGCCTCCCAGGTTCAAGCGATTCTCCTGCTTCAGCCTCCCTAGTAGCTGGGACTACAGGCTCCCGCCACCACGCCTGGCTAATTTTTTCATATTTTTAGTGGAGACGGGGGTTTCACCATGTTGGCCAGGCTGGTCTCGAACTCTTGACCTCAGGTGAACCACCCACCTCGGCCTCCCAAAGCGTTTACTTCTAATTCAACAAATACTCATTGAGCACTTCCCACATGCCAGGCACTGCATGAGGCTCTGCGTGACAGCAGGGAACAGGACCGCCGTGGTCCCTTCCCTTCTAAGCACACAATTAATACTTTAGAACCAGGCCTGGCATTGAGGAAACTCTTAGTAAATGTGAGCCATTTGCCTGGAGCCCTGGAGGCCAGAGGAGGCACCCTGGAAGGCAGAGAAGGAGGTGTGGTGACAGAAAAATCCTAAGGAAAGGACACTCCCTTTTATCACCAGGTGCTGCGGTCGGCTTCTGGTATGGCGCATTTCACTCTCACAACCACCCTACGAAGAGGGATGAGCATTAGCTCCAATTTATGGATGAGGAAACAGGCCCAGTTTGTCAATGGCACAGCCAGGACTGGAGGCAGTGAAGGGCTGGTCCCTTTTTCTCTCTGGGGCTCAATATTCCCATCTGTGAAATGGGGCATTACAATAATACAGCTGCACCAGCTCCAGGGAGCAGTTGTGAAATCAGATGTGCCAGGTATGTGAAAAGGGCGTCCTAAGGGACTATGACCATGAATGCTGGGTTGGGAATATGGGGGTTCATTTAAGGAGCCCTCCGAACTTCCTGGCCACCAGAAGTGTCTGTTTACCTAAGGTGACTCAGGGAAGGAGGACTGGGAAGAAAATGCACACTCAATTCACACCACCACCAAGGCCAGAAAAATGCCCATCTGACAACAAGATAAGCAGGCAATCTTTATTTAAACTCCTTGTCAGACCTTAAAAATGTAAAAGATAAGGCCAGGTATGGTGGCTCATGCCTGTAAATCTCAGCACTTTGGGAGGCCAAGGTGGAAGGATCACTTGAGTCCAGAGTTCTAAACCAGCCTGGGGCAATATAGTAAGACCCCTTCTCTACAAAAAAATAAAAAATTAGCCAGGTGTGGTGGTACATGCCAGTAGTCCCAGATACTTGGGAGGCTAAATAGGGAGGATCGCTTGAGCCCAGGAGGTCGAGGCTGTGGTGAGCCGTGACTGCACCACTATACTCAGCCTGGTGGACAGAGAAAGATCCTGTCTCCAAGAAAAAAGAAATTGCATATAACTGAAAACACACATAAAAATTAGTACATATAAATCAGGTGAAAACTGAATTTCATGCCATGCGCGGTGGTTCATGCCTGTAATCCCAGCACCTTGGGAGGCCAAGGCGGGCAGATCACCTGCAGTCAGGAGTTCGAGACCAGCCTGGCCAACATGGCAAAACCCCATTTCTACTAAAAAATACAAAAAATTAACCGGGCGTGGTGGCGTGTGCCTGTAATCCCAGCTACTCGGGAGGCTGAGGCAGGACAATTGCTTGAATCTGGGAGGCGGAGGTGGCAGTGAGCCGAGATCGCACCACTGCACTCCAGCCTGGGCGACAGAGCACTCTGTCTCCAAAAAAAAAGGCCAGGCGTAGTAGCTCACGCCTGTAATCTGGCACTTTGGGAGGCCGAGGCGGGTGGATCATCTAAGGTCAGGAGTTCAAGACCCACCTGACCAACATGGTAAAACCCTGTCTCTACTAAATACAAAAAATCACCCAGGCGTGGTGGTGCATGCCAGTAATCCCAGCTACTTGGGAGGCTGAGGCAGGAGAATCGCTTGAACCTGGGAGGCAAAGGTTGCAGTGAGCCAAGATTAATGCCATTGCACTGCCTGGGCAACAAGAGCGAAACTCCGTCTCAAAAAAAAAAAAGAAAAGAAAACTGAATTTCACCTGAATTCTGGTTGTGATATTGTACTGCAGTTATACAACATACCAACTGTTGGAGTGTTAGAGAGGATGTGGAAGAACTGGACCTCTCAAATACTGTTGATAGGAATATAAAATGGTACAACCACCTTTGGAAAACAGTTTGGCTGGGTTTTTTTGTTTTGCTTGGAGGCAGGGTTTTACTCTGTTGCCCAGGGTGGAGTGTAGTGGCACAATGATCTTGGCTAACTGTAGCCTCAACCTCCCAGGCTCAAGCAATCCTCCTGTCTCAGCCTCCCAAGTAGCTGGGACTACAGACGTGCACCACCACGTCTGGCTAATTTTTGTAATTTTTGTAAGAGATGGGGTTTCACCATCTTGCCCATGCTGGTCTTGAACACCAGAGCTCAGGCATTCTGCCCACCTTGGCCACACAAAGTGCTGGGATTACAGGTGTGAGCCACTGTGCCCAGTGAGTTTGGCAGTTCTTTTGTAAAGTTAAACAAATACGGCCAGTTGCGGTGGTTCACGCCTGTAATGCCAATACTTTGGGAGGCCGAGGTGGGCAGATCACTTGAGGTCAGGAGTTCAAGACCAGCCTGGCCAACATGGTGAAACCCCATCTCTATTGAAAATACAAAACTTGGCTCACGCTTGTAATCCCAGCACTTTGGGAGGCCAAGGCGGGCGGATCGCGAGGTCAGGAGATAGAGACCACGGTGAAACCCCGACTCTACTAAAAATACAAAAAGTTAGCCAGGCGTGGTGGCGGGCGCCTGTAGTCTCAGCTACTCGGAGAGGCTGAGGCAGGAGAATGGCGTGAACCCAGGAGGCGGAGCTTGCAGTGAGCCGAGATTGCGCCACTGCACTCCAGCCTGGGCGACAGAGCAAGACTCCGTCTCAAAAAAAAAAAAAAGAAAATACAAAACTTAGCCAGTCATGATGGCGGGCTCCTGTAATCCCAGCTACTCCAGAGGCTGAGGTGGGAGAACCGCTTGAACCCGGGAGGTGGAGGTTGCAGTGAGCCAAGATTGTGCCACTGCACTCCAGCCTGGACGACAGAGCGAGACTCGGTATACATTCACATAAACACCTGTATACAAGAGTTCATGGCCGGGTGCGGTGGCTCACGCCTGTAATCCCAGCACTTTGGGAGGCTGAGGCGGGCAGATCACGAGGTCAGCAGATCGAGACCATCCTGGCTAACACAGTGAAACCCCGTCTCTACTAAAAATACAAAAAAAAAAAAAAAAATAGCCAGGCGCAGTGGCAGGCGCCTGTAGTCCCAGCTACTCGGGAGGCTGAGGCAGGAGAATGGCGGGAACCCGGGAGGCAGAGCTTGCAGTGAGCCGAGATCTCGCCACTGCACTCCATCCTGGACGACAGAGCAAGACTCTGTCTCAAAAAAAAAAAAAAAAAAAGAATTCATAGCAGTTTTATTTTACTAACCAAAAACTATGAACAATCCAAATGCCCCTCACCAAATGTCTGGATAAACAAATGGTGGTATATCCATATAATGGAACACTACTTAGCAATAAGAAGGAATGACCGCTGGCCCGGTGGCTCACGCCTATAATCCTAGCACTTTGGGAGGCTGAGGGGGGTGGATCACCACCTGAGGTTAGGAGTTGGAGACCACCAGCCTGGCCAATGTGGCAAAACCCCATCTCTACGAAAAATACAAAAATTAGCCATATGTGGTGGCAGGCCCTTATAATCCCAGCTACTCAGGAGGCTGACGTAGGAGAATCGCTTGAACCTATAAGGTGGAGGTTGCAGTGAGCCAAGATTGCACCACTGTACTCCGGCCTGGCAACAGAGCAAGACTCCGTCTCAAAAAAAAAAAAAAAAAAAAAAAAAAAAAAGGCACAGTGGCTCACTCCTGTAATCCCAGCACTTTGGGAGGCCGAGGCAGGTGGATCACAAGGTCAGGAGTTCAAGACCAGCCTGGCCAAGATGGTGAAACCCTGTCTCTACTAAAAAAAATACAAAAATTAGCCGAGCGTGGTGGCAGGCACCTGTAATCCCAGCTACTCGGGAGGCTGAGGCAGAGAATTGCTTGAACCTGGGAGGCAGAGATTGCAGTGATCATGCCACTGCACTCCAGCCTGGGCGACTGAGTGAGACTCTGTCTCAAAAAACAAAAAAAGAAAAAGAAAGAAAGAAGGCCGGGTGCTGTGGCTCACGCCTGTAATCCCAGCATTTTGGGAGGCCGAGGCGGGTAGATCACGAGGTCAGGAGATCGAGACCATCCTGGCTAACACGGTGAAACCCCGTCTCTACTAAAAATACAAAAAATTAGCCAGGCATGGTGGCGGGTGCCTGTAGTCCCAGCTACTCGGGAGGCTGAGGCAGGAGAATGTCATGAACCCGGGAGGCAGAGGCTGCAGTGAGCTGAGACCGTGCCATTGCACTCCAGCCTGGGGGACAGAGCGAGACTCTGTCTCAAAAACCAAAAAACAAAAACAAAAACAAAAAAAGACCCAGTGCGGTGACTCACGCCTGCAAGCATAGCATTTTTGGGAGGTGGAGAAGGGCGGATCACCTGAGGTCAGGAGTTCGAGACCAGCCTGGCTAATGTGGCAAAATCCCATCTCTATTAAAAATACAAAAATTAGCCAGGCGTGGTGGTGGGCACCTGTAATCCCAGCTACTTGGGAGGCTGAGGCAGGAGAATTGCTTGAACCCGGGAGGTAGAGGTTGCAGTGAGCTGAGATCGTGCCATTGCACTCTAGCCTGGGTGACAGAGCGAGATTCTGTCTCAAAAAAAAAAAAAAAAAAAAAAATGTATAGAAGGATATGCATGGGTTTTATACAAATACTATGTCATTTTGTTTATTTTATGTATTTATATTTTGAGACAGGGTCTTGCTTTGTCACCCAGGCTGGAATGCAGCAGTGGTATCTTGGCTCACTGCAATCTCCACTTCCTCGGTTCAAGAGATTCTCTTGCCTCAGCCTCCCAAGTAGCTGGGATTACAGGTGTGCACCACCATGCCCCGCTAATTTTTCTATTTTTAGTAGAGATGAGGTTTCACCATGTTGGCCAGATTGATCTCGAACTCCTGACCTCAGGTTATCCACCTGGCTTGGCCTTACAAACTGCTGGGATTACAGGCGTCAGCCACTGCACCTGGCCCTGAATTAATTTCTACAGCATAATTTTCTCCCTTATTTTTATTTATTTTTATTTTTTTGAATCAGAGTCTCACTCTGTTGCCCAGGCTGGAGTGCAGTGGCTTGATCCCAGCTCTCTGCAACCTCCACCTCCTGGGTTCAAATGATTCTCCTGCCTCAGCCTCCCGAGTACTTGGGACTACAGGCAACCACCACCACACCTGGCTAATTTTTGTATTTTTAGTAGAGACTGGGTTTTGCTATGTTGGCCAAGCTGGTTTCTCTGGAATTCATTGCAGTAAACAGAAGTACTGGATCAACTAATTCACAGTTGAAGGCCAGGCACCGTGGCTCACGCCTGTAATCCCAGTACTTTGGGAGGCTGAGGTGGAGAGATCACAAGGTCAGGAGTTTGAGACCAGTCTGGCCAACATAGTGAAACCCCGTCTCTACTAAAAAGACAAAAAATTTAGCCTGGTGTGGTGGAGGGCGCCTGTAATCCCAGCTACTCGGGAGGCTGAGGCAGAAGAATCGCTTTAACCCAGGAGGCGGAGGTTGCAGTGAACCAAGATTGTGCTGTAGCACTCTAGCCCAGGTGACAGTCTGAGACTCCATCTCAAAAAAATAAATAAATAAACAGTTGGTGATGGCCAGGCACGGTGGCTCATGCCTGTAATCCCAGCACTTTGGGAGGCCAAGGCGGGCAGATCACCTGAGGTCAGGAGTTTGAGACTACCCTAGCCAACATGACGAAACCTCGTCTCTACTAAAAATACAAAAATTAGCTGGGCGTGGTGGTGGGTGCCTCTAATCCCAGCTACTCGGGAGCCTGAGGCAGGAGAATGACTTGAACTCAGGAGGTGGTGGTTGCAGTGAGCTGAGATCACGCCACTGCACTCCAGTCTGGGCAACAGAGCGAGACTCTGTCTCAAAAATAAATAAATAAAAATAAACACTTGGTGATGAATTAATACTCTAATTTCCTCTGGTTGACCATTGTTCTTCCAATTATTTGGCAATTCTTTTGAGCAGCAAACTATTCCCTCCCATCATTAATTTAGGATTGCTAAACAAGGCGTAGGGAGTTTAGAGAATTTTGGTGTGTGTGGTAAGGGGATGAGGAGTCTAGCTAATTAATTGATGATGTCTCTCTCTTTTGAAGCTGGTCTCACTGATTGGTTTGGTTTTCCTGGTTTCCTGATGTGGAGGCAGCAGGCTTCTTTACTTTTCCCTCCTCCCCCGAACTTTTGTGGGAAAACAGAACCTGCTGATAACTCAGTGAATTAATTGCAAGGTAGTGGGATGGAGGGGAGCAGGGAGGGACCATAATATCACCCTCCACTGGTGAGCACAGATTTTTACCCCCGCTAATGTTGTGTGGCTTTGGGTGACTAATCTGAGCTTTGGTTTCCCCACCTGTGGCATGTCCAGGACTCTGCAGTCAGACTGCCTGCTCTCAGCAGGAAGCGGTTGCATTACAATACTGTACCCTCCTTATAATAACGCAACTATGGTTATGACTCTCAGGCATCTTGTGGAGCCTCAGTTTCCTCCTTTGTATAGAAACCAAACAGCTCCTCTCCTTAGAGTTGTGAAAAAGACTATAGAACTTGATCAAGCCGGGTGACAGAGCAAGACCCTGTATCATTATTATTTTATTTTGAGACGGAGTCTCGCTCTGTCGCCCAGGCTGGAGTGCAGTGGCGTGATCTCAGCTCACTGCAACCTCCGCCTCCTGGGTTCAAGCGAATCTCCTGCCTCAGCCTCCTGAGTAGCTGGGGTATTACAGGTGTGCGCCACCACACCTGGCTAATTTTTCATTTTCAGTAGAGACGGGATTTCAGCATGTTGGTCAGGCTGGTTTCGAACTCCTGACCTCGTGATCTGCCAGCCTCGGGCTTCCCAAAGTTCTGGGATTACAGACGTGAGCCACTACGCCCGGCACCCTGTATCCTTTTTTTTTTTTGAGACTTTGGGACAAGTCTGAGTCTGTCGCCAGGCTGGAGTGCAGTGGCGTGATCTCGGCTCACTGCAACCTCCGCCTCCCAGGTTCAAGCAATTCTCCTGTCTCAGCCTCCCGAGTAGCTGGGATTACAGGCGAACGCTACCATGCCCGGCTAATTTTTGTATTTTTAGTAGAGATAGGGTTTCACGATATTGGTCAGGCTGGTCTGGAACTCCTGACCTCAGGCAATCCACCCGCCTCAGCCTCCCAAAGTGCTGGGCTTACAGGCGTGAGCCACCGCGCAGACCTTCATTTTTTAAGATAAAAAATAAATGAAAAAAGATGATCAAGACAAACTCTTCATACAGTGCCCGGTGTACAAAGTAAGAAATTAATAATGGTCATGTTTGTGATTATTATTTAAATACCAAGCAGATATTAAGGCCCAGAGAGGGCATGCGACCCGCCTGAATTCACCCAGCTGCAGAGCTGGAAAGAGAACTCAGGCCTTTTTCCCCACGCTGGAAGGGGTAGCTGGGGCGGAGACGTGGGGGCAGCGGTGAAGAAACCCCAAGCGGCCCAGGCTGTGGGTCTGGGTGGGGAGACTCGCAGGTATGGGGCGGGTAGGTAAGATGACCCTTGCTCAGCGACCGCGCCCGCGAGGAACGCATTCCCAGGCCTCCTGCCCGGGGTCTGCAGGTGACGGGCTAGGGGGAGCGAGGGAACTAGCTAGCCCAGTTTGTCGTCTCCATGGCGACCGCCCGCGCGGCGCCAGCCTGACAGTCCGTCCGGGTTTTATGAATGGGTGACGTCACAGGCCTGGCGTCTAACGGTCTGAGCCGCTTGTTCAGACGCTGACACAGAACGGCCCAGGAAGGGGAGGGGGGAGACTGTAGCTCCGCAGCTGCCGCGCCGTGGGAGGGAGACCCTGCTCTGAGGTCTTTGAGAAAAAAATTTAAAAAGTAGCCAAAAATGGGAAAAAACATTTAAAAATCACGATTTGTTGCAGGTTCAGGAAATTTTCAAGGGGCTGCAAATTCAAGGTGGAATCGAATGCAGCCTCACTCCACTGCGCTCTATCTAGTTCACTTCCCAGCCACCCAGCCCCAAACTTACTAGACTTTCCCGAATTAATTGCTCCCACCCGGGAGGGATCTGGGTAGGCCCTCCGGGTCTCAGGAACCCGAACAGCAACATTATCTAGGAATTGAGAAAGCCCAGGGGAGCAGATGTAAAGGAGCGCCCGCTTTGAATTTCGGTCCTGATATTTGTAGATCAGGGTCCGAGAAGCATCTTCCAAGGGGGTCCGGAAACCCAGGCTCTCTGGGCTATCCAGAGCCAGCCGCTTCTCCGTTCGGGCCTCAATTTCTCTCATCTGTGAAATGGAGCTGGAGAAGTGAGAAAGTGAATATGGGAAAAACTGATTCCTGAGGTCTTTTCATTGTAAGGCAATGCCGGCTTAGCTTCCTTGCCTCCTTCCAGAGGAGCCCAGTGCAGCCCTCGCCTCTACCCCGCCCTGCCCGGTGCCCTGCCACCGACCCACCCTTGCTGTTCCTGAAACTCGGGTCGTCTTTCCACACTGCGAGGGTGCACTAGACAAGCAGGAGGCGGGACCTAGGAGCGCGGGCCACGCCCCCATGCCGCCCATTGGCTGTTTTTGAACGTTCTGAGCCCGCCCCTCCGGGGGGCCGTGGCGTGTTTATAAAAGACCAGCTGTGGCTCCGCACTCTCATTCCACGTTCTTAACTGGTCGGTTTTCCAAATTTGTTCTGGGTTCCCACTTCCTCCGTTCGCTTTGCCCATTCTGCTTCAGCCAGACGCCAAGAATCATGAAAGTCGCCAGTGGCAGCACCGCCGCCGCCGCCGCGGGCCCCAGCTGCGCGCTGAAGGCCGGCAAGACAGCGGGCGGCGCGGGCGAGGTGGTGCGCTGCCTGTCTGAGCAGAGCGTGGCCATCTCGCGCTGCGCCGGGGGCGCCGGGGCGCGCCTGCCTGCCCTGCTGGACGAGCAGCAGGTGAACGTCCTGCTCTACGACATGAACGGCTGCTACTCACGCCTCAAGGAGCTGGTGCCCACCCTGCCCCAGAACCGCAAGGTGAGCAAGGTGGAGATTCTCCAGCACGTCATCGACTACATCAGGGACTTGCAGTTGGAGCTGAACTCGGAATCCGAAGTCGGGACCCCCGGGGGCCGAGGGCTGCCGGTCCGGGCTCCGCTCAGCACTCTCAACGGCGAGATCAGCCCCCTGACGGCCGAGGTGAGATCCAGATCCGACCACTAGGTCATTCTTATACGGACGGGGAAACTGAGGCTAGAGAGGGCGTGGGCGCTTGCACCACTTCCGTCCCATCCTTGCGGGTACTTGGCTATGCGGGCGTGCCTAAGGAGCCTGGAAAAGGCGCTCCCCCGTCGTGCCTCCTGGGGAAGGGGGCGTACGCTGCGCTCGGAGCGGCGTCCCCTCCAACCTGCCGGTCTTACCTCTTCTCTCGTTTTCACAGGCGGCATGCGTTCCTGCGGACGATCGCATCTTGTGTCGCTGAAGCGCCTCCCCCAGGGACCGGCGGACCCCAGCCATCCAGGGGGCAAGAGGAATTAAGTGCTCTGTGGGTCTCCCCAACGCGCCTTGCCGGATCTGGGGGCGAAGAAGACCGATCGGCGGCCACTGCGCCCATACTACATCCAGCCTAGGGCTGAGGGACTGGCGAGGAGAGGGCGACCCTCTCTGCACACCTACTAGTCACCAGAGACTTTAGGGGGTGGGATTCCACTCGTGTGTTTCTATTTTTTGAAAAGCAGACATTTTAAAAAATGGTCACGTTTGGTGCTTCTCAGATTTCTGAGGAAATTGCTTTGTATTGTATATTACAATGATCACCGACTGAGAATATTGTTTTACAATAGTTCTGTGGGGCTGTTTTTTTGTTATTAAACAAATAATTTAGATGGTGGTAAAGTTGTAGTGACTTCTTGGATTGAGGGGAGGGGCCTGCGCTGGGAGTTGACCCCTGACCCTCTTCACAGCTGGTTCTGGGAGGAGAATTGGAGGGCTACATCTGGACTGTTGTTCTTACCGGCCTGAATGAGTGTTTCCGGTGTCTTTAAAGTCTATTCTTCCCCCCACCATCCCTGGCCATTTCCCTGCTCCCCCAGTGTTATAAAACTAAATACTCTAGACCTCTGGGGTTTCTCAAAGTGATCATTGGGCCATCTGGATCACCTGGGGAGGTTGTTAAAATGCAGATGAACCTGCCAGGGCCCCCTCTGTGTTGGAGTATTGAGCAAGCCATTTAAGTTGGAGAACTTGGTCGCTGGACCACCCACTTCCTTGCCAAAATGTGGATAAAGTGAGACCCAGTGGAAAGGGACTTGCTTAGGGCCAGAGCTTGTGAGAGGCAGTGATTCTATCACCGCATTCCCCAGTAGGAGGTGCCTCCCCCAACAGCCTACCTCTGGTTACAGCAGGCAGCCCTGGGGCCCCTGGATCATCCAAGTGGGTGAGCAAGTTGGCAGGATCAGGCTGGGCACAGCTGCCGGGACACCTGCTGTGGGTCCAGACTCAGCCTCCTCACCCTGGCCTGGCTCTGTCGGCAGCTCAAACAAATCTCCCCCCAACCCCAGGGCATCTGCGTAGGATCTGAGGAGTGGATGAGTCTCATTCCCCAGCTCCTGAGCAGGAAAAATAGTCATTGGCAAGGGTCTATCTTCCTGGACATGTATGTGGATTTCTACTCAGGGCAGCATGTATGAGTGTCTACGCCTGTGTCTAACAGGAGTAAGCTGGTCTTCCCCCCCTACTCCCACAGTGGGGATGGGCCAACTGTTCACATATAGGCTTGGGGGGTGTAAGTAGGGGTATGCTCGGGGCTGTGTGCAGAAGGGCAAATGAGAGCACGTGTTCTGCAGATAAGTGTGGAACCTCCAGCTGTTTGGGCTTGTGTGTTCTGCCTAAATGCATTGTGGGCATCTCTGCATGGGTCTGGGATGATGGATGGGTTTGAGCGTCTGGGGGCCACAGAACCACACTGTGGGTTTCTGTGTGTATAATTGTTCTATAGATTGGTTGGCATTCCTGGGCCTCTGCGGGTCTGGAGTGAAGGTGGGGACAATTGTGTTTGGGCAAACCCTTCCTCAAAAGTTCACGTGGCAACTCCCTGGGCTATCGTTAGGTCCTGGGGGCACTAACCCTCAAGGATTGCTGCCAGGTAAACCCCCATGTATTACATATGGAGAAACTGAGTCCCAGGAATGGCAAATAACTTGTCCCAGACAGGTAAGGGCTATTAATACATTTTGTCAATAAACAATAGAATAGAATCAATAGCCCCTAGCACCAGAAGCCTGGCTCTGCTCAACTCAACCCTTTACAAAAAGGATTTCATGGATCCCTGTGGGGCTAAATGCAAGATTGTGATCCCAGTTTTACAGCAGAAGGAACAAGCTCAGAGAGGGGATGAACAAAAAATCAAATGAAAGATTATAATTCGAGCACTAACATTAAGCCAGGTACACCCCCTCCACAAGCAGTTTATGGATTTTGTCAAAGAACACAGTATTTGCAGGCGAATTATGTTCTTTGCTCCCCCCTCCCCACCGGCTGCTGTATTACAGTACCAACCTCACGGAATGTAGTACAGAATAAATGCAATAAAGTAAGTGTGTAAAACGTTTAGCACAGTGTTTGGCACAGAATGTTTCATAGTTATAAATTATCATTATTAATTGTCGTCTGTGAGTCCTTGGAGTGTCCTCGGAAAAACACGTGTGCACTCCCTCCCACGTGTGGGCCCCCGCCTGCAAGCCCACCCACGGGGACGTGAGCGGGTTCCCCCTCGCGTACTCCGACATGCAGGGCCTTCTTCCGGGGGGGGAAGGGGCTGCGGCGGGGGCCTGGGCCACCTCCCCCGCCATTCAGGCACACTCTGGATTCCACGTTTCCCTCTTTTCCCCTTTGGCCCAGGCCCAGCCCATCTGGAGGCCGGCTCGGTGGCGGCCTGGGAGCGTTTCCATCAGCTGGGCCCGAGGAATGCAGAGCTATTTAACCTGAGCATCCCCAGGTGTACGGAGGCGCCTGGCTGTCTGGGGCCCGCAGTCTTTGGCACCGCCGCGCTAGACAAACAGCGCGCCGCCCCCGCCCTGCCCCTCCGCCCGCAGCTGCAGCCGGGCCTGGGAACCGGCGGGCGCCGGCGGCTTGCATAAGAGGCTCCGGGCCTCGCAGAGGGAGGGAGGGGGACAGAGGCCACCGGTGTGTGTGCATGTAACACACAAAACCCTGCTCCTTTGGAAATCATTAACTCCTTAACCCCTCCTGGACAGGACGCAGCCAGGAGCTGGGGTGGAAGATGCCAAGAAACCCCAGGACCAAGTTTCTTGGGCGCTGGACTCTGCCTTTCCGGGGCTGTACTGTTAATTTTATTTAAGAAATACAGAGAGCTTATTATGTGCTAGGCACCATACTAAACTCTTTACAATATCAATTCATTTAATCGTCAGAACTTTAACGAGGCCAGTGCTATCATCATATGCTCATTTTAATAAGAGCAACCACCACCACCACGAGAGTAATAGGCTAACATTTTAGTAGGGAGGCAGGTAGAACACAAGCCCAGAATCAACCCTGATGCTCATCACTTCACCTGTCAGAGCCTCTTTTCTTTTTTGGAAAATGGGCTTCAGAACCTGGGCCTCAAGGATTAATTGAACCAATGCACCTAAAAAGCATAGCACAGGCTCATAGTAGATACTTAGTGCATATTGCAATGAAGTGTTTTGAGTGGACTGTCTCAGCCCTACCAGGTGTGGGCCTACTGCTATATTCACTTTTTTGGTTTTTTTGAGACAGAGTCTCCCTCTATTGCCCAGGCTGGGGTGCAGTGGCACCATCTTGGCTCACTGCAACCTCCACCTCCCAGGTTCAAGTGATCCTCCTGCCTCAGCCTCCTGAGTAGCTGGGATTACAGGCACGTGCCACCATGCCCAGCTTATTTTTGTATTTTTTTTGTAGAAAAGAGTTTTCACCATGTTGGCCAGGCTAGTCTCGAACTCTTGACCTCAAGAGATCTGCCCGCCTCAGCTTCCGTAAGAGCTGGGATTACAGATGTAAGCCACTGTGCCCGGCCTATGTTCACTTTTCAGATGAGAAAACAGAGGCATCAAAGAGGTGAGGTGACCCACCCAAGGCCACATTGCACATTACCTTAGAGGACTTTCCAGAAATCAGACTTGTCTAAATCAGGCTTATGAGGGGCCTCATGTTCCCACAGTATGTCCAGTTTATAAAGCCTTTCATCTTATTTCCAACTGAAATCATACCTGGTCATTGCATTTATTTGTTTTAAAAGCATAACTCAGATAAATGCAAGAAATAGACACATATCACAATTTTTGCAACCCACACTGGGGAATGTCTTTTTTTTTTAGACAATTTTCCTCATCACCCAGGCTGCAGCGCAATGGGGTGATCTCGACTCACTGCAACCTCTGCTTCCCAGTTTCAAGCAATTATTCTGCCTCAGCTTCCCAAGAAGCTGGGATTACAGGCATGTGTCAACACACCCAGCTAATTTTTGTATTTTTAGTAGAGACAGGATTTCACCATGTTTGCCAGGCTGCTCTCGAACTCCTGACCTCAGGTGATCTACCCTCCTCAGCCTCCCAAAGTGCTGGGATTATAGGCATGAGCCACCGTGCCCGGCTTTTTTTTTTTTTTTTTTTTTTGAGATGGAGTCTCGCTCTGTTGCCCAGGCTGGAGTGCAGTGATGTGATCTTGGCTCACTGCAACCTCCGCCTCCCGGGTTCAAGCAATTCTCATGCCTCAGCCTCCTGAGTAGCTGGGATTACAGACACGCACCACCACATCTGGCTAATTTTTGTATATTTAGTAGAGACGGGGGTTTCACCATGCTGCCCAGGCCGGTCTCGAACTCCTGACCTCAGGTGATCAGCCCGCCTCGACCTCCCAAAGTGCTGGGATTACAGGCGTCAGCCACCATACCTGACCCATGCCAGTTGACTTTTATTGAGCACCAGGAACTGCCACCCAGAGAGAGCTCCCTGCTGCCCAGTGTCACACACAGCAGGGCTTCCTGGTGGCAGGCAGGTCTCACATCCCAGCATGGCTGCCGGAAAGAAAGGAGGTGAGTCACAGGGCCAGGCCAGGAGCTGGGCGAGGCTGGGGCCAGGGTCCAGGCAGGCGCCACTTTCCAGGAAAGGGAAGGGAAGAGGAAACCAGAAGGCCAGGAGGAGCACAGGGAGGGGCGAGGGTGCCCTTATCTCCCTGGACCTGCCCTGGCTGGTGCTGCTTCCTGCTGCAACTCTTGCAAAACCTCCTTCCCAACGCTGTCCTCAAGCAGGGTGCCCCAGGCCAGTACAGGGTTGCATCAAGGCCTTGTGCAAGGGGGGTTAAGAGGAGACAGTGGCTGGGAGCAAAGGCAGGGCAAAAGGCAAGGCAAATGCGGGTTCTAGGCCCAGTGCCACTTCTGGTTGGGCACCTGCTTCACCTCCTGGGCTCTCAGGATCCCCAGCATTTTTTTTTTTGAGACGGAGTCTCACTCTGTTGCCAACCTCTGCCTCCTGGGTTCAATCAATTCTCCTGCCTCAGCCTCTCGAGTAGCTGAGTCTACAGGCATGCCCCACGACGTCCAGCAATTTTTGTATTTTTAGTAGAGACAGGGTTTCTACATGTTGGCCAGGCTGGTCTCGAACTACTGACCTCAGGTAATCCACCTGCCTTGGCCTCCCAAATTGTTGGGATTACAGGTGTGAGCCACTGCACCCTGCCATCCCCGGTATTTTTTTTTTTTTTTTTTTTTTTTTTTGAGACAGAGTCTGCCTCTGTTGCTAGGCTGGAGGGCACTGGCACGATCTCAGCTCACTGCAACCTCTGTCTCCCAGGTTCAAGCGATTCTCCTGCCTCAGCCTCCCAAGTAGCCGGGATTATAGGCGCGCGCCACCATGCCCAGCTAATTTTTGTGTTTTTAGTAGAGACGGGGTTTCGCCATGTTGGCCAGGATGGTCTCGACCTTCTGACCTCGTGGTCCGCCCACCTTGGCCTCCGAAAGTGCTGGGATTACAGGTGTGAGCCACCATGCCCAGCCTCATTCCCAGCTTTTAAATGGGTATTATACTCACTGTTTTGAGGTTTCAGTGATATCATCCCAAACCTTTGCACTCCTCAAGCCTCAGGCTAGGCCATTGTACTTCTACCTGTAAAACTAGCCCCAGCTTGGTTCTTGCAACAAATAGTTTATAAAGCTTCTACAGTATACTAGGAATGGGGCCTCAGGAATTAACAATTCAGATACAAATTCTTGCAGTCTTGGAACTTACATTCTTAGTGGGAGACGCGCAGTAGATAAATATGCAGATGTGTAATCAGAGGTGCATTTACCTGGAAATTACTGAAGCTTAAACTTCAAGCCTCCTCACATGGAAAGAGTATCAGCCATGTGTTAGCATGATTTCTGTGTGTTTTGCAAGATTTGCAAAATGTTGTATTCTTTTCCTTAGAGGCTGCACAAACCTAGATCCTCTCCTTTATATATAAAGGAGACAGAGCAGGGCCCAAGCTTGAAGGCACAGCTGCAGAAGACAAAGACTTGTGTCTGTGGGTGCTGTTCGTTGCTTGGGTTTGTTTTGTTATTTTATTAATTTATTTTTTTTATTTATATATTTTTTGAGACAGTTTCCTTCTTATCGCCCAGGCTGGAGTGCAATGGTGCCATCTCAACTCACTGCAACTCCCGCCTCCTGGGTTCAAGTGATTCTCCTGCCTCAGCCTCCCAAGTAGCTGGGGTTACAGGTGCCTGCCACCACGCCCAGCTTTTTTTTTTTTTTTTTTTTTTTAATTTTTGAGACAAAGTCTCATTCTGTCACCAGGCTGGATTGCAGTGGCACAATCTCGACTCACTGCAACCTCCGCCTCCTGGGTTCAAGCGATTCTCCTGCCTCAGCCTCCCGAGTAGCTGGGACTATGGCGTGCACGACCACGTCCAGCTAATTTTTTGTATTTTTAGTAGAGATGGGGTTTCATCATGTTGGCCAGATGGTCTCCAACTCCTGACCTCAGGTGATCCACCCGCCTCGGCCTCCCAAAGTGCTGAGATTACAGGCGTGAACCACCGCGCCCGGCCTGTTGTTGTTGTAATAGAGACAGGGTCTTGCATGGTTGCCCAGGCTGGCCTCAAAATCCTGAGCTCAAGCAATCCTCCCGCCTCGGCCTCCCAAATCACTGGGATTAAAGGCGTGAGCCACCCTGTCCGGCCCGGTTTTTGGGTTTGAGACCCTAAAATCTCTGGGCGGCAGAGAAGAGCTGGCAGGCGGGCCAGCCCTTTCCAGAGCAGCTGGTCTCATTCATGCAGCTGCAAACGCAGGCGCTGTGCCCGCTCCCGTCTTCCTCTGGCCACCAGCGCCCCCTCCCGGGCAGAGCCCCGGTTGTGCCACCGTGGGCGAGAAAGGCGGCCTGGTTGCTGCGAGAGGCGGAGGCTGATGCCTTGGTGGCCTCTAGTGGACGCCTTGGGAACTGCAGCCAGAGCTGCAAGCGTATTAGGAGAGTGAAGAGTTCTGCGCACATGTAAACCCTCAGTCCCTTCTCTCAGGCCCCCCTTGGCTTCCGTTTCCCCCATTCTCTCATCCTCTTTCGTCTTCCTTGCTTGTGACAACCCCCTATGAGCCTCATTCCCTCCCTTTTAAAGGAGGAGATCTTGAGCTGGTCTTGGAAATTTCTTTTTTCTTTTTATTTTCTTTCTTCTTTTTTTTTTTTTTTTTTGAGACGGAGTCTCTCTCTGTCGCCCAGGCTGGAGTGCAGTGGCGCAATCTCGGCTCATTGCAAACTCCGTCTCCTGGGTTCAAGCGATTCTCCTGCCTCAGCCTCCCGAGTAGCTGGGACTACAGGCATGGGCCACCACGCCCGGCTAATTTTGTATTTTTGTTTCTCCATGTTGGTCAGGCTGGTCTCGAACTCCTGACCTCAGGTGATACGCCCGCCTCAGCCTCTCAAAGTGCTGGGATTACAGGCTTGAGCCATGGCGCTCAGGCTAGTTTTGTTTTTTGTTTTTGTTTTTGTTTTGAGGCAGAGTTTCACTCTTTCGCCCAGGCTGGAGTGCAGTGGCACAATCTGGGCTCGCCACCAAGCCTGGCTCATTTTTTGTATTTTTAGTAGAGATGGGATTTCACCATGTTGACCAGGCTGGTCTTGAACTCCTGACCTCAGGTGATCCGCCCACTTCGGCCTCCCAGAATGCTGGGATTACAGGTGTGAGCCATCACGCCTGGCCTAATCTTGGAAATTTCTTTTTTTCAATTGTGAAATGTATCATACCTACAATAGAGCAGATATCATACGTCTGCAGTTTAAAGATAATAATAAAACCGGCCAGGTGCGGTGGCTCACGCCTTTAATCCCAGCACTTTGGGAGGCCGAGATCGCGCCACTGCACTCCAGCTTGGGCAGCAAAGACTCCGTCTCAAAAAAAAAAAAAAAAAAAAAATATATATATATATATATATATATATATAACTATAAAATACACACTTAAGTACCAGCCTCTTTGCTTAAAATAGAATATTAGTTCATTTGAAGCCTGTGTTTGCCCTTCAGGATAAAATCCCCATAAGATTTTACCTCTTATCCAGAACTTTGTGTTAATCAATTGCTTGTTCTTTTATTTTTTTTCACATATGTACAAGTATGCATCCTTAAACAATCCATTACTTAACATTACCTGGTTTTGCCTTTTATATAAATAAAATCACACTATATGCAATTTTTCGCAAGCTGATTTTCTCATGCAACATGAATTACATGAGAGTCATCCATGTTGATTTCTTGCCTTCATTCATTCATTTCCACAACTTTGTAGTAGTCTTTTTTTTTTTTTTTTTGATATGGAGTTTTGCTTGTGTTGCCCAACCTGGAGTGCAATGGCACGATCTCAGCTTACCGAAACCTCTGCCTCCTGGGTTCAAGCGATTCTCCTGCCTCAGCCTCCCGAGTAGCTGGGATTACAGGCATGCGCCACCACGCCCAGCTAATTTTGTATTTTTAGTAGATATGGGGTTTCTCCATTTTGGTCAGGCTGGTCTCGAACTCCCGACCTCAGCTGATCCGCCCACCTCGGCCTCCCAATGTGCAGGGATTACAGGCGTGAGCCACCGCGCCCAGCTCACTTTGTAGTATTCTATTATGTGATTTATTGCCCCAATCTCCTGTGATGGACCTTTGGATTGTTTCATGGGTTTTGCTGTTATCAGCAGTGCTGCTCTGAATGCCCTCAGTGAATATGTGTTAAAAGGAGTAGGATGGCTGCATCCTAGGTGATGCACAATTTAAACATTACTAGGTTGGACTGGAGTCTATTTTGATTAAACAGAATAATCAGAACTGGAAGGTCCCTTACATACAGCTTAACCCAGCGCACTCATTGTAGAGATAGGAAAAGGAAAGCCCAGAGAAGTTCAGTGACTTGCCCAGAATCCCTCAGACCTGGCCTCTTGGGCTAAGGTCATAGCCTTGGAAGTGATTCTGGGAGTGAGGCATGAGAATATATTTCATTCCCATTTTGAAGATTAACAAGACTATATTTTACCCTTAAAATTGTCTTCTAGGCTGGTTTTAGAATCTGGGCAGCCGGGCGTGGTGGGCTCACACCTGTCATCTCAGCACTTTGAGAGGCCAAGGTGGGTGGATCATGAGGTCAGGAGTTCGAGACCAGCCTGACCAACATGGTGACAACCCTGTCTCTACTAAAAACACAAAAATTAGCCAGGTGTGGTGGTGCACGCCTGTAATCCCAACTACTCAGGAGGCTGAGGCAGGAGAATTGCTTGAACCCAGGAGTCGGAAGTTGTAGTGAGCCGAGATCTGGCCACTGCACTCCAGCCTGGGCAACAGAGCAAGGCTCCATCTCAAAAAAATAAAAATAAAAATAAAAAATCTGGGCAAACTAGAAACACAGGATGCTCTTTGAAAACCATCCCGCCGGGCGTGGTGGCTCACTCCTGTAATCCCAGCACTTTGGGAGGCCGAGGTGGGTGGATTATGAGGTCAGGAGATTGAGATCATCCTGGCTGACATTGCGAAACCCCATCTCTACTAAAAATACAAAAAATTAGCCAGGCGTGGTGGCACGCACCTGTAGTCCCAGCTACTTGAGAGGCTGAGGCAGGATAATTGCTTGAACCCGGGAGGCAGAGGTTGCAGTAAGCTGAGATTGTGCCACTGCACTCCAGCCAGGGTGACAGAGCGAGACTCCATCTCAAAAAAAAAAAAGAAAACCATCCCAAGACAAATACACATTAACACTCACTGCATCTCCAAGTCCTGCCAACTCTAACTCTTTTTTTTTCCACCCCCCTAAAGACAAAGTCTCACTCTGTGGCCCAGGCTGGAGTGCAGTGGTGTAGTCTTGATTCACTGCAACCTCTGTCTCCAGGGCTCAAGTGATCCTCCCACCTTAGCCTCCCAAGTAGCTGAGACTACAGGTGTGCACCACCACACCCGGCTAATTTTTGTATTTTTTGTTTCATCATGCTACCCAGGCTGGTCTCAAACTCCTGGGCTCAATTGACCCACCGGCCTCAGCCTCCCAAAATGCTGGGATTACAGACGTCAGCCAGTGCGCCTGGTCTTACCGCTTTTTTTTTTTTTTTTTTTTCAAAACGGAGTCTTGCTCTGTCACCCAGGCTGGATGGAGTGCAGTGGCAGGATCTCAGCTCACTGCAACCTCTGCCTCCCAGGTTCAGACAATTCTACTGCTTCAGCCTCCTGAGTAGCTGGGATTACAGGCATGTGCCACCACACTCAGCTAATTTTTGTATTTTTAGTGCAGATGGGGTTACACCATGTTGCCCAGGCCGGTCTCGAACTCCTTGACCTCAGATGATCTACCTGCCTCGGCCTCCCAAAGTGTTGGGATTACAGGCATAAGCCACCATGCCCGGCCTTAGCTCTTAAATATATCCCAAATTTACGCATTTCTGCCCTTCCCCTTGGCCATTACCCTGGTGCCCATCATCTCACTGGGATACTGCAATAGCCTCCTCAGTCACCCTGCTTCCATTTCCCCCTCATTCTCCACATGACAGCCAGAGGGATCCTTCTAAAAAATACAGGGATCATGTCACTTGCTCGCTTAAATGCTCCCTGTGGCGTTCGTTACTTTTGGAATAAAATCCTAATTCGTTAACCATAGCCTACAAGGCACAGTAAGGCCTGGTTCCTGCCTACATCCACCCACTTCCCCTAACTCTCCCCTTGCCACTCCCCTCGCCACTCCCCTCCAGTCACTTTGGTTTCCTTTCAGTTGCTCTTTCGTAACTGGGGAGACTTTGCCTGTGCCTCAAATTCTACATCCTGCATATCTTCATGTCCTTCAGCTTTCAGCCCAAAGGTTAGCTTAGAGGGTCTTCCCCCACCATCCCATCTCCTTCTTTTTTTTTTTTTTTTTTTGAGACAGGGTCTCACTCTGTAGGCTGGAGTACTATGGTGCGATCATGACTCATTTCAGCCTTGAACTTGGACTGAAGTGATCCTCTCGCCTCAGCCTCCCATGTTGCTGGGATCACAGGTGTGTGCCATCACGCCTGGCTAATTTTTTTTTTTTTTTTCATTTTTGTAGAGACGGGGTCACACTTTGTTGTCCGGGCTGGTCTCAAATTCCTGGGCTCAAGCAATCCTTCCAAGTAGGGCCTCTCAGAGTGCTCAAGGGATCCTCCCACCTCAGCCTCCCAAGTAGCTGGGACTACAGGTGCACGCCACCATGCCCAGCTAATTTTTGTATTTTTTGTTTCACCATGTTGCCCAGGCTGGTCTCAAACTCCTGGGCTCAATTGATCCACCTGGTTCGGCCTCCCAAAGTGCTGGGATTACAGCATCATTTTGCTGTAATCTATTGGTTCAAGCAGTCACAGAAGCCCTCTCAGGTTCATGGGGAGGAGACATACACCCCCCTTTTGACAGGAAGAATGTCAAACATTTGAGGCCATTAAGAAATAAAATGACCAGGTGCAGTGGCTCACATCTGTAATCCCAGCACTTTGGGAAGCCGAGGCAGGCAGATCACCTGAGGTCGGGAGTTTTGAGACCAGCCTGACCACCAAGGAGAAGCCTCGTCTCTACTAAAAAAAATACAAAAAAATTAGCCAGACATGGTGGCACATGCCTGTACCAGCTACCTGTAATCCCAGCTACTCTGGAGGCTGAGGCAGGAGAATTGCTTGAACCCGGGAGGAGGAGGTTTTGGTGAGCCAAGATGGCACCATTGCACTCCAGCCTGGGCAACAAGAGCGAAACTTTGTCTCAAAAAAAAAAAAAAAAAAAAAGAAAAGAAAATAAACTGAGCCAGGGGTGCCAGTGTGCATCTGTGGTCCCAGCTACTTTGTTTTTTTTTTTTTTTTTCATAGGTATATAAACTATTATTAACAGACAAGGCCTACAGACTTATTTCTTCTTGGACACACCCACAGTGTGGCCACGGCAGCCAGTGGTCTTGGTGTGCTGGCCTCGGACACGAAGGCCCCAGAAGTGATGCAGCCCTCTATGGGCCCGAATCTTCTTCAGTCGCTCCAGGTCTTCACGGAGCTTGTTGTCCAGACCATTGGCTAGGACCTGGCTATATTTTCCATCCTTTACATCCTTCTGTCTGTTCAAGAACCAGTCTGGGATCTTGTACTGGCGTGGATTCTGCATAATGGTGATCACACGTTCCACCTCATCCTCAGTGAGTTCTCCCGCCCTCTTGGTGAGGTCAATGTCTGCTTTCCTCAAGACCACATGAGCATATCTTCGGCCCACACCCTTAATGGCAGTGATGGCAAAGGCTATTTTCCGCCGCCCATCAATGTTGGTGTTGAGTACTCGCAAAATATGCTGGAACTTTTCAGGGATCACTAGAGACATGGCGGCAGCACAAGTGGTGGCGTGTAGGCCTCCTGTGGAAGAGAGCTGTAGTCCCAGCTACTTTGGAGGCTGAGGGGAGAGGATCACTTGAGCCTAGGAGTGGGTAACATAATGAGACCCTGTCTCTAATTATAAAAACAAACAAACAAACAAACAAACAAAAGCGTCATGAGGATAATAAGCTATTCTAAGTGCAGTATGTTCAGAGAGGTTCAGTTCCTTGCCCGGAGGACAATTACAGATGTGACTGGTGATAAAGAAGGAAACAACAACAAAAAACAGGTTAAAAGGAGATAGGGGCCGGGTGTGCTGGCAATAGCAGCACTTTGGGAGGCTGAGGTTGGCGGATCACCTGAGGTCAGGAGTTGGAGACCAGCCTGGCCAACATGGTGAAACCCCATCTGTACTAAAAATACAAAAAAACTTAGCCGGCTGGGCGCGTGGCTCACACCTGTAAAAATACAAAAAACTTAGCCGGGAATGGTGGCAGACATCTGTAATCCCAGCTACTCAGGAGGCTGAGGCAGGAGAATCGCTTGAACCCGGGAGGGGGAGGTTGCAGTGAGCCAAGATCGTGCCACTGCACTCCAGCCTGGGTGACAAGAGCAAAACTCTGTCTCAAAAAAAAAAAAAAAAAAAAAGTTAGCCAGGCATGGTGGTGCATGCCTGTAATCCCAGCTAATTGGGAGGCTGAGGTAGGAGAATTGCTTGGACCTGGGAAGGTGGAGGTTGCAGTGAACCGAGATCATGCCACTGCACTCCATCTTGGGCTACAGAGTGAGACTCTGACTCAAAAAAAAAACAAAAATAGGCTGGGCGCAGTGGCTCACGCCTGTAATCCCAGCACTTTGGGAGGCTGAGGCAGGCGGATCACGAGGTCAGGAGATCAAGACCATCCTGGCTAACACGGTGAAACCCCGTCTCTACTAACAATACAAACAAACAAACAAACAAATAAAAACAAAAACAGGGAACAGGGGAATTATTCAACTATGCTCCACCTTAATCCCTGACCCACAGAATCTGTGAGATATAGTAAAATGGTTGTTGTTTTAAGCCACTAAGTTTTGGAGTAATTTGTTATCGAGCATTTGTTATGGTAATTTGTTGTAGCCAGAACCATCATGTTTATTTGATTGCTTACCATGTTTTCTGTCTCTGGAATGGGTGCTCCGTGAACTGCTTTGTTCTCTGCCATGTGCTCACTGTCCAGCCCAGAGCTTGGCACATAGTTGGTGCTTAATAAATGTTTGCTGAATAAATGAGAGAGTGGATGAATAGATGTATGCCCACCACACTCGGGTTCAACTCCGTTCATCCAGCTGGGTAGAGTTTCTGGGATAATCTTGCATATGCCTTGGCATTGGGAAGAGGGACACTCAGGCACCTGCCATCCTCTGGCAGCCTCGTCCCCAGCCCTGGAAGGGGGTACTGAGAGTGGCTTTGGTCACCAAAACCTATTGTTGCGTGAGGGCTCAGTTAGTGCCTACCTGCCATGACCTCTCTTTTCTGTTTCAACCTCCAGACTTTGCACAAATGACTTCCAGTGATGTCTTCCAAGCCTCGTTTTTCTGAATTCACCTCCTCCAGAAAGCTAGTCTCGTTTGGAAACTCTCTCAGGCTCCCTTCCTGACCTCCAGAGACAACCCTCCTCCCTCTTGTTGCTGCAGACAATTGCAGGGATTGCTTCAGGATCATTCCCATCCAGAGCCCCCAGGTGCCCCACACGGCCACCTCCCACCCTGCACAATTCAGTCTCCTAGCAATGACATTCCCAAACCAAAATACCTGCTATGTGTCAAATCCTGTGCTGGGTGTTTTGCTGCCAGTATCTCAGTTCAACACACCTCCACAACTCAGTGAGGTCAGATCCATGATTGTTCCATTTTATGAATGAGAAAGGTGAGGCTCCAAGAGGAAAAACTAGTTCCAGGAACCTGGCTGGCAAGTGCTCTGCTCGGATCCAGTTCTTCATCATCATCATCATCATCATCATCATCATCATCATCATCACTATAACTTACTAAGCACTGACAGTGAAGATAATGATCTACCAAAGGATGCCCAATTCCAGGGGTAAACTTCAAGCAGAAAAAGGATATTTTCATAATTTCAAAGTATCTCCCTAAGTATATTTAATAACTACACAGAGTAAAATAATAATTTTTTTTTGAGATGGAGTCTCGAGTTATCACCCAGGATGGAGTGCAGTGGCGCAATCTCGGCTCAACACAACCTCCACCTCCCGGGTTCAAGCGATTCTCCTGCTTCAGCCTCCCCAGTAGCTGGGATTACAGGTGCACACCACCACGCCTGGCTAATTTTTTATTTTTAGTAGAGACGGGGTTTCACCATTTTGGCCAGGCTGGTCTTGAACTCCTGACCTCGTGATCCATCCGCCTCGGCCTCCCAAAGTACTAGGATTACAGGCCTGAGCCATCGCACCCAGCCTAAAATAATAATTTTACAGTGGAGAAGTCCAGTAGATACTGCCCTAGATAACTGATCAGGGTTAACATCGGTGGTCATACATGTCAACATCAGGTGCCTCTGCAAGGATGCACTGAGAAAGGCATGACACCACTTCTGTGACATTTTCCTCATAATTCATGACTTTAATTTGATCACAAGAAAATCTCAGACAAATCCAACTTGAAAGACATTCTACCAAGCAGCTGAATAGGACTCTTCAACAGTGTCAAGGTCACAAAAAAGACGGAAAGACCAAGGAACTGTCACAGATTGAAAAAGACTGCTGGTGCCAGGTGTGGTGGCTCACACCTGTAATCCCAGCACTTTGAGAGCCTGAGCGGGAGGATTGCTTGAGCTCAGGAGTTTGAGACCAGTCTGGGCAACATGGTGAAACCCTGTCTCTACAAAAAAATACAAGAAATTAGCAGGGTGTGGTGGGCTCACTCCTGTAGACCCGGCTACTCAGAAGGCTGAGGTGGGAGGATCGCTGGAGCCTGCGGGGCGGAGGTTGCAATGAGCTGAGATCATGCCACTGCACTGCTGCCTGGGCCATAGAGTGAGACTCTGCCTGAAAAGAAAAAACAAGAAAAGAAAAACCTGGTTTAAGCCGGGCGCGGTGGCTCACGCCTGTCATCCCAGCACTTTGGGAGGCCAAGGCGGGCAGACTGCGAGGTCAGGAGATCGAGACCATCCTGGCTAACATGGTGAAACCCTGTCTCTACTAAAAAAAAAAAAAAAAAAAAAAAATTAGCCGGACGTGGGGGGGGGCGCCTGTAGTCCCAGCTACTTGGGCAGCTGAGGCAGGAGAATGGCATGAACCCGGGAGGTGGAGCTTGCAGTGAGCCAAGATTGCGCCACTGCACTCCATCCTGGGCAACAATGCGAGACTCCGTCTAAAAAAAACAAAAGAAAGAAAGAAAAAGATCCTGATTTGGATCCCAGAACAGAAAAAGGACATAAGTAGGAAAACAGATGAAATCTGAAAAACTTCTGTACTTTAGTTCATAGTAATGTACCAAGGTTAATTTCTTAGTTTTAATAAATGTTCTATCACTGTTTGAGATGTTGACAGAAGGGGAAGCCAGGGGAAGGTATACAGGAACTCCCTGTACTATTTTTACATCTACTGTAAGACTAAAATTATCTCAAAAGGAAAAAAGACATTAAAATAAAAGAGAAAGGCTGGGTGTGGTGGCTCACGCCTGTAATCCCAGCACTTTTCGAGGCCAAAGCATGAGGATCGCTTGATCCCAGGAGTTCAAGACCAGCCTGGGCAACATAGTGAGGTCTTGTCTCAAAAAAAAGTAAAAAAATTAGCCGAGCATGCTGACATGAGCCTGTACTCTCAGGTACTTGGGAGGCTAAAGTGGGAGGATCGTTTGAGCCCAGGAGGTTGAGGCTACAGTGAACCATGATCGCACACCACTGCACTCCAGCTGAGACCCTGTCCTCCGCCCCCCCAAAAAAAGAGAGAGAGAGAGAGAATGAAGGCTAAAGTAGAATAAGTCTACCATAGCCCTCTCTCCCACTGATTACAACAAAAAACTGGACAGGCTGGGCACAGTGGCTCAAACCTGTAATCCCAGCACTTTGGGAGGCCAAGGCAGGTGGATCACTAGAGGTCAGGAGTTCGAGACCAGCCTGGCCAACATGGCGAAACCCTGTCTCTACTAAAAATACAAAAATTAGCTGGGCATGGTGGCGGGCACCTGTAATCCCAGCTACTTGAGAGGCTGAAGCAGAAGAATCACTTGAACCCAGGAGGCAGAGGTTGCAGTGAGCCAAGTTCGCGCCACTGCGCTCCAGCCTGGGCTGCAGAGCAAGACTCCATCTCAAAAAGAAAAAAGAAAAAAAAAAACTCTGGACAAATACAGAAAGCAACTACTTAAGGAGGACCTCTGAAAAGTAAACAATAGAAAATAGATTGGCATAGGAAGTCAACATTTGAAGAACAGCCAGCATGGCAGTGGAAAGTTTCCTGGTGAATTTTCTTTCTGTATTTTCTGGCCTTGACCCAAAGGACTCTGAATCAGGAAACTGTGTTTGACACCAGCAGCAAAAACCTTCAAAAGAAAAGTTTAATATTCTGGCCAGAGAACCAGGAAAATGCGCCCCTGTTAGCCAGACAGTGTGAGGAGAATTTTGAGTATTTTGTTGTTGTTGTTTAAATTATTATGAATATTATTATTGAGACAGGGTCTGACTCTGTCACCTAAGCTGGAGTGCAGTGGTGCAGTCACAGCTCACTGCAGCCTCCTCCTGCCTGGTTCAAGCAATCCTCCCACCTCAGCCTCCCAAGTAGCTGAGACTACAAGTGCATGCCACCATGCCTGGCTAAGTTTTTTTGTATTTTTCTTTTTTTGAGACGCAGTCTCGCTCTGTCGCCCAGGCTGGAGTGCAGTGGCATGATCTCGGCTTGTTGCAAGCTCCGCCTCCCAGGTTCATGCCATTCTCCTGCCTCAGCCTCCCAAATAGCTGGGGCTATAGGTGCCCGCCACCATGCCAGCTAATTTTTTTGTATTTTTAGTAGAGACGGGGTTTCACCGTGTTAGCCAGGATGGTCTCGATCTCCTGACCTCGTGAGCTGCCCGCCTTGGCCTCCCAAAGTGCTGGGATTACAGGCGTGAGCCACCACGCCCGGACTTTTTTTTTTTTTTTTTTTGTATTTTTCATAGAGACAAGGTTTCATCACGTTGCCCAGGCTGATCTCAAACTCCTGGGCTCAAGCGATCCTCCCGCTTCAGCCTCCCAAGGTGCTGAGATGATGGGTGCAAGCCACTGTGCCAGGCCCTTCACAGGCTCTTAACAGGACCCAGAGTCTCACAAGACAATATTTTATTTTATTTATTTATTATGTATTACTTTTTTTGAGACAGAGTTTCACTCTTGTTGCCCAGGTTAGAGTGCAATGGCACGATCTCGACTCATTGCAACCTCCGCCTCCCAGGTTGAAGCCATTCTCCTGCCTCAGCCTCTGGAGTAGCTGAGATTACAGGCTCCCACCACCACGCCCGGCTAATTTTTTGTGTTTTTAGTAGAGATGGGGTTTCACCAGGCTGGCAAGGCTGGTCTCGACTCCTGACCTCAGGTGATCCACCCGCCTTGGCCTCCCAAATTGCTGTGATTACAGGCATGAGCCACCACACCTGGCCATAAGACAGTATTTTATTTTATTTATTTATTTTTATTATTCTCTTTTGAGATGGAGTTTTGCTGTTGTTGCCCAGTCTGGAGTGCAATGGCGCAATCTCGGCTCACCGCAACCTCTGCCTCCCAGGTTCGAGCGATTCTCCTGCCTCAGCCTCCTGAGTAGCTGGGATTACAGGCATGCACCACCACACCCGGCTAATTTTGTATTTTTAGTAGAGACGGGGTTTCTCCATGTTGGTCAGGCTGGTCTCAAACTCCCAACCCCAGGTGATCCGCCCTTGACCTTCTGAAGTGCTGGGATTACAGACGTGAGCCACCTCGCCCGGCCACAAGACAATATTTTAAATGTCCAGGATACAACACAAAGTTACTCAACAAGGAAAATCTCACCAAATCTCAAAGAAAAAAACAATCAATAGATGCCAACACACACACACACACACACACACACACACACCACACACACACCCATTAGAATTGAGATACAAGGCTGGGTGCGGTGGTTTATGCCTGTGATCCCTGCACTCTGTGAGGCTGAGGTGGGAGGATCCTTTGAACCCAGGGGTTCAAGACCAACCTGGGTAATATAGGAGACCCTGTCTCTACAAATTTTTTTTTTTTTTTTTTGAGACAGAGTCTTGCTGTGTCTCCCAGACTGGAGTGCAGTGGTGCAATCTCGGCTCACTGCAAGCTCCGCTCCCGGGTTCACGCCATTCTCCTGCCTCAGCCTCCCGAGTAGCTGGGACTACAGGCACCCGCCAGCACGCCTGGCTAATTTTTTTGTATTTTTAGTAGAGACAGGGTTTCACTATGTTAGCCAGGATGGTCTCGATCTCCTGACCTCGTGATCTGCACGCCTCGGCCTCCTAAAGTGCTGGGATTATAGGCGTGAGCCACCACGCCAGGCCAAAATATTTTTTTAATAAATAAAAATTTTTTAAAAGTTGAAATGAGGCTGGGCGCGGTGGCTCACGCCTGTAATCCCAGCACTTTGGGAGGCCGAGGCGGGCAGATCACGAGGTCAGGAGGTCGAGACCATCCTAGCTAACACGGTGAAAACCCGTCTCTACTAAAAATAGAAAAAATTAGCCGGGCATGGTGGCAGGCACCTGTAGTCCCAGCTACTCAGGAGGCTGAGGCAGGAGAATGGCGTGAACCCGGGAGGCGGAGCTTGCAGTGAGCTGAGATCATGCCACTGCACTCCAGCCTGGGCGACAGAGCAAGACTCCGTCTCAAAAAAAAAAAAAAAAAAAAGTTGAAATGATTATATTAATAACAAGTAGATTACGAGCAAGAAAAAAATTATCAGAGAAGCCGGGCGCGGTGGCTCACGCTTGTAATCCCAGCACTTTGGGAGGCCGAGGCGGGCGGATCACGAGGTCAGGAGATCGAGACCACGGTGAAACCCCGTCTCTACTAAAAATACAAAAAATTAGCCGGGCGTGATGGCGGGCGCCTGTAGTCCCAGCTACTCTGAGAGGCTGAGGCAGGAGAATGGCGTGAACCCGGGAGGCGGAGCTTGCAGTGAGCCGAGAGCGCGCCACTGCAGTCCGGCGTGGGTGAAAGAGCGAGACTCCGTCTCAAAAAAAAAAAAAAAAAAATTATCAGAGAAAAAAGGACATTATATGATGATTAAAGGGTTAATTCATCAAGAAGACATGACAATTCTGAATGTGTATGCCCTTATAAAGTTCCTAAATATATAATGCAAAAATGACCTAAAAAGGGAAATAAAGTCACCATTATACTTGTGGATATTAACTCTCCTCTTTCAGTGAATGATAAAACAGGAAATCATCAAGGACTGGGCACTTTGGAAGGCTGCGGTGGGCACATCACCTGAAGTCAGGAGTTTGAGACCAGGCTGGCCAACATGGTGAGACGTTGTCTCTACTAAAAATACAAAAAATTAGCCGGGCATGGTGGTGCATGCCTGTAATCCCAGATCCCAGCTACTGAGGAGGCTGAGGTAGGAGAATGGCTTGAACCCGGGAGGTAGAGGTTGCAGTGAGCCGAGATTGTGCCATTGCACTCTAGCTTGGGCAAAAAGAGCGAAACTCCATCTCGAAAAAAAAAAGAAAGAAAGAAAAATCAGCAAGGACATAAAAGAGCTGAACAACACTATCAACCAGCTTAATCAAATTGTTTTTTGTTTGTTTGTTTGTTTTTGAGACCAAGTCTCCCTCTGTTGCCCAGGCTGGAGTGCAGTGGCGCGATCTTGGTTCACTGCAACCTCCACCTCCCAGGTTGAAGCGATTCTCCTACCTGTGCCACCACACCTGGCTAATTTTTGTGTTTTTAAACTTTTTTTTTTTTTTTTTTTTGTGATGGAGTCTCGCTCCGTTACCCAGGCTGGAGAGCAGTGGCGAGATCTCAGCTCACTGCAACCTCTGCCTCCCGGGTTCAAGCGATGCTCCTGCCTCAGCCTCCCGAGTAGCTGGGATTACAGGCGCCAGACACCGTGCCCGGATAATATTTGTATTTTTGTTAGAGACAGGGTTTCACCATGTTGGCCAGGCTGGTCTCGAATTCCTGATCTCGGGTGATCCACCTGCCTTGTCCTCCCAAAGTGCTGGGATTACAGGCATGAGCCACCACGCATGGCTGATTTCTTGATTTCTAGTGTAATTCCATTATGATCAGACAATATATCATCTAAATTTTTAAACATTTGTTAAATATAAAGGCCCAGAATATGGTCTATCTTGGTGAATGTTCCAAGTGCACTTGAAAATAATGTTTTGTCTTTACTAAAATGCAAAAGTTAGCTGGGCATGGTGCAGGATGCCTGTAACCCCAGCTACTGGGGAGGCTGAGGCTCAAGAATCACTTGAACCAGGGAGGTGGAGGTTGCAGTGAGCCATGATAGCACCACTTCACTCCAGCCTGGGTGATAGAGGGAGACCCTATCTCAAATTAAAAAAAAAAAAAAGAACTGAAAACTATCTGGAAAAACCCCTAAATATTTGGAAATGAAGCAACACACTTCTAAATAAATCATGGGCCAGAGAAGAAGTCTCAAGAGAAATTAGAAAATATATACATATGTAGTTTTGTCTGTGTGCTTGTGTGACGTAGTCTCGCTCTTTCACCCAGGGTGGAATGAAGTGGTGTGATCTTGGCTCACTGCAATCTCTGCCCCTGGTTTCAAGAGATTCTCCTGCCTCAGCCTCCCGAGTAGCTGGGATTACAGGCGTCTGCCACCACACTCTGCTAATACCTTTTATTTTATTTTATTTTATTTTTTTGAGATGGAGTCTTGATCTGTCTCCCAGGCTGGAGTGCAGTGGCGCGATCTCTGCTCACTGCAAGCTCCACCTCCCACGTTCACGCCATTCTCCTTCCTCAGCCTCCCGAGTAGCTGGGACTATAGGCGCACATCACCGTGCCTGGCTAATATTTTTTCGTATTTTTTAGTAGAGACGGGGTTTCACTGTGTTAGCCAGGATGGTCTTGATCTCCTGACCTCGTGATCCACCCGCCTTGGCCTCCCAAAGTGGTGGGATTATAGGCGTGAGCCACCGTGCCCGGCCTGTACCCGGCTAATTTCTTGTATTTTTAGTAGAGATGGGGTTTCACTATGTTGGCCAGACTGGCCTCGAACTCCTGACCTTGTGATCCGCCCTTCTCGGCCCCGCAAAGTGCTGGGATTACAGGCGTGAGCCACCGCGCCCAGCCTCAAATTTTTTAGTATTAAATGGGTATATGAGAATAGAAGAGTCTCAAATCAATCATACAAACTTCCACTTTCAGAAATTAGAAAAATAAGAGCAAATTAAACCCAAAGCAAGTAGACAGAAAACATAGTAAACAGCAGAAGTCAATGCTATTGGATATAGAAAAACAATAGAGAGAAAATAAATGAAACAAAAGCTTGTTCTTTGAAAAGATCAATATGAGTGTGAGTGGTCTCCTTCAAAAAAGGGGAAATCTGGACACAGAAGTAGACATAGAGGAAAGATGGCGTAAAGAGACAAGAGAGGACAGCCATCCATAGTCCAAGGAGAGAGACCAGGAACACATCCTCCCTCACAGCCCTTAAAAGGAACCAATCCAGGGATCTAGAACTAGAAATACCATTTGACCCAGCCATCCCATTACTGGGTATATACCCAAAGGAATATAAATCATGCTGCTATAAAGACACATGCACACGTATGTTTATTGTGGCACTACTCACAATAGCAAAGACTTGGAACTAACCCAAATGTCCAACAATGATAGACTGGATTAAGAAAATGTGGCACATATACACCATGGAATACTATGCAGCCATAAAGAATGATGAGTTCATGTCCTTTGTAGGGACATGGATGAAGCTGGAAACCATCATTCTGAGCAAACTATCACAAGGACAAAAAACCAAGCACCGCATGTTCTCACTCATGGGTGGGAATTGAACAATGAGAACACTTGGACACGAGAAGGGGAACATCACACACCAGGGCCTGTTGTGGGGTGGGGGGAGGGGGGAGGGATAGCATTAGGAGACATACCTAATGTAAATGGCGAGTTAATGGGTGCAGCACGCCCACATGGCACATGTATACATATGTAACAAACCTGCACGTCGTGCACACGTACCCTAGAACTTCAAGTATAATATATATATATACATATACACATATATAAGGAACCAATCCTACCAACTCCTTGATTTTGTACTTCCAGCCTCCAGAATTGTGAGATAATACATTTCTGTCAGCCAGTCTCTAGTACTTTCTTACAGCAGACCTAGCAAACTAATACAACTAATAAATGAATTTAGTAAGGTTGTAAAATATAAGGTCAATATACAAAAATCAATTGCATTTCTTTTTTTCTTTTTGAGATGGAGTCTCGCTTTGTCATCCAGGCTAAAGTGCAGTGGCACCATCTTGGCTCACTGCAACCTCTGCCTCCCAGGTTCAAGTGATTCTCAAGTCTCAGCCTCCCAAGTAGCTGGGATTATAGTCAGGCACCACCACGCCCAGTTAATTTTTGTATCTTTAGTAGAGATGGGGTTTTGCCACGTTGGCCAAGTTGGTCTCCAACTCCTGACCTCAAGTGAACTGCCTACCTCGGCCTCCCAAAGTACTGGAATTACAGGCATGACCCACTGTGTCCAGCCACATTTGTATATAATATCAATGAACAATTGGAAGTTGATTTTTTTTTTTTTATTTTTTAGAGACAGGGTCTTGCTATATTATCCAGGCTGGGCTCAAACTCCTGGGTTCAAGCAATCCTCCCACCTCAGCCTCCTGAGTAGTTACAGGCACACACCACCACGCTTGGCTTGAAATTTTTCAAAAGTATGATTTGCAATTGCACCAATAGGCCAAGTGCGGTGGCTCATGCCTGTAATCCTAGCACTTTTGGAGGCTAAGGCGGGGGGATCACCTGAGGTCAGAAGTTCAAGACCAGCCTGGCCAACATGGAGAAACAGTGTCTCTACTAAAAATACAAAAAAAAAAAAAAAAAAAATTAGGCAGATGTGGTGGCATGTGCCTGTAATCCCAAATACTTGGGAGGCTGAGGCAGGAGAATCACTTGAACCCAGGAGGCAGAGGTTGCAGTGAACCGAGATCACACCATTTTACTCCAGCCTGGGCAAAAGAGTGAAACTCTGTCTCAAAAAAACAAACAAAACAATTGCACCAATAAAAATTAAATAATATCAGTGTAACAGCCAGATCCTACTTCATCCCAGTGTAGAGGTGGAGGGACTGAGTGAACAGGCTTGGTGTGCAGAAGATGCAGGCCAGGCAAGCCTGTGCATAATTTTGGATAATGAAAAATACTAGGAGGAAAATAAATCTAGCCAGGTGCAGTGACTCACGCCTGGAGGCCTAGCACTTTGGGAGGCTGAGGCAGGCAGGTAGCTTGAGCTCAGGAGTTCAAGACCAGCCTGGGCAACATGGCGAAACTTCATCTCTACAAGAAATACAAAAAATATTAGCCGGGGATGGTGGCACACGCCTGTAGTCCCAGCTACTTGGAGGGCCTGAGGCAGGAGGATTGCTTGAACTCAGGAGGTTGAGGCTGCAGTGAGTCAAGATCGCACCTTACCACTCCAGTCTGGGTGACCATATGAGACCCTGTTTAAAAAAAAAAGAAAAAGAAAAAAGAAAAGAAATCTAAACTGCATAGGGGTCTTAGGGAAGATCTCTCTGAGATGACATTTGAGCTGCAATTTGAAGGACAATGGTTGGGGTTTGGGTGTCAATACATAACAACCTCTTTGCCCAAGTTCTGACACAACAGAGAGCAGATGAGGAATCAGGTATATCGAAATCAAAATAACACTTCCTTACTGTTCCATTCACTGTTCCTGCATGACAAACCATCTGGTGTTTAGTGTGCAAAATAACTGATGCTCCTGGTTTCTTTGGGCCAGGAGGTCAGAGAGGGCACAGCAGGGATGACTTGTCTCTGCCCCATGAAGTCTGGGGCCTCAGCTGGAAAGACTCAATGGCTATGAGGGCCTTGATGGCTGGGGCTGGAATCATCTGGAGTTGTACACTGTCTGGAAGTGGATGCTGGCTGTAGGCTGGCACCTCAGCAGGGCCTTGAGCCAGCACATCTACACATGACTTCTCCATATGGTCTCTCCACCTGGGCTGGCTTGGCTCCCTTATAGCATGATGGCTGGGTTCCCAGGGAGAGTGTCCCAACAGACCACGTGGCTTTTTTTTTTCTTCTTTTTTTTTGAGATGGAGTTGTGTTCTGTTGCCCAGGCTGGAGTGCAGTGGCACAATCTCAGCTCACTGCAACCTCTGCCTCCCAGGTTCAAGCAATTCTCTGCCTCAGCCTCCCAAGTAGCTGGGATTACAGGCACCTGCCACCATGCCTGGCTAATTTTTTTTTTTTTTTTTTGAGACAGAGTCTCGCTTGTCACCCAGGCTGGAGTGCAGTGGTGCGATCTTGGCTCACTGCAACCTCCACCTCCTGGGTTCAAGCGATTCTCCTGCCTCAGGTTCCTGAGTAGTTGGGGTTACAGGTACCCACCCCATGCTCGGCTAATTTTTATATTTTTAGCAGAGACAGGGTTTCATCATGTTGGTCAGGCTGGTCTCGAACTCCTGATCTCAGGTGATCCACCTGCCTTGGCCTCCCAAAGTGCTGGGATTACAGGCATGAGCCTGGGCGTCGAGCCTATTTGTTTGTATTTTTAGTAGAGATGGGGTTTCACCATTTTGCCCAGGCTGATCTTGAACTCCTGACCTCATGATCCACCCACCTCAGCCTCCCAAAGTGCTGGGATTACAGGCGTGAGCCACCCTGCCCAGGCCCACATGGCATTTTTATGATCTAGAAGTCACATAGCAACTTTCACCATATTCTGCTGTTTAATGCTGTCAGAAAGGTACATCCAGGCTGGGCCGGGCGCGGTGGCTCACGCCTGTAATCCCAGCACTTTAGGAGGCCGAGGCGGGCGGATTATGAGGTCAGGAGATCGAGACCATCCTGGCTAACACGGTGAAACCCCGTCTCTACTAAAAATACAAAAAATTAGCCGGGCGAGGTGGCAGGCGCCTGTAGTCCCAGCTACTAGGGAGGCTGAGGAAGGAGAATGGCGTGAACCCTGGAGGGTGGAGCCTTCAGTGAACCGAGATCGCGCCACTGCACTCCAACCTGGGCGACAGCGAGACTCCGTCTCAAAAAAAAAAAAAAAAAAAAAAAAAAGAAAGGTACATCCAGGCTGAAGGAACGGGGACGTAGATCCCACACTTGAGGGCAGGAGTGTCAAGGTCATAATTGTATAGTGAGCATGTCGAATTGGAGATATTGATGAGGCTATCTTCTTTGAAAATACAAGTTGCCACAATTCCTGATAAACTAGTTTGTAAAGCATAGCTTTGATCTGTGGGTGAGAGGCCAGGTGTGTTGCTCCAGTAGAGCTTTCTCAGATGGAAACAGGTGAGTGGGAATAAGACTTGCCCTTGAGAGAAAAGCATTTCAGCAGAGGGAAGAGCAATTACAAAGGCCCTGCCATGGGCAAGGTGGGTGTGTTCTAGGAACTGAAGCCCAGTTTGGCTGGGGCGTGGTGGGAGATCAGGAGAGGCTGATGAAGAAGCTGTATTTGGAAGGTTTGGTAGTGGGGACCTTGAACGTCAGGCTAAGGAGTTTATTGGGAAGCCAGCGGTGCCAAGAAAGGCTCAAGGATGCCATGAGGCTGTCCCCGCATAGGCTGTCCCCACATCTGGGGGCCAAATACCCATGCCCATGTGCAGGAGCCAATTGTGTTTCAGAGAAGACAGAGGCCCTGGCCTCCAGGATGTGAAGGCACTAGTGCCTACCCCTAGGGCTGATGTGACACCTGCACTCCCAGATCTCACCACCTCAGCCCCTTTGCCAGGTTGGACCCCTCCCTCAGCTCCCCTCCTCTAGTGTGTCTGCCCTGGTAGGGAGGAGGAGACAGGAATGGTATGAAGAGATCTGACCTGCCCCAGGAAGTTTCCATCTCTAGGCCACCTGTCCGGTCCTGTCCCGGTGAAATCTAGCCAAGGGCATTCATCTACCCTGATCATGCTATGGGTTCTGTGGCAGGCCAGGAAACCTGCCATTAGTGGCCATCCACCCCTATGGCAGTCCCAGCTCAACGTCAGTTTGTTTTTTTGAGACAGGATCTTGCTCTGTCACCCAGGCTGGAATGTAGTGGTGTAATCACAGCTCACTGCAGCCTCGACCTCCTGGGCTCAAGCACTCCTCCCACCTCAGCCTCCTTAGTTGGGACTGCAGGTGTGTGCCACCACAACCTGCTAATTTTTTGATTTTTTTTTTTTTTTTGTAGAGACAAGGTCTCACCATTTTGCCCAGGCTGGTCTTGAACTACTGATCTCAAGCAATCCTCCCGCCTCAGCTTCCCAAAGTGCTGGGATTACAGGGGCGAGCCACCATGCCCAGCCCTCAGTGTCGGTTCTGGCCTGGTGTGTCTGTCCACGGTTTTAGAAGCGCTTGCTGGACGGGCCACCAGAGCTGCGGGTCTTCCCGCGACGTCCTCTGAGCCTGAGCTGCTGCCGAGACACCCTCGGTGTTCGGTGATTCCCACAGCTCCGCAGAGCCTCCGCTTCCACAGGTGAGCTGGGTGGGCCTTGCTCTCCGCTCCTGGCCAGGGCCCTCGGCTCACTGACCACGCCTGTCGGCTTGCTGGCCCTGCCCCCTCGGTGCCCAGTTTCCTTGCTGTCACCTGGCCCCGCTCCTTGTGGTTAGCTCTGCCCACTCTCGCCTCTCCCCGCTCCTCCTGTACTAGAGCTCCTCCCTGGGTTCAAGGGGCTCCCAGGCCTCCTGAAGGGCTGGGGGTCCAGGTCTGTGACGCTTTGTCCAGCACCTCTTCCTATTTTCACCTTAGGGTCCTGCGTGAGGCCTAGCTCTTCCACAGTATCCCCTCTGGGCTGGCAGGCTGGAGGTGGGTCCTGTGTGAAACCTAGAGCCTGGGTGGGGGACTTGCTGGTGGGGGGATTCTGAGGCCATGGCTCAAGTCTTTGCATCTGGGCAGAATCTGGGGGCTCCCTGGAGCCGACCAAGTGAGCGTGAGCTGCCATCCCTCCTGTTGGCAGGTCTCAGCCTATCCCAGAGCTCTCGGCATGTCGGGCCTGTCGCGATGAGTGGCCTGAATGCCCTGTCCAGAGTCCCTTCCACCCTTGGACCCACCACGGTTCCAGGAGAAGACCCTTATTCCTTGGCTCTGGGACCCCAAGTGGCCTGCCTTAAGGGACAGTCCGTCTCTTCCCAGGTTCAGGACCTCAAAAGGAGGCTCCGCAATCGTCCTGCAGGCTATATTCACCGTGAGCTACTCAGGGCCTGCCTCTACCCCATGGCCCTCAGCCCGGGGGGGTGGGCTTTCCCCACAGATGTTCCTCATCACAGCATCACTCAACTTCTGGAGCCTGATGTTCCCACAGAAGCGGGAGCAGAAGACGGCAGGGAAGAACAGAGGGTCACCTTTCCCAAATGCCTTCCCTTGGGAGACCCTGTGAAACTGAGGAGATGGGGGAAACTGAGGCCCAGAAATGGTGCCGCTTGGCCACAGTGGCTGTAGTAGAGCCATGCATAGACACAGGCCACTCACTCCAGTGCAGCCACCACCCTCCCAGCCGCCCTAAAAAAGGTCTGGCAAGACTCATGACCTTCTGCCTGGCACAGTGGCTCACGCCTATAATCCCAGCTTTTTGGGAGACCAAGGCAGGAGGATCCCTTGAGCTCAGGAGTTCAAGACTAGCCTGGGCAACATAACAAGACCCTGTCTCTACAAAGCTTAAAAAAAAAAAAAAAGGCAAGGCATGCTCTCCTCCAGGTTCTTAAAGAAGGAGCGTCTTCCCCTGTCCCCTATGCATAGGACTACTCTGCAGAACATCCTGCTCAGCGATCGAGGTAAGGGGTGGTCCTTTTTTTTTTTTTTTTGGAAAGGGAGTCTCACTCTGTGGCCCAGGCTGCAGTGCAGTGGTGCGACCTCGGCTCACTGCAATCTCCGCCTCGTGGGTTCTTCAAGCGATTCTCCTGCCTCTGCCTCCCAAGTAACTGGGATTACAGGTGCCCCCCACCACGCCCAGCTAATTTTTGTCTTTTTACTAGAGACGGGGTTTCGCCATGTTGGCCAGGCTGGTCTCGAGCTCCTGACCTCAGATGATCCACCCGCCTGGGTCTCCCAAAGTGCTGGGAGTACAGGTGTGAATCACGGCGCCTGGCCAAGGTGATCCTTTTGGGGGTCTCTCACGTTTGGAATTACCTTGGTTGGGGAAGGGGAGGAGCAGCTCCCAGAGTGACCAGCAGAGGGCGCTGGGCCCAAGATGGTCAGTTCTGGGGGCTGGACTCTTGGAACTCGGGAAGACTCCCAAGCTGCCTTCTCAAAGCTTTGTCTCTGGCAGCGTCCAGAATGGAGGTGATGTGCACTCTAGGGTCCCTCTAACACCTTCCCTTGAGCCCCTCGCCTTCTAGGCTCATCTGCCTAAGCCCCCTCCCTTTATTTATTTATTTATTTATTTATTTATTTATTTATTTACTGAGACAGAGTCTCGCTGTGTCGCCCAGGCTGGAGTGCAGTGGTGCGATCTTGGGTCGCTGCAACCTCCGCCTCAGCCTCCCTAGTAGCTGGGACTACAGGCATGTGCCATGACACTTGGCTAATTTTTGTATTTTTAGTAGAGACGGGTTTTCTTCATGTTGGCCAGGCTAGTCTCGAACTTCTGATCTCCAATGATCTGCCCGCCTTGGCCTCCCAAAGTGCTGAGATTACAGGCATGAGCCACCGTGCCTGGCCAGCCTTTAGAAACTGTCTGGAGCAGGCCCCTATGGACTCACTAGGGTATAGGAACCCTGATGGAAGGCATGGGGGCTGGGCATACCTCATGGACCTAGAGCCGGGAGACCTGGAAAGCTCTGGTGTCCAGGCCACCGAGGGGACCCCCAGCCCTCGCCCATTCATCCACTATCCATATACTAACAGTCCCGGGACACATTTACTGAACTTGTGCTCTGCTTCATTTGAACACATCACTCCTCTTCTTAACTTTGGTCGCCTCCCACCTTCATTTTATTTTATTTTATTTATTTATTTATTTATTTATTTATTTATTTATTTATTGAGACAGGGTCTCATTCTGTTGCCCAGGTTGGAGTGCAGTGGTGCAATCTCAGCTCACTGCAACCTCCACCTCCTGCCCCAGCCTCCTGAGCAGCTGGGACTACAGGGGTGTGCCACCATGCCAGCTTAATCACCTTCTTTAAATAAAATCCAAGCTCCTCACTACCGCCTACAGGTCCTTCTCGGTGGTCCAACCCACCTCTCCCTCCATCCAGCCTCCCCTTTAACCATGACACTCTGGCCAAGATGACCTCTCTTCTTTTGTTGTTGTTTTGAGATGGAGTTTCGCTCTCGTTGCCCAGGCTGGAGTGCAATGGTGGGATCTCGGCTCACTGCAACCTCCGCCTCCTGGGTTCAAGCGATTCTCCTGCCTCAGCCTCCTGAGTAGCTGGGATTACAGGTGCGTGCCACCACGCCCAGCTAATTTTTGTATTCTTAGTAGAGACGGGGTTTCACCATGTTGGCCAGGCTGTCTCGAACTCCTGACCTCGTGATCTGCCTGCCTTGGCCTCCCAAAGTGCTGAGATTACAGGCATGAGCCACTGTGCCCGCCCAATTTTTCTATTTTTAATAGAGAAGGTGTTTCGCCATGCTGGGCAGGCTGGTCTCAAACTCCTGACCTCAGGTGATCCTCCTGCCTTGTCCTCCCAAAGCGCTGGGATTACAGGCGTGAGCCGCTGCTGGCCTAAAAGATGCTTCTGGAGTAGGAGGCATTGGGCCTGGCTGGAAGGTTTGCGTCTGCAAAGGCCTGAAGAGAATACCCCAGGTGGGAGAAACAGGAAGGAGGGGACGTGTGGAGGAGGCAGGGAGACCCTGCTCTTGGGACTACTGTCTGCAGAGGGTCTCCAGAGGCAGGACCCCGGTAGGGACACTGATGCAGGAGTCGCTCTGCAGTCCCTCCCCTCAAGCTGTGGGCCGGGGTGCCCCCAGGGACGCAGGCTGTGCGCTCCCACGCCCGGCCGAAGCAGGACGTTCCCACGCGGGGGCGGCCCCGAGAAAGGCTGTGGGGCGGGTCGGGGGCGGGCGCCCGCGCTCAGGTCCCTCCGCAGCGGGTTCTCAGTTGCTCGCTGGGCAGACCCAGGTCGCGCTCCCGCTGCCGAGCCCGCGAGGTGAGTGAGTTGGGGAAGGACCCCACTACCCAAGCCCGCGCGGGTCAGGGGCGCGGCTCGGTCTCCTGCCTTCGCCGCTGGGTCACGCCCCGGTGGTCCCTGGCTTAGAGGGTTGGGGGGCTTCTCGTAGGTTAGAGTTGAGGACTCCTGGGGAGTCCTCCGTCTGCATATGTGTGCCATCTCTTTTCCCAAATATAGATTACACCCTCCCTCTCTTGATATGTGGAGCTCGCCCACCCACTAATCATAATCACTGGCCGGAGCCCCCTTTTCCAGAAGCGCGGGCCGCCCCTCCCACTTATCGCCTGTAGTGTGCCCCCTCCCTCACTCTATTTGTTGGGTGCCCCTCTCTCTCCCTAGATGTGGGACTCCCTTCTTTTCCGCAGATGTGTGTCTCCCTCCCTCTGACCCAGTTAAGTCCCCATCCTCTAAAGCCCCTCCCCACCCCCATGGATGCCAAACCCTGAGTCTTCCCTGGGGGTGGGGGACTGGGCTCAGCCAGACCAGCTAAGCCCAGTCCCCCACCCCCAACCAGATCCAGCAGAGCAGGCCTGTGTGCACGTAGGCAGCCAATTAAGGGGGAAGGGGTGGGGGCCAGACCGTCTGTCTGTTCTGCCGGTGCAGGGGCCTCTGGCCCCTGCAGGGAAGAGAGCCTCAAGGCCTGCTCCCTCTCCACCTGGACCCCACCCAGCTTCCTCTGGGGAGCAAACAAGTGAGCAGGGTTCTCCAATCTGGCCAGACTGAGCTGGGGCTGGCACCAGAACCCAAGCCCTCAGCCTCAAACTCTTCAGACCCTGGCCCAAGACTTAGGCCTCCTCCCACTTCTCAGATGGTGAATTGAGGTCCCAAGAAGGGGCTCCAAAGGTCTAGGACCCCCACTGGCCCCCTGCTGGGGATATCAGACAAAATTAGAAGGGTCAAGGGCATGAGGGTGACCTTGAAAGCCTGGGACACCCCTACCACTACCATACCAGTGGAAAAGGGTTTCTCCACCTGGCCCTGAGGTTTGGGGGCAGAGGATGATGTGGAGGCAGAACTCATCTATACATACTTCACGCCCCCAGATGCTCCCCAGAGCTGCCTGGAGCTTGGTGCTGAGGAAAGGTGGACGTGGAAGACGAGGGATGCACAGCTCAGAAGGCACCAGTGAGACGTGGACTCCTTCCTCCCAGCCTAACTCCAGAGATAGGGGCAGGGGTCCCCTCTGCAGGCTGCCCCCTTTGCCCTTCCATGCCACCCTGGGCCTGTTCCTACCACACTTCCCATGTTCCCATGATCCCACTCCTTGGTCCAAGGCCAAGTTTCTCTAGGAAATGGAATGCGCGGGGTGAGCAGACAGTGGCCATCTCCATTCCAAGCTTCCTTAGGAGCCAGCCCCCAAGCCTCAGGCCCCTAGGCCTTTTGTTCTGAGGTGGAGGATGCTGACAGAACCTTGGACCCTGATTCCTCCTTTCCAGACCCTAGTTTCAATGCTAGTAAGAAGAAAGAGACCTAAAGCAGGAGAGACTTAAGCCAGATAGCAGAAGGGCCTTGCTGACCCATGGAGAATAACAAAGATAACATTTATTGAGCCCTTACTAGTACCCCAAGCTATTTCAGCCTCCCAAGTAGCTGGGATTATAGGTGCCCACCACTGCCCCCGGCTAATTTTTGTATTTTTAGTAGAGGCGAGGTTTCACCATCTTGGCCAGGCTGGTCTCGAACTCCTGACCTCGTGATCCACCCGCCTCAGCCTCCCAAAATGCTAGGATTACAGGCGTGAGCCACCAAGCCCAGCCTCCTTCTCTATTAATATAGTTAGAGATAGGGTGTCCCAGGGGCAGCCTGGACTCAGCTCCCTCCGTTGTGTCTGCAGCCCGTGGTGGGGGGAAGATGTCCCCCTACACCAACTGCTATGCCCAGCGCTACTACCCCATGCCAGAAGAGCCCTTCTGCACAGAACTCAACGCTGAGCAGCAGGCCCTGAAGAAGAAGGAGAAGGGAAGCTGGACCCAGCTGACCCACGCCGAAAAGGTGGCCCGTAAGTGTCAGGGTGGGGCTGGCTGGAGAGAGTGGGTTGGGGGCTGACTTTGGAAAGAAGGGCCTGTCAGGGATCAGAGGGCAGAGAGAGGCCCCCAAGACAGCCAGAAACCTCCAAGCACCTGAGGGGTGAAGTTCATGCCTTTGTTCGTTTCTTTATTCACTCACCTATTTGTGCATAGCCTGATGCTAGGCAATGCTGGGGACATGAGGTGAATCACCTGGATAGTTAGTTCCTGCCCCCATGGTGCTCCCAGTCCCGTGGGGAAAACCGATACAGACTCCAATAATTGTAATACAGAATATGTGGCTAGGGTGAGGTGTGTTCAAGGACTGTGAGATGAAATCTTGGTGGACCTCCCAGAGGAGGGCACATTCCAACTGGCCTTTAAGGGTGAAGAGGAGGGCACTGCCAGGGAGTGGGAACTGCATGGGGAAGGGTGTCAGAGCAGGAGACTGTGGAGGGCCCTGGAATTGAGTGATGTGGGGGAGATGGGACAGAGAGAGGCAGGTGAGGTGGTTGGGGAGGAGCCCTCTGACCCTGGGAGGCTGGAGCGATGTGTGGTCCCTTGTCATGTCCACCAGAGCATCCCTGAACTGACCCTTTGATATTTGGAGCACCTTATTCTCATTCCATGAATGGGAATACTCAGCCTGACCTCCAAGATTTCAAGGGATTCCTAGTGGGGGAAGGTTCATGCTTCTCACGTTCATTCATTCAGTCAACATCTTATTTAGCACCTACTACAATATCATGCACTGGGAATGCAGCTGTGAGCCAGCCAGGCTCCGTTCCTGCCTGTGAGCTTGCATTTCCAGCCCTCTCTCAGCACCTTTCCCCTTTCTCTGTCTCTCCCTCTCTCTCTCTCTCTCTCTCTCTCTCTCTCACACACACACACACACACACACACACACACACATATATATCTTGGTTTTCTCTTCATCCATTTCAGAAATTGACACTCTTGGGGGAGGGGGGAGGGATAGCATTAGGAGATATACCTAATGCTAAATGACGAGTTAATGGGTGCAGCACACCAACATGGCACATGTATACATATGTAACAAACCTGCACGTTGTGCACATGTACCCTAAAACTTAAAGTATAATAATAATAAAATTAAAAAAAGAGAGAAATTGACACTCTTTATCTGAGCATGGTGGCACATGCCTGTGGTCCCAGCTATTCAGGAGGCTGAGGCAGGAGGATCGCTTGAGCCCAGGGGAGCTGAGGCTAGAGTGAGCTGTGATTGTGCTACTGCATTGCACTCCAGCCTGGGTAACAAAGTGAGACCCTGTCTGAAAAAAAAAAAAGAGAGAGAGAGAAAGAAATGATGGACATTCCCCAAGCAAGATGATAATGAGCACCATCCTAATATGTCCTGCACGCTTACATGTAGCAGGCACCGCTGTGGCGTTAGGTGCTCTCGTTAGCTCACATTTGAGAGACTGAGGCTCAGTGGCGTGCAGTCACTTGCAATGGTCACGCAGCTAGAGAGTGGTGGAGGCAAGATTTGAAACCACATAGACAGGCACCAGGGGTTTCACCCTTAGCTGCAGTGTAGCCTCACAGCTCAAACAACTTTTTTTTTCCTTTTTTTTTGAGACAGGGTCTCTGTCACCCAGGCTGGAGTACAGTGGCCCCATCTCGGCTCACTGAAACCTCTGCCTCCTGGGCTCAAGTGATCCTCCCACTTTGGCTGCCTGAGTAGCTGGGACTACAGGAGGGCGCCACCACACCTGGCTATTTTTTTTGTAGAGACAGGGCTTCACCATGTTGGCCAGACTGGTTTCAAACTCCTGATCTCATGATCCACCCGCCTTAGCCTCCCAAAGTGCTGGGATTACAGGTGTGAACTACCGTGCCTGGCTATTTATTTATTTATATTTCTGTAGAGACAGAGCAGTCTCACTATGTTTGCTCAGGCTGGTCTTGAACTCCTGGGCTCAAGCAATTCTCCTGCCTCGGCCTCCCAAAGCACTGGGATTACAGGCATGAGCCATCATGCCAGGCCAAAAGCCTTGAGTCTTGTCAGACTTCTTCCAGGGCAGGCAGGCGTGGCAGCACTGGAGTGCATGGCCTGTGTTTATGCATGGCTCTACTACAGCCATGCTGAGTGGCCTCCACTGGTTGATTTCATTGTCTCAGCCTGAACCTCTCACCCAGGTATCTTCCCAAAACCTAAGACAGTTCCCTTTTCCCAAGGAATTCTGCTGCCAGCTTTGATTTTCCTTTAGATATTTATTTTCATATTTATTTAATGTACTGAGAAAGGATTACACACATAGGGTAATTTTTTTTTTTTTTTTTTTTTTTTTTTTTTGAGAAGGTCTCGCTCTGTCGCCCAGGCTGGAGTGCAGTGGCGTGATCTCGGCTCACTGCAACCTCTGCCTCCCAGGTTCACGCCATTCTCCTGCCTTAGCCTCCCAAGTAGCTGGGACTACAGGTGCCCGCCACCACGCCTGGCTAATTTTTGTATTTTTAGCAGAGACGGGGTTTCACTGTGTTAGCCAGGATGGTCTCTATCTCCTGACCTCGTGATCTGCCCGCCTCGGCCTCCCAAAGTGCTGGGATTACAGGCGTGAGCCACTGTACCCAGCCTTACCTGGCTAATTTTTAAATTTTTTGTAGAGACAGGGTCTCGCTATATTGCCTAGGATGGTCTCGAACTCTGGGACTCAAGCAATCCACCCGTCTTGGTCTCCCAAAATTCTGGGATTACAGGCGTGAGCCACCAAGCCTGGCCCCCTCCCTAATTCTGTTAGAATGAAATCCAAACTCTTCTCCATGGATTCTAACAAGGTCCTGTGTGAACCGGCTCTGCCTCTCATTTGCTAAATTCTCTCTCTTTTGCTCATTTCACTCCAGCTGCAGTGGTCCTCACTTCACACTTTCCCTACCCACTTCCTGCTTCAGGGTCTTTGCACTTCCTTCCAGTTTTCACCAACTTTCTCCCATTGATTTTTCAAGCCTCAGCTCCAATGTCACCTCCTCTGAGACACCTTCCCTGGCCAGCCAACTGTTTGCCTGATGCATTTGCCATTGTCTCCCCCTCTAAACTCCACAAGGGCGGGGATTTTCATCTGGCTCATTCACTGCTGTCACCTGTTCCTGGTCATGCTGTGCATATAGTACCTGCTCAGTAAGAATTTGCTGAATGAACAGCATCTGCTGCAGGGAGGGGGAAGCCGGGGATCACTTAGAGTGGACGCACCTGAGGCCCCTTCCCCACACCCAACTGCCTCCAGTGTACCGGCTCCAGTTCAATGAGACCTTTGCGGAGATGAACCGTCGCTCCAATGAGTGGAAGACAGTGATGGGTTGTGTCTTCTTCTTCATTGGATTTGCAGCTCTGGTGATTTGGTGGCAGCGGGTCTACGGTGAGTGGCAACACCTCATCTGGCTGCAGTCCTGGGCCATGCCCTTGTGGTCACGACCACCAGACGGTTTCTTAAAGGAACCATGCTGGCACTCATCTGAAGAGTTGAAAATTTCTGAAGAGGCGTAGGGTGAAGGACAGAGCATGGCTGTCTAGGTTTGAATGTAGGAACTTTACCTCTCTGGGCCTCAGTTTCCTCATCTGTAAAATGGGAATAGTAATGTTCCATCTCAGGGTACTTAAGAGGATTTTAATGAGAGAGGGCTGTAGGCCAGTGTTTGGCTCATAGTCATGAATGGTGTTGTAACTGACTATTGTGTATGAACTGTGTGTTTTTCAGTGTATATATATACACTGAACTTCTGCCTCCCCAATTCAGGTGATTCCTCTGCCTCAACCTCCTGAATAGCTGGGACTATAGGAGTGCGCCACCACGCCTGGCTAATTTTTGTATTTTTAGTAGAGACAGGGTTTCGCCATGTTGGCCAGGCTGGTCTCAAACTCCTGGCCTCAAGTGATCTGCCTGCTTTGAACTCCCAAAGTGCTAGGATTACAAGCATGAGCCACCACACCTGGCCTATTTTTCAGTATATTGCTTCAGCTGCTGTAACAAAGAGTCCCCAACTTACAAGAGCTTAAATTAGATAATGGTTTATTCCTTTCTCACAAGGGCAGAGAAGCAATCCAGACAAATGTGGGGACTCCACAACGCAGGCTCCTTCTGTCTTGTTGCTCTGCATCCTTGACATGCAAGATGGCTGCTCCAGCTGCTGCCATCAAGCCTACATTTCAGCCAAGGAAAAAAGGGAAAGGGAAGATATGCTCCTCTTTGAGGCCTAGAAGTTGCTCAAACCACTTCTCCTCACATGCTGTAGGCTGAGAAATGATCACGTGACAAGGGAAGCTGGGAAATGTAGTCTTTAGCTGGGTAGTCACATGGACAGCTGAACTTTCATTACCTCTGAAGAGTGGTTCTCAAAGTGTTCTCTGTGTACCAATAGGACCACCTAGGAACTTGCTAGAAATGCACATTCTCAGCCCCACTGGTCAGACACTCTGGGGGTAGACCCCAACAATTTTTTTTTTTTTTTGAGACGGAGTTTCGTTCTTTCGCCAAGGCCGAAGTGCACTGGCACGATCTCGGCTCACTGCAACCTCCGCCTTCTGGTTTCAAGCGATTCTCCTGCCTCAGCCTACCTGCCTCAGCCTACCGAGTAGCTGGGATTACAGGCATCCGCCATCACGCCCAACTAATTTTTATATTTTTAGTAGAGATGGGGTTTCACCATGTTGCCAGGCTGGTCTCGAACTCCTGACCTTGTGATCCACCTGCCTTGGCCTCCCAAAGTGCTGGGATTATAGGCATGAGCCACCATGCCCGGCCTGACCCCAATTATTAAATTATTTATTTATTTATTTATTTGAGATGGAGTCTCGCTCTGTCACCCAGACTAGAATGCAGTGGCGTGATCTCGGCTCACTGCAACCTCCATCTCCCGGGTTCAAGCAATTCTTCTGCCTTAGCCTCCCGAGCAGCTGGGACTACAGGTGCGTGCCACCACGCCCAGCTAATTTTTGTATTTTTAGTAGAGATGGGGTTTCACCATGTTGACCAGGCTGGTCTTGAACTCCTTACCTTGTGATCCACCCACCTCGGCCTCCAAAAGTTCTGGGATTACAGGCGTGAACCACCACGCCGGCCCAACAATTTTTATTTTAACTGCCCATCCCTCTGGTAGACCAGTGGAAGGCTGAGTACCTCCCATGCATCCTGGAAGGGCTAGTCTAGCCTAGTGCTTGGCACACAGTAGATGCTCATAAAGGTTGTTCCCTTCCTGCTCCGCTCCTGGGATAGAAAGTACCAGGGATGGAGGTCAGGCAGGCTGAGTCAGCCTCAGGGCCAGGCAGACCAGGAAGTAAGGTGTGGGTGGTGTTGGGAGCTCGGGCCTCCAGGCCTTTCCTGTCCCGATCCACATACCAAGGCACCTAAAATGCCTCCATGAGTGCTTTCAGCTTTTAGCTTAAGTATTGCCTCCCCCACCAGATTTTTTTTTTTTTTTTTTTTTTTTTTTTTGAGACAGAGTCTCGCTCTGTCACCCAGGTTGGAGTGCAGTGGTGCGATCTCGGCTCACTGCAAGCTCCACCTCCCGGGTTCACGCCGTTCTCCTGCCTCAGCCTCCCAAGTAGCTGGGACTACAGGTGCCCGCCACCACGCCCGGCTTATGTTTTGTATTTTTAGTAGAGACGGGGTTTCACTATGTTAGCCAGGATGGTCTCGATCTCCTGACCTCGTGATCCGCCCGCCTCGGCCTCTCAAAGTGCTGGGATTATAGGCATGAGCCACGGCCTATAATATAGCTGCGCCCGGCCCCTTTTTTCTTTTTTAAAAAGAGAGACAGGGGTTTTTCTATGTTGCCCAGGCTGGACTGGAATTCCTCGGTTTGAGTAATCCTCCCACCTTGGCCTCCTGAGTAACTGAGACCATAGGCATGCGCCACTGCACCCGGCTCTCCCCATTTTTTTTTTTTTTTTTAATAGAAAGACTCTTGCTCTGTCACCCAGGCTGGAGTGTAGTGGCATGATCTTGGCTCAGTGCAACCTGTGCCTCCCAGACTAGACTGATTCTCCTGCTTCAGCCTCCTGAGCAGCTGGGATTACAGGGGTACACTACCACACCCAGCTAATTTTTTGTATTTTTAGTGGAGACAGGGTTTCACCATGTTGGCCAGGCTAGTCTCAAACTCCTGACCTCAAGTGATCCGTCCGCCTCGTCCTCCCAAAGTGCTGGGATTACAGGCTTGAGCCACCGCGCCCGGTGGCCTGTCCCCATATTTTTTAAGTGAACACTCTTACCTACTTCCTACTCTCAACCCTCTTAGAAAGTAAAAGGAATTATTTCATCCTGGACCCTGCCCAGCAAGTGGGAACAAACTCAGTAATTATATAATTATAGTAGGTAACATGTATCAGGTGCTTAATATTTGTCTAACATTGTGCCAACAGCTTTGGAAATAGTCCCCACAATCCTAGTGGATAGGACCTGCTTTTGACAGGTAAGGAAACTGAGGCTCAGAGAGGTGAAGTGACTTGTTGAAGGTCACAGGGCAAGGGAGTGGTGGTGCTGGGATTTGGATTCAGGCAGTCTTCAAATCAGTGCTCTTATTACCACAGACCACAGAGGTAGATGAGGCGACTGAGTTGTGAAGGACCTTGGCCCAGCTCCCACACTCCTTGGAGTCTAAGGCAAAGCTGGGATCAGAACCCAGAGGTGCCTGGGGCGATGCTTTAGAAGAAAGTGTGGGGTGAGGGGCTAGACAGGGTGGAGGGAGCTCCTCAGTGCAAGATACTTCAACCCTGGAGTATCTTGTACCGTCAGCCTTGCGAGTAGCTGGGAGGCTACAGGATGGCTGGAGACCCTGGCTGGTAGAGGAAGGCTGGTAGAGGTAGACTGGCAGGATCCTGATCCACCCCATGCACTCCCTGCAGTATTTCCTCCAAAGCCGATCACCTTGACGGACGAGTGGAAAGCCCAGCAGCTGCAGCGCATGCTGGACATGAAGGTCAATCCTGTGCAGGGCCTGGCCTCCCGCTGGGACTATGAGAAGAAGCAGTGGAAGAAGTGACTTGCATCCCCAGCTGTCTCCCTGCGGCTCCACCCTGGCTGGGAGCCTCTAGCGGCCCCTCCCCTCCTCTGCCCTTAACCCCAATAAAGCTAATTTGTTCTCTTCTGCCTCTCACCTCCACTTCAGACTTTACTTGGCACCTAAAATTAGGCATTTTAACAGGTGAGGGGCAAGAAGGGCCCAGAACTCATCTAGTCAGTGAGGGCTTCCTGGAGGAGTGGGGGCTAGAGCCAAGGCTTAGATGGGATTAGGAAAGGCAAGAAGAAGGGAAGGCATTCCGGGTGGAGCAAGTGGCTTAATCAAAGGTGAGGACACTCTTTTATTCAGCTAATTAACAAATACTTGGCCGGGTGCGGTGGCTCACTCCTGTAATCCCAGCACTTTGGGAGGCCAAGGAGGGCGAATCACTTGAGGTCAGGAGTTCAAGACCAGCCTGGCCAACATGGTGAAAACCCCATCTCTACTAAAAGTACAAAAAATTAGCCGGGCGTGGTGGCAGGTGCCTGTAGTCCCAGCTACTTGGGAGGCCGAGGCAGGACGATGGCATGGTCCTGGGAGGCAGAGCTTGCAGTGAGCCGAGATCGTGCCATTGCACTCCAGCCTGGGCGACAGAGCGAGACTCCGTCTCAAAAAAAAAAAAAAAAAATACAAAAATTAGCTGGGTGTAGTGATGCATGCCTGTAGCCCCAGCTGCTCAGGAGCCTGAAGCAGGAGAATTGCTTGAACTCAGGAGGCAGAGGTTGCAATGAGCCGAGATCATACCATTGCACTGCAGCCTGGGCAACAGAGCGAGATTCTATCTCCAAAAAAAAAAAAAAAAAAAAAACTTATTGAGCACCTACTGTGTGCCAGGTTCTAATCCAGGCCCTGGGATGCAGCAGTGAACAAACAGGCAAAGACCTTGGCCTCATGGAGGAGACATTCCTCTATGCGGGGAAATAGAAAAATGAATAAATAAGTGCAATAACTTGTAGGTTACATGGTAATAAGTGCCATGAAGAAACAAAACAAAGCAGCGTGAGGGGACAGGATAAAGGGGATTGGGGAGTGGTAGGTAAAGGCCTCTAGGAAGAGGTAGTATTTCATTTCTTTTTTTTTTTCGGTAGGGTCTCACTCTGTCACCCGGGCTGGAGTGCAGTGGCATGATCATGGCTCACTGCATCCTCGAATTCTCGAGTTCAAGTGATCCTCCCACCTCAACTTCCCAAGTAGTGGTACAGGTATGCACCACCAGGCCCAGCTAATTTTTTTTTTTTTTTTTTTTTTTTGAGACGGAGTTTCACTCTTGTTGCCCAGGCTGGAATGCAAACTCGGCTCACCGCAACCTCCGCCTCCCGGGTTCAGCTGATTCTCCTGCCTGCCTCAGCCTCATGAGTAGCTGGGATTACAAGCATGCGCCACCACACCCAGCTAATTTTGTATTTTTAGTAGAGACGGAGTTTCTCCGTGTTGGTCAGGCTGGTCTCGAACTCCCGACCTCAGGTGATCTACCTCCCTCGGCCTCCTAAAGTGCTGGGATTACAGGCGTGAGCCACCTCGCCCGGCCTAATTTTTTTGTTTTTTTTTTGAGATGGAGTCTCGCTGTGTCGCCCAGGTTGGAGTACAGTGGCTCGATCTCGGCTCACTGCAAGCTCCGCCTCCTGGGTTCACACCATTCTACTGCCTCAGCCTCCCAAGTAGCTGGGACTGCAGGCTGCCCCCACGCCTGGCTAATTTCTTGTATTTTTAGTAGAGATGGGGTTTCACTGTGTTAGCCAGGATGGTCTTGATCTCCTGACCTTGTGAGCCACCCACCTTGGCCTCCCAAAGTGCTGGGATTACAGGTGTGAGCCACTGCGCCTGGCCTAATTTTTTCTATTTTTAGTAGAGACAGGGTTTCACCATGCTGGCCAGGCTCGTCTTGAACTCCTGACCTCATGATCTGCCCGCCTTGGCCTCCCAAAGTGCTGGGATTACAGGCATGAGCCACCACGCCCGGCCTTTTTTATTGGTAGAGACAGGGCTCCACTATGTTGCCCAGGCTGGTCTCGAACTCCTGGCCTCAAATGATCCTCCTGCCTCAGCCTCTCAAAGCGCTGGGGGATTTTATTCTAAGTGTGATGGGAAGCTGTGTCCATTTGGGTTCTTTGAGAAGCAAATGCCAAGAAGGAATTAACCATGTGAAGAGATTTATTGGGGGTAATGCCTGTGAGAGATAAAGGAGAGAGGAAGCAGGAGTAGGTTGGGAGAATCTTCAGACTGCAGTGCAGATCTGACACCTGTGGAAGAAAAGAAGGGAAGAAAGGAGAATTGCATAGGAACAGCCTCAGACTTCAGGGCCTCTGGATCATTCTGAGTCCCATCAGGAGACAGAAACCACAAAGCAATTTAAATAGGGGTTGTTTAATATAAAAAAAATTATTAATCTTACACAGGAAAGTAACCATAAAGATGTGAAGGCCGGGTGTGGTGGCTCATGCCTGTAATCCCAGCACTTTGGGAGGCTGAGGTGGGCAGATCACCTGAGATCAGGAGTTGAAGACCAGCCTGGCCAACATGGAAACCCTGTCTCTACTAAAAATACAAAAATTAGCCAGGTATAGTGGCACACACCTGTAATCCCAGCTACTCAGGAAGCTGAGGCAGGAGAATTGCTTGAACCTGGGGCACGGAGGCTGCAATAAGCCAAGATTGCGCCATTGCACTCTAGCCTGAGCACAGAGCAAGACCTTGTCTCAAAAATAAATAAATAAATAAATAGGCAAAGGCCGAGCACAGTGGCTCACGCCTGTAATCCCAGCACTTTGGGAGGCCACAGCAGGTGGATTACCTAAGTTGCGAGTTTGAGACCAGCCAGACCAACATGGAGAAACCCCGTCTTTACTAAAAATACAAAATTAGCCAGGCGTGGTGGCGCATGCCTTTAATCCCAGCTACTCGGAAGGCTGAGGCAGGAGAATCGCTTGAACCCGGGAGGTGGAGGTTGCAGTGAGCCAAGATCACGACATTGCACTCCAGTCTGGGCAACAAGAGGGAAACTCTGTCTCAAAAAAAAAAAAAAGCAAAGAGATCTTTAAAAGGTACCCAAGGAGAGTCCCCAAGGAAAGATAAACTTGATAAACTTGGAAGGGGGTGCCCTCCCCAAGTGAGGCTCAGACTTCACTGGAGAAGGTGTGGTTGGTTGCAGCCCACTGGATGGCGAGAAGTTGGGTGGCTTGCCTATGGCCAAAGCTGGTCCATAGTCCCCTGGGTAAGCAGGAATAACCCTCAGAGGGCTAAGGGAGCTGAGACTGGTGGGCAGGTGGAATTGGGGCACATTTGCAGATGTGAGGCCTAAAGCTTGAGGCATCTGCATCAGGAGGATTGCTGGAAGATGGTCCCCGGGCCTGAAGGCTGCAATGTTGCTATAGGCTATGCACACTGGGCTCATGGCTGGGGCAGATCACCACTAAATGTCCTCACACACACTGCTAAGCAACCAAAAAACAGCAAGAACAGCACGTACACACACACACACACACACACACACACACACACACACACACACACACCTCTTCTCCTCCTGAAAGTCTCTTCTAGCACTGACTACTTGCAAAGTCCAGCATCTCACTGTAAAGGAGTTCAGTTCATCTCCAGTGTGCAGAGCAGAGTGAATTTGGAGCTGAGCGGTAATACATTGATAACTGGCCCAGCATCTTTCAGAAAGTCTTGGCTAGGCCAGTGGGAAGTCCCAGAGCAAGTAATGCCCACTAGAGGAGTCCTGTATTGGGCAAAATTAATGCATCCCTAGTGTATTAGTCAGGGTTCTCTAGAGGGATAGGACTAATAGGATAGATGTATATATGAAAGGGAGTTCATTAAGGAGAATTTATTCACACGATCACAACGGGAAGTCCCACAACAGGCCATCTGCAAGCTGAGGAGAAGCCAGTCTGAGTCCCAAAAACCTCAAAAGTAGGGAGGACAATAGTGCAGCCTTTAGTCTGGCTGAAGGCCTGAGAGCCCCTGGCAAACCACTGGTGTAAGTCTAAGAGTCCAAAAGCTGAAGAACAAACTTGAAGTCTGATGTTCCAAGGCAGGAAGCACCCAGCACGGGAGAAAGATGAGGCCAGAAGACTCAGCCAGTCTAGTGCTTCCACGTTCTTCTGTCTGATTATTTATTTATTTATTTATTTATTTATTTATTTATTTATTTATTTATTTATTATGAGAGAGAGTTTCTGTCGTCGCCCAGGCTGGAGTGCAGTGGCGTGATCTGGGCTCACTGCAAGCTCCGCCTCCTGGGTTCAAGCAGTTCTCCTGCCTCAGCCTCCCAAGTAGCTGGGATTACAGGTGCTCACCACCACACCTGGCTAATTTTTTGTATGTTTAGTAGAGACGGGGTTTCACTATGTTGGCCAGGCTAGTCTTGAACTCCTGACCTCGTGATCCACCCACCTCGGCCTCCCAAAATGCTGGAATTACGGGCGTGAGCCAGTGTGCCCGGCTTAATCACCTCTTTTAAAAGGTCTTATCTCCAAATGCAGTCCCATTCTGAGGTGCTGGGGGTTAGAACATCCACATATGAATTTCGGGGAGACACAATTGAGACCATAATAGTTGGGCTCAGGGCTGGGCATGGTGGCTCACGTCTGTAATCCCAGGATTTGGGAGGCTGAGCGGGGCAGATCGCTTGAGGCCAGGAGTTTGAGACCAGCCCGGCCAACATGGAGAAACCCCATCTCTACTAAAAATACAAAAATTAGCTGGATGTGTTGGTGCATTCTTGTAATCCCAGCTACTTGGGAGGCTGAGACACAAGAATCAATTGAACCCAGAGGTGGATGTTGCAGTAAACCGAGATTGTGCCACTCCACTCCAGCCTGGGCAACAGAGCGAGACTCTGTTTCAGGAAAAAAAAAAAAAGTTGGCTGCCAGGCGCGGTGGCTCATGCTTGTAATCCCAGCACTTTGGGAGGCCGAGGCGGGAGGATCACGAGGTCAGGAGATCGAGACCACGGTGAAACCCCGTCTCTACTAAAAATACAAAAAATTAGCCGGGCGTGGTGGCGGGCGCCTGTAGTCCCAGCTACTCGGAGAGGCTGAGGCAGGAGAATGGCGTGAACCCGGGAGGCGGAGCTTGCAGTGAGCCGAGATTGCGCCACTGCACTCCAGCCTGGGCGACAGAGCAAGACTCCGTCTCAAAAAAAAAAAAAAAAAAGTTGGACTGAAGTTTATTCTGTTTGTCTCTTTGTTCTGGGACCAGTGGACACCTAGGGCATGTTCTTCTCATGGCAGAAGTCTGAGACTTTGGCAGGGCAGAGGAATGGGTGGGGACACTCTTAAAGTCCAGGCCCAAAACAAGCACACACAAAACTGCACCACATTCCACTGGCCAAGGTGTTCCAATTATGATTGCTGCATTACAAACCAACCTGAAACTGAGTGGCATAAAACAATTATTTTACTATGTTCAGAGATTCTGTGGGTCAGGCATTCGGGCCGGGTATGGTGGAAACCGCTTGCCTCTGCTCTAGAACATTTGGGGCCTCAGCTGGAAACACTCAAGTGCTGTGGCCATGATTGGCTGGAGGTGTTTTCACTTATATATGTAGTACTTGATGCTGGGACCACAGCTGGACCTGAGATCAACTGGAACACCACTTTGTGGCTTCCCTCCACAGTCAATCTGTGTGGACTAGTTTGGTCTCCCTTAAAACATGGTAGCTGGAGGTCGGGCGAGGTGGCTTATGCCTATAATCTCAGCACTTTGGGAGGCTGAAGTAGGCAGATCATGAGGTCAATAGATCGAGACCATCCTGGCCAACATGGTGAAACCCTGTCTCTACTAAAATACAAAAATTAGCTGGGCGTGGTGGCATGCGCCTGTAGTCCCAGCTACTCGGGAGGCTGAGGCAGGAGAATCGCTTGAATCTGAAAGGTGGAGGTTGCAGTGAGCTGAGATTGCACCACTGAATGCCAGCCTGGAGACAGAGCGAGACTCGGTCTCAAAAACAAAAACAGTGGCTGGGTCCCAAGAGAGCGAAGGGGAAGTGCCTTGTCTTTCTTTCTTTTCTTTCTTTCTTTCTTTTTTTTTTTTTTTTTTGAGACAGAGTCTTGCTCTGTCGCCCACGCTAGAGTGCAATGGCGCCATCTCGGCTCACTGCAACCTCTGCCTCCTGTGTTCAAGCGATTCTTGTGCCTCAGCCACCCAAGTAGCTGGGATTAGAGGCGTGCACCACCACACCTGGCTTTTTCGTGTGTATTTTTAGTAGAGATGGGGTTTCACCATGTTGGCCAGGCTGGTCTCGAACTCCTGACCTCAGGTGATCCGCCCGCCTTGGCCTCCCAAAGTGCTGGGATTACAGGTGTGAGCCACCGTGCCTGGCCTGCATGGTCTTTTTATGATTCAGTTTCAGAAGACAAAAAGCATCCCTTCTGCTGGAGCCCAGTGGTCAAAGCACTACCAAAGGTACACCCAGGTTCAAGAGGGAGAGGACATGGAGTCCACCACTCAGTAGGAGGACATCAAGATCCCATTGTAAAATGTGGTGTGCATGTGAGAAGGGAAATTTCTTCTTTTTTTAAATTTTATTTTAAGTTCCAGGATACATGTGCAAAACGTGCAGGTTTGTTACATAGATAAGCGTGTGCCACAGTGGTTTGTTGTACCTATGAACTCATCGCCTAGGTATTAAGCCCAGCATGCATTAGCTATTTGTCCTGATGCTCTCCCTCCCCTCACCCCCACAAGCCCCAGTGTATGTTCCCCTCCCTGTGTCCATGTGTTTTCATTGTTCAGCTCCTACTTATGAGTGAGAACATGTGATGTTTGGTTTTCTGTTCCTGTGTTAGTTTGTTGAGGATGATGGCTTCTAGCTTCATCCATGTCCCTGCAAAGGACATGATCTCATTCCTCTCTTTTTGAGACCAAGCCTCGCTCTGTCACCCAGGCTGGAGTGCAGTGGAACGATCATAGCTCACTGCAGACTCAAACTCCTGGGCTCAAGCAATCCTCCCGCCTCAGCCTCCCAAAGTGCTGGGATTACAGGCATGAGCCCTGCACCTGGCCAAGAGGGAAAATTTTTTAGATCATTTTTCGAAAATACAGTCTACCACCCAAGGTCAAGCCCAGTGTTGATGGACAGAGAAATATCCTACAGCCAGGGTGTGCATGGAGGCATGAGGAGAGAAGGCAGAATTGTGAGCAGATAATAAAATATTCTGCAGATGTGGAGAAATGACCAACACAAAAGGTTGGAGGCCGGGTGTGGTGGCTCACACCTGTAGTCTCAACACTTTTGGAGGTTGAGGCAGGAGGACTACTTGAGGCCAGGATCTTGAGATTAGCCTGGGCAACATAATGAGACCTATCTCATTACGGATTTTTTTTTTTTTTTTTTTTTTTTTTGAGACGGAGTCTTGCTCTGTCGCCCAGGCTGGAGTGCAGTGGCACAATCTTGGCTCACTGTCGCTTCCGCCTCCTGGGTTGAAGAGATTCTCCTGCCTCAGCCTCCTGAGTAGCTGGGATTACAGGCACATGCCACCACGCCCAGCTAATTTTTGTATTTTTAGTAGAGACAGGGTTTCACCATGTTGGCCAGGATAGTCTCCATCCCTTAACCTCATGATCCGCCCTCTTGGCCTCCCAAAGTGCTGGGATTACAGGCATGAGCCACCACACCTGGCTGTGTCTCAGGTCTTAAGGTCCCTAGCTGGTCAGCCTTCTTTCCACTTTTCATAGTTTCCTTTTCTTTTTCTTTCTTTTTTTTTTTTGAGATGGAGTCTCACTCTGTTGCCCAGGCTGGAGGGCAATGGCATGATCTCGGCTCACTGCAACCTCTACCTCCTGGGTTCAAGCAATTCTCATGCCTCAGCCTCCTGAGCAGCTGGGATCACAGGCATGAGCCACCATGCCTGGCTAATTTTTGTATTTTTGGTAGATACAGGGTTTTGTCATGTTGGACAGAATGGTCTCAAACCCCTGGCCTCAAGTGATCCATCTGCCTCAGCCTCCCAAAGTGCTGGGATGACAGGCATAAGCCACTGCGCCCAGCCTGAGTTTTCTTATTCTTATTTTATATACAGTGTCAAAGGTTCTTAATTTTACTTAGCAGGAGAAATAGGGAAAAGTACATCTGCTCCATTTTCCTGGATGTGGAAGTCCAGTGGTTCATCCTAATATATATTAAAATATCTTTTAATATATAATCTCTCTCTCTCTCCCTACCCCTCCTTCCCCTTCCATTTCATTTGTTGAAAAAAATGGAGTCATTTGTCCTGAGGATTTCCCCCAGTCTGTATTCTGGTAATTGCAATCCCATGTGTTGCTTATTATGCCCCTCTGTCCCCTGTGTTTTCTATAAATGGTGATTACATTTAGAAGCTTAGACTCACGCTTGATTTTTTTGGCAAGAATATTTTATGGGTGTGCTGTGTTCTCTTGGCAGGCAGCACATGATGCCTGGTTGTCTTTGTGTACCATTAGCAGCTTTCATTGGTCATTGTGCAGATTCATTAACTTATTAGCAGTACAGATGGCTTTCAAATACATGAAAAGATGCCAACCTCAATTAGATTTTTAAAAATGAAATTTTAAAGTATGAGTACTATTTTTCCATCTACCAGATTGACAAGGATCAGAGTGTTAACATGAATGTTGGCAAGAGTGCAAAGGACAGGCGATTTCATAGGCTGCCTGATTTGACTGTATCCATCAAAATGACAAATGTATACACCCTTTGGCCCAGCAATTCTACTTTTAGGAATGTACTCTGTGGACACATGTGCACATATGCAAAATGATGGATTGCAGTATTGTTTGGATTAGCAGGAGTTAAAGCCTGGGCAACATAGTGAGACCTTGTCTCTACTACAAATAAAAAAATATTAGCCGGGCATGGTGGTGCATGCCTGTGGTCCCAGCTACTTGGGAGGCTGAGGTGGGAGGATCCTCAAATTTGGGAGGTCAAGGCTGCAGTAAGTCATGATCACACCACTGCGCTCCAGCCTGGGCAATAGAACAGACCCTGTCTCCAAAAACAAAAACAAAAACAGTAACAACAAAAGTTGAGAACTACCAAATTGTTCCACCTGGAGTGCTACAAAGTTATCATAACTTGTGGCAGACCCTGTGGGCAATGTGCCTGCAGGATGCCCTCCAAAGCTTTGGTGGACAGTTCTCATTAAAGGGAACAGCCACCTGTGTGTTTTTGACCAAGCATGGGGCAGGCAGGAAATGCCAAATGTCAAGGAGAAAATCTTGAAGCAGCCCTCCTCAGCCAATGAGGGATGAGTTGGTGTATAAACACCTTGGTGTTCTTTTCCCTCAGTGATAGAATTTTGAGCAATGTTCCACGGGTTTTTCAAAGGATGCCCTGTGGAGGAGCCCCATTGCCTGGAGTGGCAGCTTACTCATTATCACACCCTATATTGGCTCCCTGCCCTTCCTTGTGTCACTTCCCCACTTAAATCATTTGCCCCTGAATCTTTATTCTAGGCTTTGCTTTTGGGGGAAATCTACACTAAGGCAGAGCTTGGTGGTGGTTTTGGCAGCACAGTCTGATACAATTTATAGTAGTTACTATAAAAAATAGTACTTACAGTGCCAGACACCATCCTTAAGCACTTTACGAACATTAAACCTGTGTAACTACCCCATGAAGTAGGTATGATTAGCACCCCTATTTTTCAGGAAAAAAACTCAGGCACAGAGAAGTTACGTCACTTGTCCAAGGGCACCTGCCTCCCCTGGGCAGTCTCGTTTCAGGGTCCTGCTCCAAACCACTACACTATCCTTTCTCTGGTCCCCTGCTGCTCCACCAGCATGAGCTGAGCTTGGCCAAGGTTGGCCTCTTCGCTTCTGGACCTCTACTGTAGTGGTCAGCTGTGGAGAATGGCCATCCACCTACCCTCTACAGTTTGTTTTCCAGGTGTCCAGAGAGCTTGGCACAAAGTCTAGGTAAGATTGATATACCCTTTTGGGGACAGCCAACCAGCTGCAGAGGGATGTTGCACTTCATAAATGGTTTGTAACCTACAGCGCTATCATTATTTTAATTTATTATTATTATTTTTACAATGCAATTGTAACAGTTATTTCTGGGGGAGGTTTGTTTGTTTTTTAAGTTTTTTTTTTTTTTTTGTAGAGGTGGAGTCTTGCTATGTTGCCCAGGCTGGTCTCAAACTCCTCGGCTGAAGCAATCCTCCTGCGTCAGTCTCCCAAAGTGGGATTATAGGCGTAAGCCACCATGTCCAGCTTTTTGTTTGTTTGTTTGTTTTGAGACGGAGTTTTCGCTTTTGTTACCCAGGCTGGAGTGCAATGGTGTGATCTTGGCTCACTGCAACCTCCACCTCCTGGGTTCAAGTGATTCTCCTGCCTCAGCCTCCTGAGTAGCTGGGACTACAGCCACCTGCCACCACGCCCGGCTAATTTTTGTTTTTTTAGCAGAGACGGGGTTTCACCATGTTGGCCAGGCTGGTCTGGAACTCCTCACCTCAGGTGATCCGCCCACCTTGGCCTCCCAAAGTGCTGGGATTATAGGCATGAGCCACCACGCCTGGCTTGTTTTTTACATCAGTGCAATTAGAGCCTGACGTGGGCACTTGCTGACGTGAGTACTGGTCATTTCCTATTCAGCAACAAATTTACAAACCATCTCATTGGCCAGGCCACTATGTTATATGTATATTATTTTCTATTTCATATTGAGAAAAACTTTTTCTTGTTTTGTGTCCACATTCTTGGTATCTTAGTATTTTAAAAATGAGTTCCTCAAATTTTAACATTGACTTATTAACAGTTCGTAATATGACCATTTAAATTTCATTTAAGAACTTCAAGAATTCACAAGACTCTATAATGAAATTATTAAAACTAATTATATGTGAATTTATTGAAATGAGATGGCTTAAATAATTTAGGAGAGAATACTCAACATGGTCAGAATTCTCACGTGAGTTTATGCATATTAATTAAAAATCAGGCTGGGCGCAGTGGCTCACGCCTGTAATACCAGCACTTTGGTAGGCCAAGGCTGGCGGATCGCCTGAGGTCAGGAGTTCGAGACCAGCTTGGCCAACATAGTGAAACCCTGTCTCTAATAAAAATACAAATTTAGCTGGGCATGGTGGCAGGCACTTGGAGTCCCAGCTACTCGGGAGGCTGAGGCAAGAGAATCACTTGAACCCAGGGGACAGAGGTTGCAGTGAGCCAAGATGGCACCACTGCACTCTAGCCTGGGCGACGGAGCGAGACTCTGTCTCAAAAAAAACGAAAGAAAGAAATGAACACATATGCCCTATATAAATATATGTCTTCTTTGATTTTTATTTATTTATTATTATTTTTTTTCGAGAGGGAGTTTCGCTCTTGTTGCCCAGGCTGGAGTGCAATGGTGTGATCTTGGCTCACTGCAACCTCCGCCTCCCGGGTTCAAGCAATTCTCCTGCCTCAGCCTCCCGAGTAGCTGGGATTACAGGCATGAGCCACCATGCCTGGCTAATTTTGTATTTTTAGTAGAGACGGGGTTTCTCCATGTTGGTCAGGCTGCTCTCGAACTCCTGACCTCAGGTGATCTGCCCGCCTCAGCCTCCCAAAGTGCTGGGATTACAGGCGTGAGCCACCGCACTTGGCTGTGCCCAGCCATTTCTATTATTTTCTTTTTCTTTCTTTTTTCTTTTTTTTGAGATGGAGTTTTGCTCTTGTTGCCCAGGCTGGAGTGCAATGGCGCAATCTCGGCTCACTGCAGCCTCTGCCTCCTGGGTTCAAGTGATTCTCCTGCCTCAGCCTCCTGAGTAGCTGGGATTGCAGATGCCCACCACCATGCCCAGCTAATTTGTTTGTATTTTTAGTAGAGATGGGGTTTCACCATGTTGCCATGTTGGCCGGGCTGGTCTTGAACTCCTGACCTTGGGTGATCTGCCTGCCTCGGCTTCCTGAAGTGCTGGGATTACAGGCACAAGCCACCACGCCCCATTTCTATTATTTTCTATATAGTAAGAAATAGTTCTTGTTATTTTTGCCTCATGACAAAGGCTATGATGGTAGAGATAGAAAAATAGAAAGCTGGGCATTATGTAATACATTATTTTATTGTACTTATCTTTTTGTTGTTGTTGTTGTTGTTTTGAGACAGCCTCTCACTCTGTCACCCAGGCTGGAGTGCAATGGTGTGATCTTAGGTCACTGCAACTTCCACCTCCTGGGTTCAAGCAATTCTCCTGCCTCAGCCTCCAGAGTAGCAGGGATTACAGGTCCGCGCCACCATGCCTAGCTAATTTTTTTTTGTATTTTTGGTAGAAATGGGATTTCACCATGTTGGCCAGGCTGGTCTCAAACTCCTGACCCCAAGTGATCTGCGTGCCTCAGCCTCTCAAAGTCTGGAATTACAGGCGAGAGCCACCGCGGCCAGCCCATTTTATTTTATTTTCTGAGTCAGGGTCTTGCTCTGTCATCCAGGCTGGAGTTCAGTGATGTGATCACAGCTCACTGCAGCCTCAACCTTCTGGTCTCAAGTGATTATCCCACCTCAGGCTCCCTATTAGCTGGGAATACAGGCGAGTGCCACCACGCCCAGCTAATTTTTGTATTTTTTTGTAAAGATGGGGTTTTGCCATGTTGCCCAGGCTGGTCTGGAACTCCTGGGTTCAAACAATCTGCCCACCTCAGCCTCCCAAACTGCTGGAATTACAGGTGTGAGCCACCACACCTGGCCTATGTAATAAATTTGATCATGACATAAGTTGCTGGTTTTTCTGCATGACTTGTTTTTTTTTTTTTTTTTTTTTTTTTTTTTTTTTGAGACGGAGTCTCGCTCTGTCACCCAGGCTGGAGTGCAGTGGCGCGATCTCGGCTCACTGCAAGCTCCGCCTCCTGGGTTCACGCCATTCTCCTGCCTCAGCCTCTCCGAGTAGCTGGGACTACAGGCGCCCGCCACCACGCCCGGCTAATTTTTTGTATTTTTAGTAGAGACGGGGTTTCACCGTGGTCTCGATCTCCTGACCTCGTGATCCGCCTGCCTCGGCCTCCCAAAGTGCTGGGATTACAAGCGTGAGCCACCACGCCCGGCCTCTGCATGACTTGTTAATTTTTAAAAATTGCACAAGTGAGCCAGGCACAGTGGTTCACATCTATAATCCCTGCACTTTGGGGGGTCGAAGCAGGAGGATCACTTGAGCCCAGGAGTTCCTGACCAGCCTGGGCAACATAAGGAAACCCTGTCTCTATTAAAAAAAAAATTGCACAAGCAATACACAAAATTATTATTATTATTTTTTGAGATGGAGTCTTGCTCTGTCGCTCAGGCTGGAGTGCAGTGGTGTGATCTCGGCTCACTGCAAGCTCTGCCTCCTGGGTTCCCGCCATTCTCCTGCTTCAGCCTCCCGAGTAGCTGGGACTACAGGCACCCGCCACCACGCCTGGCTAATTTTTTTGTATTTTTAGTAGAGACAGGGTTTCACCGTGTTAGCCAGGATGGTCTCGATCTCCTGATCTCGTGATCCGCCTGCCTCGGCCTCCCAAAGTGCTGGGATTACAGGAGTGAGCCACCGCACCCGGCCCTACACAAAATTATCTTAAACTTCTCTAGAACCCAGAAGACTATAAAGAAGTGAAAGCTGGCTAAAAAGCTTTTTTTTTTTAAATTTAATAAATCATGAATAGGTGTTGGCTGGGTGCCGTGGCTCACGCCTGTAACTCCAGCACTTTGGGAGGCCGAGGCGGGCAGATCACCTGAGGTCAGGAGTTTGAGACCAACCTCGCTAACATAGCGAAACCCCGTTGCTACTAAAAATTCAAAAATTAGCTGGACGTGGTGGTGGGCATCTGTAATCCCAGCTACTCAGGAGGCTGAGGCAGGAGAATCACTTGAACTCAGGAGGCAGAGGCTGTGGCGAGCGAAGATGGCACCACTGCACTCCAGCCTGGGCAACAGAGCAAGACTCCATCTCAAAAAAAAAAAAGAACAGGTGTTGAATTTTACAAAATACTATTTTGATATCTCCTGAAATAATCATAAGCATTTTCTTTGTTAATTTTTCAATACAATGAATTACATAGATAAATTTCTTGACTGGGTGCTGTGGCTCATGTATGTAATTCCAGCACTTTGGGAGGCCAAGGCAGGCAGATCACTTGAGGTCAAGAGTCCAAGACCAGCCTGGCAAACATGGTGAAACCCTGTCTCTATTAAAAATACAAAAATTAGCCTGGCATGGTGGTGCATGCCTGTAATTCCAGCTACTTGGGAGGCTGAGGCAGGAGAATCACTTGAACTTTGGAGGCGGAGGTTGCAGTGAGCCGAGATGGCGCCACTGCACTCCAGCCTGGGCTACAGAGTGAGACTCCGTCTCAGAAAAAAAAAAAAGAAAGAAAAAAGAAAAAATTCCTATATGTAGTCAATCTTGTTTGCCTGGAATAAACCCTATTAGGTTGTAATATATTATTCTTTTAATATGTTGTTAGGTTTGGTTTGTTAATATTATAACTTTGGCATACATGTTCATAAGTAATAGTGACCTAGAGGCCGGGCGCAGTGGCTCACGCTTGTAATCCCAGCACTTTGGGAGGCCGAGGCGGACGGATCACGAGGTCAGGAGATCGAGACCATCCTGGCTAACACGGTGAAACCCCGTCTCTACTAAAAATACAAAAAAATTACCCGGGCGTGGTGGCGGGCGCCTGTAGTCCCAGCTACTCGGAGAGGCTGAGGCAGGAGAATGGCGTGAACCCGGGAGGCAGAGCTTGCAGCGAGCCGAGATCGCGCCACTGCACTCCAGCCTGGGTGACAGAGCGAGACTCCGTCTCAAAAAAAAAAAAAAAAAAAAAAAAAAAGTAATAGTGACCTAGAATTCCCTTTATTTTCCTTCCTTTCTTCCTTCTTTCCTTCTGTGTTTCCCTCACTCTCTCCCTTCTTTCCTTCCTTCCTCTCTCTGCCTTGGTGCTGTACAACCTTGCCCCGTTGTTTTGGTTTTTTTTTTGAGATGGAGTCTTGCTCTGTCGCCCAGGCTGGAGTGCAGTGGCGCGATCTCGGCTCACTGCAAGCTCCGCCTCCCAGGTTCACGCCATTCTGCTGCCTCAGCCCCCGGAGTAGCTGGGATTACAGGCGCCCGCCACCACGCGCAGCTAATTTTTTTGTATTTTTAGTAGAGATGGGGTTTCACCCTGTTAGCCAGGATGGTCTCGATCTCCTGACCTCGTGATCTGCCCGTCTCGGCCTCCCAAAGTGCTGGGATTACAGGCGTGAGCCACCGCGCCCGGCAGCCTTGCCCAGTTTTAATAACAGTTATAATGGTAAAGAAAGAAAGAAGAGTTTGAAAGATTTATATATTTTCCTGTGTTCTGAACTCATTATTTTAAAATATTCAAAATGAAAATGTACATTTGGATTGATTTCAAATCCAACTGAATACAAGAAATATTAACATTAATTTGTCAGTTAAAGGAAGAGCTATTAGAATGTTTAAATATAATTTCAGTAGTAAGCTTTGGAATGGTTTATATTTTTCTTTTATTTCCTAATTGAGATTACAATGTCTCCTTTGTTTTTTTGTTTTTGTTTTTGTTTTTGTTTTTTTGAGATAGAGTCTTGCTCTGTGGCCCAGGCTGGAGTGCAGTGGCACAATCTTAGCTCACTGCAACCTCTGCTTCCCTGTTTCAAGCATTTCTCCTGCCTCAGCCTCTCTAGTAGCTGGGACTACAGATGTGGGCCACCAGGCCCGGCTAATTTTTGTATTTTTAGTAGAGATGGGGTTTCACCCGGGTTCAAGCAATCTCACCATGTTGCCCAGGTTGGTCTCCAACTCCTGGGCCCAAGTGATCCTCCCACCTCAGCATCCCAAAGTGCTGGGATTACAGGCATGAGCCACCATGCTGAGCCCTGTGTGAGCCATTTCTTTCTTTCCTTTTTTTTTTTTGAGACAGAGTTGCACTCTGTCACCCAGGCTGGAGTGCAGTGGCACGATCTCGGCTCACTGCAACCTCCGCCTCCTGGGTTCAAGCAATTCTCCTGCCTCAGCCTCCAGAGTAGCTGGGATTACAGGCACACACCACCATTCCCGGCTAATTTTTTCTATTTTTTTTTTTAGTAGAGACGGAGTTTCACCATGCTGGCCAGGCTCTGGTCTCGAACTCCTGACCTCATGATCCACCCACCTCAGCCTCCCAAAGTGCTGGGATTACAGGCGTGAGCCACCACGCCCGGCCAAGCCATTTCAATAATAATACCTCATATAAAAAGTTGCATTTGCAGGACCAAAGTCAAGTTTTTTGTTTGTTTGTTTGTTTGTTTGTTTTGAGACAGAGTCTCGCTGTTGCCCAGGCTGAAGTGCAATGGCGCAATCTCGGCTCACTGCAGGCTCCGCTCCCCGGGGTTCACGCCATTCTCCTGCCTCAGCCTCCCGAGTAGCTGGGACTACAGGTGCCCGCCACCTCGCCCGGCTAATTTTTTGTATTTTTAGTAGAGACGGGGTGTCACTGTGTTAGCCAGGAAGAAAAAACTTTAAAATATTTTATGTATTTAGATGTTTTAATCAAAATTAAAACTTCATATTTTCTCTATTAAATATATTTCATTTCTTTCATTATAAATATGTAATATATGGAAATTGAATGAGTTTTTCAGCAAGAACCACATAGAAAGTCCCAAACCCCCTCCAGCTTTCCCTTTCTGCAATTCCGAGCATGTTCCATGGCAATATATAAAGTTGGGAATCACTGAGAGGTCTGGTTAAAAACTTGTGGAATACCACACAGCTAGAAAAAAAGAATAAAGTTGACATCAGCTGGTAATTGTTGAAACTGCCTGGTGAGGCCGGGCGCGGTGGCTCACGTTTGTAATCCCAGCACTTTGGGAGGCCGAGGCGGGCGGATCGCGAGGTCAGGAGATCCAGACCACAGTGAAACCCCGTCTCTACTAAAAATACAAAAAATTAGCCGGGCATGGTGGCGGGCGCCTGTAGTCCCAGCTACTCGGAGAGGCTGAGGCAGGAGAATGGCGTGAACCCGGGAGGCGGAGCTTGCAGTGAGCCGAGATTGCGCCACTGCACTCCAGCCTGGACGACAGAGTGAGACTCCGTCTCAAAAAAAAAAAAAAAAAGAAACTGCTTGGCGAGTACATGGGGATTCATGTCTGAATACGGAAACTTCTACAAGGCTGGGCTAGGTGGCTCAAGCCTGTAATCCCAGCACTTTGGGAGTCCAAGGTGGGTGGATCACTTGAGGTCAGGAGTTGGAGACTAGCCTAACCAGTATGGTGAAACTCCGTCTCTACTAGTAAACACAAAAATTAGCTGGGCGTGGTGGTGTGTGCCTGTAGTCACAGCTACTTGGGAGGCTGAGACAGGAGAATTGCTTCTACCCAGAAGGTGGAGATTGCAATTCTCGAACCTGGAAGGTGGAGGTTGCAGTGAGCCGAGATCATGCCACTGCACTTTCGGCTTGGGCGACAGAACGAGACTGTGTCTCAAAGAAAAAAAAAAACCTCTATAAGATATAGTATGCAGGTGGAAAAAGCAAGGGAAAGTGTGTTTAGTATGTTACCATTTGTGTAAAAAATTAGTGGAGGATCAAAATATATTTATATCTGTGCCAATATGTGAAAAGATGTTTCTGGGCTGGGCGCAGTGGCTCACGCCTGTAATCCCAGCACTTTGGGAGGCCGGAGCCAAGTGATGGCTTGAGACGAGGAGTTCGAGACTAGCCTGGGCAATATGGCAAAACTCTGTCTCTACAAACATACAAAAAAGTTAGCCAGGTATGGTGGCGTGCTTCTGTAGTCGCAGCTACCTGGGAGGCTGAGGTGGAAGGATCACTTGAGCCCAGGAAGTCGAGGCTGCAGTGAACTATGATCAGGCCACTGCACTCCAGCCTGGGCAACAGAGTGAGACCCTCTCTCAAAAAAAAAAAAAAAAAGAAAAAAAGAGGGCGTGAAGACATTTCTGGAAGCACATGGAGAATTTGAGGAAGGGACTTGAACGGCTATGGCTAGGGGCAGGAGCTGAGGACACATCGTGGGGGAAGGGGTGAGTGGGAGGCTGGAGGCTTTGGTCTTGAACCAAACAAGATGGCGATTCTAAGCTCCAGAGAGCCCATACAAGCACTGAATCCAGTACCTAAGGGTTGGAAGTGTAGCTGTTTTTCTGGTGAGTAGGGTAGAGGATGGAGGACATTGGGGAAAGGTGGCCCCCCAGCGAGACAGGTCGTGTGCACTGAGTGGGAGCAGCTTGAGCTGGGGCTGGCTCTCAGGTCGCATTCCGTGGCCACCAGGGGACAGTCAAGCCCACTCCGAAAAGCGGGTGGGGCGGGGCGGGGCGGGGCAGGGCGCCCGGGGCAGGTCCCACCTCTAGGCCCGCCCTCCAGCTGGAGCTCCTGACCTCTTTTTCCCAGACCCCTCCTGGACCGCTGGACGCGGCCATGCGGGATTCCGAGAGTGCAGCACCTCCTCTCTTCTCCTGGAGAGCCCGGGGTGGGGATGCCGAATCCATCCCCGCGGTCACCCTCAACATCCAGTCCTCCTCCACTGCTTCTGGGTTATCTCATTCAATTGCCCATCACACCCATTTTGTAGAGGGGAAAGCTGGGGCACAGAGAGAGTAGGTAACTCACTGGAAGCCACGGCTCGAGAAGTGACGACTCGGGACACAAATCTGGCTGTCCATCCTCAAAACCGGAGCATTCATGAAACCATGGCTTCCTCACTGATCTCTGTGTTTCCACTCTGCTTCCCCCTCCGGAACCTTCTCCACCCATCAGCCAGAGTTTTGGGGGCCCTCGGGCTGTATCACTCCCTAATTTACCACCTTTCTCTGGCTCTCACTGCCCTCAGGATCAAGTTCAGTCCCCTCACCCCACCCTGTCATCATCTTAAACCCAGGAGCGCCCTCTCTTATAGCTCTGGACACACCAACTTTTCTTCAGCCTGAAGTCAATGCCTGCTCATCTGGCCCACTCTCCTGCCTCCCCACTTAATTTTAAGTTAACTGTGATGCACTCTTCAGGCCCTGGCTCTCATGTCAATTCCTCCAGGGAGCCCTCCCTGACTCCTGATTCCCAGACAAGCTCACATCGCACTTACTATGAGTCTCTTGGGTTGCACTGGCTTCAGACATGCACTTCATTTTTGTATCTATAATGGCATCACTATTCTAAAAATGTGTCATCCTTGAGTCTCTCTGAAGCTATCTCTACTCCATCTGAAATCCTGTGGGATGTACCTTAAATATCTCAAGTCTGACCCCTTCTTACCTCCTTCCCTACTAAGTCCTTCATGTCTTGGCAGAAGACCAAACTGCTTCCTCATGGTCGTTGCTTTTCCTCCTTTGCCCTTAGTGGGCCTTAGAAAATAATACCCCAAAGTATGGTACTTTGGCATGCTGAATACTTTGAACTAAAGGAGGCTGGAAGGCCTCAGAAACAAGATCTCTGACTTTCTCCTGGCTTGCTGTCTCCCATTTCTTTCTCCCCTGAAGCAAGTAACAGAAACTAGCATTCACTCCTCTTCCCCAAGGTGGGTCATAGAAACTAGAACTCCTCTCCCCAAAGCAGCTCATAAAACACTGTAACCTTCCTCTGCTCTACTGTGTAGAAGCTGGCCACAAATTCTCGGCTGGGCGTGGGGATCACTGGAGGCCAGGTGTTCGAGACCAGCCTGGGCAACATAACAAGCTCCCCATCTCTACAAAAAAAAATTTGAAAATTAGCCAGGCTTGGTGGCACCCACATGTAATTTCAGCTGCTCAGGAGACTGAGGCAGGAGGATCGCTTGAGCCCAGGAATTTGAAGCTGCAGCGATCTATCACACTACTGCATTCCAGCCTGGATGACAGGGTGAGACCCTCTTAAAAAACAAATAAATACTCTGACCTATGTCTTTGTCTCCTGTACCGGGAAGGAAGGAATGCTACACAGAGGCCAAGAAGAATCTGGACTGGCCTTGCTGGGCTGGCTAATTTAAAAATTTTTTTGTAGAGACAGGGTCTCATTTTGTTGCCCAGGCTGATCTTGAACTCCTGACCTTAAGCAACCCATCCTCCACCCACAAAGTATTGAGATTACAGGGCGTGAACTGCCACTTTGTTTTTCTTTTGTTATAGGAATGTCAGTCATAGAACCTTCTGATGGGTGAGGAAAGGCATCACACCTTTCCCCCACACCCTACAGCAGCTAGAGCCATGCTTGTGTCTGTCTCCTCCACTAGAATGAATGCTATGTAAAGGCAAAGGTTTTGTTTGAAGAAGTCCCCAGTGCCCAGGACTATGGCTGTGTAGAGCAGAGCTCAGTAAACACTTGCCAAGTGGCTGTGTCTCCCACTAGAATGTCAGCTCCTGAGGGCAGAGACTGTGTCTGTCCTGTTCACATGCAGCCCCAGTGCCCAGCACACAGCATGTACTCAGTAAAACCCTGTCACTGTACAGGTGGATAAATTCAGGCCCAGAAGGAAGGAAGGACTTGTCCAAGGCCCTCCCCTGAGGGCGGCAGAGCCAGGACCAGTACCCAGCTCTCCAGCGGCCCCTCCTTTCCCCATCCCGGAGTACACAAGAGCCCAGGCTCTTTGTTCACTGAGTAAACACAGTTTATTACTGAACTGCACTTTCACCTTCACACAGACTATTTCAAAGAGCTGGAACAAGTGTGGGGTGGGGGTTGGGGGAGGGGGCAGGTGACCCTCAGGAGCCAGGACCCTCGGCTGGCTTCCCTGGACCAGGGCAGAGGAGGGAGCATCAGGCCGTCCAATCTCCGGGCACCAGCTCTCCACGTGCACGCGCACTGCAAGCCAGCAGCTCCTCACACATAAATACAGACACGCTTAACAAAAATAGTATATCATCTTCACAAGGAATAAAAACTAGTCTCAAATATGTACAGCAGAGAGCCCGGGGTGGCTGGGACCCCTGGGGATGAGACAGGCCAAGGGTGGAGCAGAAAAGAGAGGGAGGCCTGAAGAGCTCCTGGCCAAGCCACTCTGACCTTGGCAGCCTAGCTGCCCAGGCTGGACAGGTGTGGGGCACAGATCTGCCTGGCCAGGCAGGACTGGCCCTTCTAGTCAGCCCTACCCCACCCCATGCAGCAGGCTCTCCTTCCTGCCCTTCCTGCCTGAGGTAGGGAAGACCCTGGGGCTCCCATAGCTGTTCCTGATAGCTCCCTTTCACCTCAGGGCTGAGTCCCCTGAACCCGCCATGAGGAGCAGCCCAAGGCAGAGATGCCACAAGCTACTCTTGTAGGAAGTGAGGCAGCTGAGGCCATAAACAGCTCTGGGGCATCTGTCTTGGGCCCAGTTGGTCCCTCAGTATGGGCATGGGAGCCAAGGAGGGGAAGGGACTAGGGTGGTGCTGAACTGCAAGGGCCACCCTAGCTTTGGCATGGGGTGCTTCCTGCAGCTATAGCCCCCTCCCTCCTGGGTGGGGCTGGCCTCTAGCCAGAGGCTTCTGGAGGACATTTGGACTGGGAGTGAGGACTCTAGCCAGTCCAGAGGTGAGGAGGGAGTCCTGGTCCTTGTATCTTTATCCCAAGCAGCCTGAATCCCTAGTCAAAAGTGGCCCCTAAATGGCTCTTAGGGGGTAGGGATGGAAGGAAAGGGAACCCAAGTTAGTGTGGGGAGAGTGGGGGGAAAATGAGCAATTCTGAGGCCACAAACATCAAAACAAAGGCAATCTAGTCTCCTTTCTGGGGAAGAGGTTCTGAAAACTTTCAAGCTCCCTGGCAGAAAAACATTTTCAGGGAGGCTAAGGGGTAAGGGTTGCACCAATCAGGTAGGGCCCTCCTGCCCCCAGCCACAAACCCTTCCATACCTGCCAGCCTCCTTTGGACAGATTTTGTGGAAATTTTGTGAATTCTGAGGCCAAGGGAACTGAGGTGTGGGGGTCTCACAGAAGTGTGATAAATTCTAGAAAACTAACTGCAGGGGACCAGATCTGGGCCCAACCCTGTGGCGGGTAGGTGGGCATGGGCTGCATGTAGTGGTTCTCCTGGTGGCAATGGCGGCTGGACGGAGGATGTGGTGGGGCAGGGAAGGGGGTGGGAGGGTAGAGTGGATGGTCAGTGTCTGGTCATTTCCGACTGAAGAGTGAGCCCAGCAGAACCACGCCGGCCACAGTCATGCCCGTCAGGAACCAGCGGTTGAAGCGTTCCTGGCCCTTTCGGCTCTCGGCTGCTGCATTGTTCCCATAGAGTTCCACAAAAGTATCCTGCAGGGAGAGAGAAGGAAGGTGCAGTTTGAGTCCTCAGAGAGTAATGTAGGTGGGTGGGGAAAGGGGCCATCTGCATGCTATGGCCTTGGTGATGTGAAAAACTGTAGCCATCCGTGCCCACTCTGGGCCAGGTAAAGGGCTAAGGGTGGTCCTCTTTCTTGACCCTCCGTTGGTGATAATCAAACCATGTTACTGCTGAAAAAACAGGTAGAGAGGAGGAAAGTGCCCTGTCTGAGGTCAGTCAGGAAGTAGCACTTACTCCAGAATCCAAGGTGGGAACGAGACAGGCAGGATCAGGGAACTGATGGAAGCCAGGTGGCTGGAGCAGAGTGCAGGAGAGGAGGGCATGGGGGAGACGATGGTGCAGGGGTGAGCAAGAGCCAGACCATGTGTGGCCTGGAAGCCGCGAGGAGCCTAGAGTTGAGTCTGAGGGTAGTATGGAGTGTGGAGCCACTAGGCCTCAGACTTTCTACTGCTGCATCGGAGGGAGGGACAACCAAGCCTGGGGCTAAATCCCCAGGGTCATTTGCAGCCAATTCAGGGGTAGAATGGGTCCTGGGACTTCAGCCAGAGGCTCCTCCCTCTGGAGGGAGCCTCTGGTGGGCAGTTTGGTGACAAGAAGAGCAGGGCAGAGGAGAGAGGGTAACAATGATGCAGGACTGACAGGCCTCCATCATGGGGTCTGTGAGGCCTTGTCCTGGTTGTCTCCACTGCAGGGGGTGTGAATCTGGGCCCAGGAGGTTGTGATCAACAGCCCTCTGCCCTGAATCTAAGTCAGAAGGGAAGCACATGATAGGGGGAAGGAGGAGCTGTGGGCTAAATTACCCAGCCCAGGGTGCAGCAGCCTGTGGGGCAGGGAGAGGGATGCTTAGAACATACTTTTATGAGTAAGCGTAGTACCCAATTTGTCCTTTAATCCTCCCAACAATTCTGCAATGCAGGCTGTCTCTCCCCATTTACAGGCCAAGAAGCGTGTGCCTCTGAGGCCCCAGGGACTAGATCAAGGTCACCCGGCTGTGTCAGTGGTGGAGCCAGAATCCAAAACTGGTGTCTGGCACCTAGAAATATGTAAGAAAGAAGTAAGTTCTAGGCTGGGTGCGGTGGCTCATGCCTATAATCCCAGCACTTTGGGAGGCTGAGATGGGTGGATCGCCTGAGGTCAGGAGTTCGAGACCAGCCTGGCCAACATGGTGAAACCCTGTCTCTACTAAAAATACAAAAATTAGCTGGGTGTGGTGGCACGCGCCTGTAATCCCAGTTACTCAGGAGGCTGAGGCACAAGAATTCTTTGAACCCGGGAGGCGGAGGTTGCAGTGAGCAGAAATCACACCATGGCACTCCAGTCTGGGTGACAGAGACTCTGTCTCGAAAAAAAAAAAAAAAAAAGTAAGTACCGTGTGTGTGTGTAAAATGAGTGAGTTACTGGCTGGTTCTTGCCCCTCTACCAAGACCTCTGCCACACTGGGCTTACATTTCCAGCCAGTCCCGAATGGCCGAGTGGCTGCTCCCTCAAGACAGGCATGCCATCTCCAGTTGGCCTCAGGTCTCACCTACCAGTTTGCTCACTTGTGACCTCTGCCTTGGCCCACTTTCAGTCTTGACAACCCCCTCAGTCCATGCTCCACACAGAGATTTCTAAAAACACTTGAAGCCCTCCAGCAGCTTTCTCCTGCGCTTAGAAGGCCAGCATCATTTATTTTTATATCCCTGGTACCTAGCAAAATGCCATGTGCACTGAGCTGCTAACTTGACTGAAAGAATCCTCAACATTAAGCCAGTAGAGAGCAGTGACCCATGAATCTCAGCCCTTGCAGAAGCACACTCCATTCAGTCACTCGAAGTTCTCAACCTTCCAGGGCTTCCATCACACCTGAAATAAAGTCCCCACTCCTTATCCTGGCCAGCGAGGTCTAGTGGGATCTGGCTCCAACACTTTCTGGCCTCCTCCCCCCCCCTGTCCCCTGCACACTTCACTCCAGTCCCACTGGCCTCCTTGCTGTTCCTCCAATGTCTCCTGCCGCAGGAGTCTGCTGTTTGTGCTTGCCTGGAGCACCCGACCCCAGGTCATCGACTGTCTCACTCCCTCATTTCACAACCATGACTCCCCTCAAATGTCACCTCCTAGGGGAGGCCTTCCTGACTGCCTTGTCTAAAACAGTACACCACCCCCATCTCTCTCTCTGCCTGTCCCCTTACCCCCTTACCTTCCTTGATTTTTCTTCTCAGTTTTTTTTTTTTTTTTTTTTTTTTTGAGACACAGTTTTATTCTGTCCCTCAGGCTGGAATGCAATGAACAATCTGGGCTCACAGCAACCTTTGCTTCCTGGGTACAAGTGATTCTCCTGAGTAGCTGGGATTACAGGCACGTGCTACCATGCCCAGCTAATTTTTGTATTTTTAGTAGAGATAGGGTTTTGCCATATTGGCCAGGCTGGTCTCGAACTCCTGACCTCAAGTGATCCATCTGCGGCCTCCCAAAGTGCTGGGATTATAGGTATGAGCCACCATATCTGGCCTTTTTTTTTTTTTTTTTTGAGACAGAGTTTCACCCTTGTTGCCCAGGCTGGAGTGCAATGGCGCAATCTCAGCTCACTGCAACCTCCGCCTCCCAGGTTCAGGCGATTCTCCTGCCTCAGCTCCTGAGTAGCTGGGATTACAGGCGCGTGCCACCATGCCTGGCTAATTTTGTATTTTTAGTAGAGATGGGGTTTCTCCACGTTGGTCAGGCTGGTTTCAAACTCCTGACCTCAGGTGACCTGCTCACCTCGGCCTCCCAAAGTGCTGGGATTACAGGCATGAGCCACCATGCCCGGCCATTTTTTTTTCTTGTTTTTGTTTTTTTTTTTTTTTTTTTTTAGATGGAGTCTCGCTCTGTTGCCCAGGCTGGAGTGCAGTGGCGCAATCTCGGCTCACTGCAAGCTCCGCCTCCCGGGTTCACGCCATTCTCCTGCCTCAGCCTCTCCGAGTAGCTGGGACTACAGGCGCCCGCCACCACGCCCGGCTAATTTTTTTTTGTATTTTTTTTTTCAGTAGAGACGGGGTTTCACCGTGGTCTCGATCTCCTGACCTCGTGATCCTCCCGCCTCGGCCTCCCAAAGTGCTGGGATTACAAGCGTGAGCCACCGCGCCTGGCCTTTTTTCTTGTTTTTAAAAGATGTGCCCAGACTGACTTTGAACTCCTGGACTCAAGCAATCTTCCTGCCTCAGCCTCCTGATTACAGGAACCACACTACACAGAATGACCACCATGCCAGCTTTTCTTCTCAGTGCTTTATTTTTTTAAATTTTTGTGACAGGGTCTTGCTCTGTTACCCAGGTTAGACTGTAGTGGCGCAATCATGGCTCACTGCAGCCTTGACCTCCTGGGCTCAAGTGATCCTCCTGCCTCAGCCTCCTGAGTAGCTGCCACTACAGGCACACACCACCATGCCTGGCTAATATTTCTAAATTTTTTGTAGAGACAGAGTCTCACTTTGTTGCTTAGGCTGGTCTCAAACTCCTGGGCTCAAGGGATCCTTCTGCCTCAGCCTCCCAAGTGCTGAGATTATAGGCACGAGCCACCATGCCCGGCCTCACCACCTCACCACATTTTTCCCCCCTTAAGCCGTACTTCTCATAACTAGATTCTGTACTTTGTTTTTGTTGTGATGTATCTTCCATACTAGATGTGTCTTTTTTTTTTTTTTTTTTTTTTTTTTTTTAGACGAAGACTTGCTCTGTCGGCTAGGCTGGAGTGCAGTGGTGCAATCTTGGCTCACTGCAACCTCCGCCTCCTGGGTTCAAGCCATTCTCCTTCCTCAGCCCCCCAAGTAGCGCCCACCACCACGCCTAGCTAATTTTTGTATTTTTAGTAGAGATGGGGTTTCACCATGTTAACCAGGCTGGTCTCAAACTCCTGCCCTCAAGTGATCTGCCTGCCTCAGCCCCAAAGTGCTGGGATTATAGGCGTGAGCCACTGCCCTCGGCCTATACTAGATGTGTCTTGATGAGGGCAGAGGTCCTGTCTTGTTCCTATACACCCAGTGCTCAGAACAGTGTCTTGCACATAACTGGTGCTCAGTAAATACATGAGAATACGTGAATTAACAAATGTATTACATGTCTACTACATGTCAGGCATTGGTATCCCACTTCACCTTCATCAGAATCCTGAGATGTAGATTTGAGCCACATTTCACAAATAAGATGCCTGAGGTTTTAAGCAGGGAACACTCAGCAAACAGATAGCAGAGTCGGGATCAAACTGCAAGACTGCCTAGCTTCAAAGGGAGGGCTGCTATGTCAGGATACTTCCCTGAAGTTGGAGGCTGGAGGGACCTGTCCTGTCAGTAGTGCTGAAAGGATTTCCAGAAGGAATGTGGGAGCAGGGTTGAGGTGGAGGATCTGGGGAGAGGAGGGCACTAGGGCCATGGCTATGCTTCCCTGTCTCCCGCTCCATCCTAGCCAGCCTCTGCGGGTCTTGGCAGACAAAAATATTCTTACAGGAGGTTTGATTTTGTTGCTCCCAAGTACACCCAGGTGGAGTCACAAAATAGGCTTATCTGTGGTGGGGGAGAGTTCCAGACTATGAAGAGCATGGGGAAGGCCCTGGTTATCCCAAGAGGCCAAATGTCTCTCAAGAAACCAGGGACACTGGGGTTGCAGCCAAAATGGGAGAGGCCTGGCTCCCTTGATGGGAACTTTCCTGAAGTAGACGGCTGGCAGCCACAGGAAATTTTCAGCTCTGGGGCTGGGTTGGAGTAAACAGGCACTGTCCCCACAAGGGCACAAAGCATTCACTGTCCAGGAACAGTCATTCCTGGGTGGAGGGAACATTCTCATTTCAGTGCCACAGAAACATTCTCATTTCACCTGCCCCAGCTTCCACTCGTGTGTTCCTGGTCATGACAACCTTCATTTCCATTTCAGCTTCTTCTCCTGGGGAAGGGGAGTAGTATTTCCAAGGGGTGTAGATTCTAAGGATTGCTTTTGCAGAGAGAGCATGAGCAAAATGGGGCGTGCTGTTCCAGGGCGGGTGCTGGAGAGGCGGTGGCGTGGGTATATTTAGCCCATGGTTCACACGACACACTTGGAAATAAACAGAGCCATTTTCTCAGCGGGCGGCTGCTCTGGATAAATAAACAGGATTGCAGAGCAGCCCTGGTCTGGAAAAGCAGAGATAAGCCCCTACTGCACCTTGGGTGGCTCCCACTGGTTTTAGCCAGGCTGGCATGGTAGGCAGGGGATGAGGTTTAAGAGTGGGTTGCAGGGAGGTCTCTGATGTCACAAAGGTTTCTAGGAGACCCAGGCCCAAGGGCCTGTCTGCATCCTTTGCTTGAGTTAGAGGAAAGTGGGGAAAGTTTCTTTGTAGCTGACTTCCATGTGGGGGTTTGTAGGGCCACTGGGGACAGGCAATGGCTAATGACCTCCACAGGAGAGTCATGGATTCCCAGGCAGGTAGGCCCATGAAGTCAGCAAGGCCAACCCACCTGCCCTTTCTACGTTTCCACTGCTGGTTTGTAGTAAAGCCTACACTAGAAAACTGGGTCTCCTGACTTGGCCCCTAGGAGATGCCCAGGCTAGTACCACTTTCAAGGTCCTTCTTCCAATACTTCAAGAGGCTTCAACAGTCCTGGCCACCCACTTGGAATGGCCCCACACTACATACTCCTGAGTGCTTCAGGCCCTGGTGCCTTTGCCAACACTGTCCTTTAACTGGTCACTCCGTATCTTCCTCAGTTAACCAACCCCTACTAAGCCTATAAGACTCCATTTTGGAGTCCCCTCTTCGCTGCTTATCCCTCCCCAACCTCTGGGATGAATGTCTCCTTTCTGCTCCCAGAGTCCTTGGACTTCTGTTTATACCAGGGGTATGCACTGAGGTTGGCAATGGAGACTCAGCCGTGTGAGCAAGGCTTCCATGGAACTTATGTTCTAGTCCATTCTCAATGGTAGTAAGATCACCTCCAATGGCGTGAAGTGAAGCATTCTTAGACGTTACAGTGATTTGTGGCTCTCCACAGGGCCACAGCACATAAAGAGATATATAGTATATATAGTATAGTATATGGTATATATAGCATAGTATAGCTGAGGTATATATGGTATATATATACTATATATAGATATATAGTATATATAGAGTATATAGTGCTATATATGGTATATATAGAGTATATAGTACTATATAATATATAGTATATATAGAGTATATAGTACTATATATACTATATATAGTGTGTATATATATGGTATATATAGTATAGTATAGCTGAGGTATTCAAATTTCATGGGAGGGCAATTAGGACAAAAAAATCTGAAAAAGACTCCTTGCACGGGTGGATGATAAAAAAAAAAAAAGGTTGAGAAACCCTGTCTTACTGGGAAGCAGAGAGGATAACAAGAAAAAAAAAGATAATTTTAGAGATGATACGGTTTTAAGTCCTGGGGAGGTGATAGAGAATATCTGGGGGAGCCAGGCACAGTGACTCATACCTGTAATCCCAGCACTTTGGGAGGCCAAGGCAGGCAGATCACCTGAGGTCAGGAGTTCGAGACCAGCCTGACCAACATGGTGAAACCCTGTCTCTACTAAAAATACAAAATTAGCTGGGTGTGGTGGCAGGCATCTGTAATCCCAGCTACCTGGGAGGCTGAGGCAGGAGGACTGCTTGAACCCAGGAGATGGAGGTTGCAGTGAGCCAAGATTACACTATTGTACTCCAGTCTGGGCAACAAGAGCAAAACTTTGTCTCAAAAAAAAAAAAAAAAAAAAAAAAAAAAAAAAAAAAAAAAAGCCTGTTTTAACAGAGGTAATAAGTGCAAAGGCCCCGAGGTGAGAGGGAGAGGAGGGGTGTTCCTGGGTTGATGGCCTCTGTGTGCCTGGTTTCCCCCAACAGTCTGGGGGCTCAGTGCAGGCAGGGACCAAGTCTGGCCCAGGACCTACTCAGACAGGCACAGACTGACTTCAGCTAGATCTCTGCCCAGAGGCAGCCAACTGAATGATGCAGGTCACCTTGTAGGTACCTGTGACCCTGTAGAAGTCAGGTGAAAAGGTTGGCATGATGCCCTGAGGAAAGGCGCCCAAGTGCCAGGGGACCAGCCAGAGGCTGAAGTATAGTCCCTACTTGAATCTGATCTTTTAGTTCCATCCTGGCTTCACTGCCCACATTTCCTTCTTTTTTTTTTTCTTGTAAAATTTTGGAGAATCTCACTACATTGCCCAGGGTGGTTTCAAACTCCTGGCCTCATCCTCCTACCTTGGTCTTCCAAAGTATTGGGATTATAGGCATGAGCAACTGTGCCCGCCCTTCCCACTTCTTCCAAGTAGTGTGACTTTGAGCAGGTTACTTCACCTCTCTGGTCCATGGTGTCCTTGGTTTTTTTTTTTTTTTTTTTTTTTGAGACAGCCTCTCGCTCTGTTGCCCAGGCTGGAGTGCAGTGGCATGATCTTGGCTCACTGCAACCTCTGCCTCCCAGGTTCAAGCAATTCTTCTGCCTTAGTCTCCCAAGTCGCCTGGGATTACAGGCGCCCGCCACCACACCTGGCTAATTTTTTGTATTTTTAGTAGAGGTGGGGTTCCACTATGTTGGCCAGGCTGGTCTAGAACTCCTGACCTCAGGTGATCCACCTTCCTTGGCCTCCCAAAGTGCTAGGATTAAAGACATGAGCCACCGTACCCAGCCCTTACTTGTTAACAGTAATAAAATACTTTAGGAGCTGAGGCAGGAGGATTGCTTGAGCCCAGAAGTCTGAGACCACCCTGGGCAACACAGGAGGACCCTGTCTCCACAAAAAAATTTAAAAAAAAAGCAAAAAAATTAGCTGGTGTGGTGGTATGCATCTATGGTCTCAGCTACTCGGGAGGCTGAGGAGGATCTCTTGAGCCTGGGAGGTCAGGGCTGCATTGAATCGTGTTTGGGCCACGGTACTCCAGCCTGGGCAACAGAGTGAGACCCTGTCTCAAAAAAACAAAAGATAAAAACAAACAAACAAAAAACTATTATTATGACAGCTGACCATTACCAAACATTTCAGTGTTTCACCTGTGCTAGGCACTGAGCTAAAGCACTCTATGCACATATTTCCCAATTACATGTACAATCATCATATTCACTTGAGAGATTATTTTTTGTCCTGTCTCCACCACTTGACTGTGTGTGGCTCTGTCACCTGTATCTCTAGAACCTGGGGCTATTCTTGGAACATAGCAGATGCCATTCTAAAAAATCTATTTTAGAAGAACAAATGAATGCTTTCATTTGATCCTCATAACATTTATCAATAGCCCCATTTTACAGATGTGAAAATGGAGGCCCCAGAATTTACCCAAGATCTCTATCTAGGAAGTGGCAAGAGTGGGATCTGTCTGAGTTCTGGCCTCACACCATTCTTTTTCTTTTAATCTACCCAAGATAGTACTTCATTCACACTCATTCTGACGTCCAATCTTGCCATCTTAGACCCTGCTATCTCTACCCACAGAAAACCTGACTTCCTTAGTGACTGCAGCAGCAGCGCACACTTCCTGAGCACATACCCTGTAAGGTACTCTTCTTGTTTTTTTCGTACATTAGTTCATTAGTTGTCTCTACACTCTGTCAGTGGGTACTACCATTAACCCACATAGCTGATGGACATGTGGCCCACAGATGATTTGTGAATTGCTCAAGGCCATGTAGTGAGCTGGTGACCTAACTGGGATGCCTACACCAGCAATCTGGTTCCAGTGCCTTTATTCCTAACGTTGATGCAGCACTCTGCTCAATTTCTAAAGGACAATCATGGGCCAGGTCCATGTACTTCTGTGGCTGAAGAAGGCCTTCATTCTAAGTCCAGGTAACCTGAGGCTCAGAGATACTGAGACCTAGCTAAAGTGGATAAGTGGCAGCCAGCTGTGATGGCTCACACCTGTAATCCCAGCATCTTTGAGAGGACAAGGTGGGCAGACTGGTTGAGCTCAGGAGTTTGAGACCAGCCTGGGCAATATGGTGAGACCCCATCTCTATAAGAAAAATCTTAGAAATTTAGCTGAGCGTGTTCGTATGCACCTATAGTCCCAGCTACTCAGGAGACTGAAGTGAGAGAATTGCTTGAGGCTGGGAGGTTGAAACTGCAGTGAACTGTGACTGCACCACTGCACTCCAGCCAGGGTGACAGAATGAGACTCCGTCTCAAAAAAAAAAAAAAAAAAAAAAGGAAGCCATTTTTAAGCCCCAGTATGTTTGGCAGCAAACCCCATATTCTGGGCCAGGGCCATGGCCCTGGGTCTGTCAAGGAGGGTTAAAGTAGCCTGAGGCCATCAGCTGAATTAATAAGCACTGGCTCCTGCCAGCTGAGGGGAACTGGTGCCACAGGAAAAGGATGTGACGAAGACCAGGAGGGAAAGTGAAACCCTTCCGTCCTGGCTTCAGTGAGGAACAAGCATGCCTGTGCCAGACGAACCCTTCCTTCCTCTTGGGTGACTATGGAGGGCCCAGGCCCACTGCTTCCTTCCTGCTTGGTTATTTCAGGAAAGAGGTAGGTGGAGAAGAGGAAGGAGCTACTAGCAGCCAGGAAAAGTGCCAGGGACACCAGAACTGTACCTTGTCCTGTCCTTCTCACATCCCTGCATTGGCAGGCTGTGAATCACCTGCAGAGTCACCTTCTGCTCCTGGCCTCAGTTTCCCTGAGGGAGAGGCTGATAAATGCGTGAATAGACAAACATGGCCTTGCTAGAAGATCGCTGGGAGATGGTAGGAAGGGGGTAGGGCAAATGGAGAGGCCTTATCACTCTCTTGGCAGGGAGTTGCAGGCGGAGACTCGGAAGAAGTGAGGTTTGTGGTTGGAATCCACTTCCTCTGGTTTTCCCAGGGGAGCTGTTGGCTCCCGAGATGTGAGAAGAACATGGCCTTTCTCCTCTCCCCCACGGAAACATAGGCCTGGAGGTGGGCAACTTGGAGAAGCAGCTCAGTGGAGGCAGGGGCAAAGAGAAGGGTGGCGAGACTGTGTTGGGGTCAACACCTCAGTCCAGCCGGCCCAGCTATGGGTGGGTGCCACAGCAAGCCTTTTGGCTTCTGAGCCTCAGTTTCTCCTGCCTTAACCTCCCTAGCAGTAGTGGTGAGATCAGGGGGTGTCATAGAGGGCTCAAGCCATCTGGGCTATAGGGAATATTTGGTGGTATCCTCACAACAAACTTCATGTTTATCTTCCTCCAACTCTGACCCGTTCAGTTCAGCTGCCAGCCTCTCCTCCTCCACCTCCTCCCCCACCATTAGTTCTAAGAAGCTGTGCCTGACAGATGCACTTGCATTTCTCAGAAAAGGAAGCGGTTGTGCCGGGAGGAGATAACACCTCCGCTGGGGAATCGAGAAAGCTATCAGGCCTAGCAGTGCGAGTGTGGGCTCTCCATCTCTCTGGCTCAGAACCAGGGTGATGGGCTTGGGGGCAAAGACAGAGAATTCAGAAAAGCATTTATTGGGGGCAGAGATGCTCATTTGGGGGCTCATAACCTCCTTCCCTGGAACTGATGGTGATAAAACAGCTGATGTTTACTAAGTACCAGGCATGGTGCTAAGTGCTTTGTGTGTAAGAATTTGCTTAATCCTCACAATAATCCCACTGAGTACATGCTGTTATTACTCTCCAGCTTACAGATAAGGAAACAGAGGCAGAGAGGACAAATCACCCTCCCAAGGTCATAGAGGCCACAAGTGGTAGAGTTGGGATTTGAATACAGGCAGTCTGTCTCCAGAGTCCAAACATTTAACCGTTCCTGGGTGGCTGCTATGTGCTCATATGGGCTCATCCCCTGGGATTCCGATGCCTCCCCTCATCTCAACCCTCTCATTTCAACCCTGGTGACTCCCATTCTTTCGTAAATAGATGGCCACAGCCCTCCATTCTTCTCCCAGTGTCCAGGGTGAGAAAGACCAATACCCTTGGAACAGAGTCGGAAACTCCAGGGACCTTACAGAATGCCCATCCAACCTTCTATGTAATACTCAAGCTCACCACGAACACCCCCATTTCACAGACAGCGTTCAGAAGGGTGGAGTGCTGAAGTCCCACAGTGGGTCTGTTTCATCTTGATGGTCCACACCCATGGGAGTTGGTAGTCATCTCTAGGGCATTCTCTCCTTATGCACTTATGGAGAGCTCCCTCCTTCCTGGGTGGGACATTTCATCTTTGGACAGCCCCGTTGGAAAACTCTTCCCTGTCAGGGAGCTGATGCTCGTCTCCCTCTGTCTTCCTTGACTGGCTGGTCTTAGTTCTGCTCTCTCTCCTCTGCTGCTCTCCTGCTCTCCTCCAAGTTTCAGTTGCCTCATTTGTGAAATGGAGGTGCTATCTGGATGAAGGCAATTAATTTCTACTTCTCTACCAAGTTGGGCTGCCAGAGCACAGAGCAGGCAGAGAACCAATAAGTCTTGCAAACTAGATTAAGATATTTTGCTTTTGACCTCATCTGTAAAATGGGGATAAAAAAAATCCTTATTTAATTTTTTTTTTTTTTTGAGACAGAGTCTCACTCTGTCTCCCAGGCTGGAGTGCAGTGGCATAATCTTGGCTCACTGCAACCTCTGCCTCCCATGTCCAAGTGATTCTTCTGCCTCAGCCTCCCAAGTAGTTGGGACTACAGGCATGCGCCACCATGCCTGGCTAATTTTTTTGTAGTTTTAGTAGAGACTGGATTTCACCATGTTGGTCAGGCTGGTCTCAAACTCCTGACCTCAAATGATCCACCCACCTCGGCCCCCCAAAGTGCTGAGATTACAGGCGTGAGCCACTGCACCTGGCCCAAAATGTCCTTATTTCAAAAGAATACCATGAGGATTCAAATTAATACATGTAAAGGTCTTAGAACTGTGCATGGCACATAGTTAACTTTGAGTAAATGTCTGGTTTATTGTTCTTACTAGTAGACCATGGCTCAGCTTGTGTCTCGGAGCCTTCTCTATGGCCTACAAGGGCCTGCAGGGTTTTCTCAGCTTCACCTAGGGCCAGGCTGCTTCATTCCTCACATGCCATGTTCTGTTCAGACTCAGGACCTTTGCCCACACTGGTGCTTCTGCCAAGCTCTGTCCCACTTATCTCTGAGGTCTTAATCCACAGGTCACTTTCTCAAGGAGCCTAGCTGCTCACTTCCTCCCCCATCTGACCATGGGCTCTGTCCCCTAGGCCTTGCCCAGTGCTAGGTCCAGATAAGGTGCTGAAGAGTATGGCTGAGTGGTGGACAGAGAGGAGAGAAGAGAAGAAAGGCCAGTTCCCACTCTCTCTTCATCCCTTTCCTCACTGCCTGGCAAAACTAGAAAGAGGCCCCAATATAGCAGGTGATTATGCAGGGTGTCCAGTATTTTCCAGACACTTTCTCTCAGGATAAGGAAGGGGGACAGGAAGCTTATGGGAAAGCTCTAGAAAAGGCATCTTTTGCACTGTGCTGAGGCAACAGGCAGGAATGGGGTAGCACAATCTCCAAAGACTAGGACTTCTTTCTGAGGTCTTTGACCCCAAGTGCTCCATAGTCCAAAGCAGCTTCTCCTTCCTCCTCTCTGCCCAAAGCTATGGCGACTCCCTTGTCTGGTGCAGATCAGTGCTGGATGCTGTGGGGAACAGAGTACTGGGCTGACAGTCAGTGGAAGTGGGTTTTGTTTCCCAGTTCCATCGCTGATTTGCAGGTGAGTCCTTTCCCCTGTCTGAGACTCTGGGAAAGTCTGGGCCTTTCCCCAACTGTCAAATGAAGTGGAATCATCTCAAAGGGCTCCGTCTAGGGCTGCAGCATAAGGAGAATGAAAGTAACTCATGCAGACAAATGAGTGACTACCAGGGTTCTCTCTCTCAGGGGTATCCAAAAGATCCAGTAATTAGTGTGTAAATTGAGAAGCAACATTCTGAAGTAGGAGAACTTGTTGCCACAAAGGAGTCTGATCCTTCTCCACCTCAAAGCCCGCTGGGCATTGCTCTGAATCTGCAGGATTCCAGGGGAAGAGAGCAATAGGCACATCTATGACCAGGCAGACTCCTGGGCAAGGCTAGATCTTTCCACGCTCTAGCTCCTGTGGCCTTGACCTCTTCACCCCAGCACTGCCTCCAACTAGTCCAGACAAGTCCCGAGTATTTTCAGCCACCTTTATCTGATCGGAAATGTTTGGAATTCCACAGCAGAAGGCAACAGCTCTGGAGGATTTGGGGAAGGGAGCAAATCTCTGCAACACCCTTCCCTCCCCACTGTACAGATGAATGCTCACACCCCATGTAACCAAAAACTCAGGGCTGAAGGCACCCACGGGGTTGCATATCCTTCTATTCTGTGATGTGATGGAACTGGGAAACAAAACCCACATCCACTGACTGTCAGCCTCGTACTCTTCTCCACAGCATCCAACATTGATCTGCACCAGACAAGGGAGTGGGTTCCTTCTTGTTTTCTACCCTATTCATTTCTGCCCCAGTCCATTACCCCTTTAAGGTGCAGAACAGTAAGATGCCTGAGATGGTGAGAAGAGGGCTAGGGTACTTTGCCTGATGTCGAGGGAGGGGGCACCCAGAGGTGTGCTGTTCACAGTCAATACCCAGAGCACCACCACCAGGAGGCCCGGAAGCAACTCACTGTCCCACTTGATGTGGCCTGTGGACCACCAGAAATTTCAGAGCATCACAGAGATGTGTGGTTCGACCCTGAGCAGGTAAGAAACTGAGGCCCAGAGGAAGTGAAGGGACACCTCCAAGGCTTCATACAGGGAAAGAGCAGAGCCTGGCCTCAGGCCTCCTTACCCTGGAGTGAGACAGTGTGGCTTCCAACCCTAGATCTATGACTACCCGGCTGCAGGACCTGGAGCAAGACACTTTCCCCCTCCAAGCCTGGTGTTCCAGCTGCAACACGAAAACAGCTGTACCTACTTCACAGACCTAGCAGCAGAGTTAAATGGTCCATGGTAAGTGTTCTGTAAATGTTAGCTGCTGCTGCTACTGCTGTTATTATTATTATTGTTATTATTTGAGACGAAGTCTCACTCTGTCTCTGTCGCCCAGGCTGGAGTGCAGTGGTGTGATCTCTGCTCACTGCAACCTCTGCCTCCTGGGTTCAAGCGATTCTTGTGCCTCAGCCTCCCGAGTAGCTGGGATTATAGGCATGTGCCACCACACTAATTTTTGTATTTTTGTAGGCTAATTTTTGTATTTTTAGTGGAGACGGGGTTTTGCTATGTTGGCCAGGCTGGTCTCGTACTCCTGGCCTCAAGTGATCCACCTACCTCAGCCTCCCAAAGTGCTGGGATTACAGGCATTAGCCACTGCACCCAGCCTGTTTTTTTATAGCTAAAAAATGAGTGGCTCCATTTGTGCTTCTCATAGTGTCTCTCTTATTTGTAGCTATAAACAAACAAAAAGTAACAGCTAGTATTTGCTGAACTAATATTTACTGTTTGAATTCTCAAAATCTTGCAAGTAGGTGCTGTTCCCATTTTACCAATGAGGAAACTAAAATTCAGAGAGGTGATGAGACTTTGCTTGAGGTCCCTGGTTACTAGTGAGGGCATTCAACTTCACAGCATGTTAAATTTACCAGTGCAACAGGATACATGAAGAGATTTTACTAAGACCTTCTTTCCTTCACCCAATATTTACTACCTACCCAATATTTACTGACAATAAATATTGTTCACCTACCCAATATTTACTGACAATCTGCTATTCTTAGGCCTTGGAAGTCAGAGATGACTTTAAGTACATGGAAGTAGCATTCCCCCCTGGTTTCCTGGGTGCCTCGAGGGGTGAGAAAGGGAAGAGTGTGCTGAGGCTACTCAGTGGTGAACCCACTTTCCCCTAAGCCAGCTCTGCAAGGACAGTACTTGCAGAGAGAGTTCCTCCCTCTGTCTGATCTTTATCTTGGAAACGAAAGTGATGCCAGGTAGCTTTGGTGAAGCTATTAGATGAGTTTTCTAAGACGGGACATGACCTATTTGTAAGACAGGCTGACCTATGGAGTTGTAGGAAGGCCCAGACAGGCTGCCCTGCCTAGCTTTGGACACTAAGTCATTCAACAAATCTTCATTAAGTGCCCACTAAGAGTCAGGCACTGTGCTAAGCGCTGGGGATAAATCAGTGACTAAATAGAATGAAAATTCGTACCTGTATGAGTTTATAATCAAATGGGAAGAGACAGGCAATAAACATGTCAGATGGTGATGCATTAAGAAAGAATAAATGTGAGAAAGGGGGTACAGAGGAACATGGAAGAAGGTAAGATTAGAATCCATGGTCAGGGACAACTTCTTGAGGAGGTGAATTTGATCAGAGACCTGAATGAAGTGAGGGAACAGGCACTGCAAAGGTCTGAGAAAAGGCTGTGGGAACAAGTGCAAAAGCCCAGAGGCAGGAACATGCTTGAGGTGCTCCAGGAACAGGAAAAATGCCAGTGTGGCTGAAGTCCAGTGAATGTGAGGAGACTGGTGGTGATGAGATGTGGAGGTAGCCAAGGGCCCAATTGTGTAGGGCCTGGTAGGCCATTTAAAGAGTTGGGCTTGTCCTGGGAAAGCGCTGCAGGGTTTTGAGCAGGGGAAGGACACGACCTGACCTTGGTGTTAAATAGCATCCCTCTGGCTGCTGGGTAGAGATCTCCAGGGCTCTGGTGAGATAATCAGGAAAATATGATGGTGACTTAGCCACAATGGTGCCAGGGAAGTTGGTGAGAAGCAGTCAGTTTCAGAATTTATTTTTTAAAGTAAGGCTGGGCCAGGTGCAGTGGCTCATGTCTACAATCCCAGCACTTGGGAGGCCGAGGTGAGAGGACTGCGTGAGTCCAAAAGTTTCAGACCAGTCTGGGCAACATGGGAAAACCCTATTTTTACAAAAAAATGGCACAAAGTAGCTGGGCGTGATGGCATGTTCCAGCTATTCTGGAGGCTGAGGTGGGAGGACTGCTGGAGCCCAGGAGGCTGAGGCTGCAGTGAGCCATGACTGCGCCACTGCACTTCAGCCTGGAAGACACAGCAAGACCCTGTTCTCAATCAATCAATCAATCAATCAATCAAAAGTAGAGCTGAAAGGATTTGCTGATGAATTAGATGTGGACTGTGGGAACTGCCTGCCCCCTTGGCCCTCTGTTTCGCATCTATAAAAGGCGAGAGAAGAGGCCCTTGGGGATTTCTTTCCAGCTTGATAACCATGAGGACCTACATGAAGAAAGAGATAAAGCAACTATTTCTGCTGCTCTCGTGGAAGCAAAATCATTTGCTCACCAGGCCTCAAAGCGTGGATGGCAATAAGATGAGGAAGGCAGAGATGGACAGAGACAGTGCAGCAAAGGGAGGGCAGGGCTCTGCCTAGGCTGTGGCTATTCCACTTTCAGCACACACATCACCGCCAGGCATATGCCAGGCCACAGAGTAGACAGGCTCCAGTGGGAGCGGGGGTCAGTGTAGCTTGCTTTATATTAGGAGAGAAGAAGCATCAGAGCTGTCATTGTCCAGGGCCTACTAGGCAGAAGGTGCTCAGTGACTGACTGACTTAATGAATGAATAAATAAATTAGGTAATGCCAGAAGGCCAGTATATGTGCAAGAACTTCTCAAGTCCTTCCAAATTAACAGGAGGTAGGCCTGGCCCAAAGGATTACTCTCCTGTCACTTTATCTGCTTATTCTAGGCTGAGCTTCAAGTTCTTGTTCTCTGTGAATGGGAGACTATGTGGTCTGAATCACTGAAGCAGGATTTTAGAGCTGGAAGGAAGCACAGACACATTTGGTCCACTCTATCCACAATTTCAGCCATCACTGTTTTGACCTTATATGTGATTCTGTTATTATTTACTTAACATTTTTCTTTTCAAGACAGGGTCTCACTCTGTTGCCCAGGCTGGAGTGCAATCGTGTGATCAAGGCTCACTGAGGTCTCAACCTCCCAGGCTCAAGCAATCCTCCTGCCTCAGCCTCCTGACTAGGTGGGACTACAGGTGTGCATCACCATGCCTGGCTAATTTTTTTTTCTTTTTCTTTTTTTGTAGAGATAAGGTCTCACTATGTTGCCCAGTCTGGTCCTGAACTACTGAGCTCAAGCTATCCTCTCGCCTTGGCCTCCCAAAGTGCTGGGATTATAGCTGTGAGCCACTGTGCCTGGCTTACTTAACATTATTCTATCAATTTACTTACTTTTTATAAATTTAAATAAATGTACTGAAAATCCTTAATTTCTTCCCCAAACCTGTTCTTTCTGCATCTTTCTCATCCTTAAATCCCCTCTAGCACTCATCTGTCAATATATCCTGATGAATCTGTATTCCAAATTTATCTAGAGTCCCACTACTTCCCACCACCTCCACTGCTATTATTTGTTCCAAGCCAGTATCATTTCTTGCCTGTATTGTCCTAACAGCCTCCTTACTGGTCTCCCAGCTTCTTATCGACTCCAAGGTTCCTTCACCACATGGCAGCCAGAGGGGTCAGCAAAGTCAGTTTCCTGTCTGCTCAAAACCCTCCACTGCCTTCCCATCTCACCCAGAGGAAGAACCAAAATGTCTCACCACTGCTCACACAAACTTTCCTTTCCAATCACTTCTCTGCTTACTCTGTTCTAGCCACACTCATCTCCCGTGCTCTTCCTCAAACATGCCAGGCACATCATTCCCACCCTTTGGCCTCTGTACTTGTTCCTTATGTCTGGAATGTTTTTTCCATAGACTGTTACATGGTTTCCTCCCTCAGACAGATCATGCAGATCTCTGCTCATATGCCTCCTCCTCAGAGGCCTTTCTTAATTATCCTTTATTAAAAAGGCAAGCATACCAAAAGCTGCCTACCACCGGCTGCCTAATCACTCTCTATCCTCTTAGAATGTAAACTTCATGATGGCCGGGCGCAGTGGCTGACGCCTGTAATCCCAGCACTTTGGGAGACCGAGGCAGGTGGATCACCTGAGATCAGGAGTTCGAGACCAGCCTGGCCAATATAGTGAAACCCCATTTCTACTAAAAATACAAAAACTAGCTGGGCGTGGAGGCAGGCACCTGTAATCCCAGCTACTCAGGAGGCTGAGGCAAAATAATCGCTTGAACCCGGGAGTCAGAGGTTGCAGTGAGCCGAGGCTGCACCACTGCACTCCAGCCTGGGCAACAAGAGTGAAACTCCATCTCAAAAAAAAAAAAAAAAAAAAGAATGTGAACTTCATGAAGGCAGGTATCCCCAGTAGCTAGAATAGTGGTTGGCAGATAGCAGACACTCAGTAAATATTTTCTAAATAAATAAATGCAATGAAAAGGCAACTTATTATTCTTCCTATAAACAGTATCATTTGCCCCAGATGGAAATCAACATAAAATACACTGACTATTAAAACAGAAAATGTCCATCTGCATATCACCTCTAAGTTACCTTGAAGATCTTGGTCTAATACCTTTACAGAGGAGATATTTGAGACCCAGGGCAGAGTCAGCCAGCTGACCGGAAGCCAGTTCAGAATGGCCCACAGGTACCCCCCAACATGCCTTGGAACCACAGCCCTGTCCCCCAGGGTGTGGACAAAGAGACTGAATCTCAGGAAAGGTATAGCTAGGTTGGACCAACAGAATCTATGTGAGGGGCCAGGAAAGCCCTCCCTAGCAAGGCATAGAGCTAGCAGTTCTGCTGAAGAGAACAAAGGCCAAAAACGCATGAGTGTGCCAGGCTGTGAGAGCCTCATGGGGCTGCGTTGTGGGCGACAGGCACGTACAAACCTGTAAGTGAGGTCCACAGAGACCAGACAGCTGAGAGCAGAAATGAAAACAGGATAGGTCCCAAAGGATGGCAGCTTCAATCCTGTAAACACCAGACAGGCGTGGGGTTCAGGTGTAGGTCTGGGGACCCAGCTGAGCCCGGGGGAAGGATGGGACCTCCCCAGTCTCCTCCATCAGTGATGATTACTCTAAGCTGAGCTGAGCAGAAGCACCACCAATCCAGCTATAGTCACGCCAGACATCAGACATTAAGGAGGAAAGAGCCAGAGCCACCCTTCTCATCTCCACATTCTGGATGGTCTGTCTCCTCCCAAACTCACTCCAGTCCCAGCCAGCTCCACCCATATGAGCCCTTGGGGATCCAAACCCTATTAAGGGACCATCCATTTCCCATCTTTGTGGGGCTTAGTGAACACAGCTACAGGTGCAGGGGGTGAAGCTAGAGATGTTGTAACTGCCAGGCCAGCAATGCCTGACCTACATCTCCACGGTTGGCTGCATGCAAAGAAAAATACCAGGGATTTCCGTTGGTGTTCACCACATGCAGCTGCCAAGAGAAGGCTGGGCCTTCTGAAGGCCTATTGTGAATAGGGCAAGACAAGCGATAAGCTAGCTGGGATAGGTGAGAAGGCTGGCCTCTAAATTTACTGGCTCTGGGGACCTCCCTAGATTTGACAGACTCTATATAATTTTTACCTGCTTTCTACCAAGGACCTCCATTAAAGCTTTGTTTTTCTTCTTCTAGTATATTTTTATTAAGAATTGAGAAAGAGAGCCAAGCGTGGTGGCTCACGCCTGTAATCCCAGCACTTTGGGAGGCCGAGGTGGGTGGATCACGAGGTCGGGAGATCGAGACCATCCTGGCTAACACGGTGAAACCCCGTCTCTATTAAAAATACAAAAAATTAGCCAGGCGTGGTGGCGGGTGCCTGTTGTCCCAGCTACTCGGGAGGCTGAGGCAGGAGAATGGTGTGAACCCAGGAGGCGGAGCTTGCAGTGAGCCGAGATTGTGCCACTGCACTCCAGCCTGGGTGACAGAGCAAGACTCCATCTCAAAAAAAAAAAAAAAAGAATTGAGAGAGAGAAAAAGAAGATTCTATTTGGAAAAAAGTTCCCCAAACTAAACAGTTGTTCTTATTGTAAACCACTGACATTTGCAGTGAGGCTCTAGTTCCCCACAGAAAAAAGGCAATTTGAAAGTTCCACATGGTCAGGTTCAAGAAACGTGAGCTTACTTCTGGTTTTGTGGTGGCTCTATATGGCTATGGTCCTGTCAATTAAGCACCACAGGCCTCACTTTTCTCATCTGACAAGTGTGGAGTATGGATCAGATGATCTCTAAGGCTTTCTCTCCAGCTAGAAAGCACTAAGATCCTATCCCTGGGCCTTTTTTTTTTCCCCTCAAGGGAGCAGTGGAGTGTAAGCTTTCTTGGCAGACAAAAGACTGAGTTCTAATCTCAGCAATGCCATTTATTAACTTACTGTGTAACAATGGCAACTCACTTCCCCTCTGGGGGCCCTCATTTTCTTCATATATAAACCAAAGACCCAAAAGTGCAGTGAAACAGGCACTCTAGGAGGCCTTTGGCATTATTATTATGCCTCCCTTACATTGTTCACCCATTAGCATACCCTGGCCTCCCAAAGAACCTGTTCTTTACTTGACATTGCTCTGACTTGCAAACCCCTGTCCTTGAAAATTAACAGGTTCCAAGAGCTATGCCATAGGAGCCAGAATAGCCTCTGGGTCCCCAACCCCCTTTTGATGTCAATAAAAAGATCACTGCTATTTATTCAATGTTTTGTATATGCCAGGCCCTCATGTGTGTTTAAAACTCTTATTTTATGAAGACATGGATGGTCACAAAGGTGAATTCACTTGCTGAAGATCCAACAGACACAAAATGGAGGTGGTTCAAACCCAGGTGTGTCTGACTGCAGAGCCTGTGTTCTTCCCAGTAGAGATGTGGATGCAGCACAAATGGTAGAAAGGACTTGAGACTTAGTCAGAAGACCTCAGTTCACCCAAGGTAAGAGGAAAACCCTATTTACCTCCTCCTAGTATCGTCAGAGGCTCAATGAGATAATGTGTGAACACAAGGAAGCACTAGACAAACTTTAGTTAATGATCCTAAGCTATTATTTCATGACTCCAGCCTGGGTTTCACCACATTTGCAAGGAGAGTGGAAGTAGCAAGCTGTCATATCTTAGAGATGTTATAGCCCCACTTCTCTGTTTTGTGTCCTACTCAGGCTTTCTTTTGTTCACATCTGGTCCATCCTTCTAGATTCCTGTTACTTGGAACCTCCAGGCCACCCAGCACAATACCCACAGTGTTCTCCCTGAAAGGCCAAGGAGCGGAGGGAGTAAGGGGTAAATGGAAACCACCAGTCTTCTCCTCTAAAACAGTGTGAAGTAGATAATCCAGACTTACCTTCCAGAAAGGGCCTCAAGCAATAAGGAAAAGTAAAAAAAGGCAGAGAGAGCCAAAGAAAGTCCATGGAGACCACAGTTGAGTGAGGGCTTTTGAGTCCAATATATTGGGCTTGTATTCTGTCTTTATTAGCATTCAACCTTAGGACTATAATTTAACTTACTTTACACTCAGTTTTCTAATCTGGACAATGAGGACAATAACATGTTTCCCAAGAAGGATTATTGTGAAGATTAAAGATACTACACTGGCCGAGTGTGGTGGCTCACACCTGTAATCCCAGAACTTTGGGAGGTCCAGGAAGGAGGATCATTTGAAGCCAGGAGTTTGAGACCAACCTGGTCAAGACAACAAGACCTCCATCTCTACAAAAACAAAACAAAACAAAATAAAACAAACTACAGTGTACCTTACAGCATCTTGCACATGGCAGGCACTCAATAAATAGCAGCAACTATACTGTCACTAGTAAATTAAGCACAGATGGGTCATCCCTAAAGGACCCTCTGATGGCCAATAGATGCACACTAAGAACCAGTGACTTTAGGCTCTCTATAGCAAGTGAAACTCTGAATGGAGAAAATTCTCGGTCTGGCGCGGTGGCTCACACCTGTAATCCCAGCACTTTGGGAGGCCAAGGCGGGAGGATAACGAGGTCAGGAGATCGAGACCATCCTGGCAAACACGGTGAAACCCCTTCTCTACTAAAAATACAAAAAAAATTAGCTGGGTGTGGTGGCATGCGCCTGTAATCCCAGCTACTCGGGAGGCTGAGGCAGGAGAATCGCTTGAACTCGGGAGTCGGAGGTTGCAGTGAGCCAAGATTGCCACTGCACTCCTCCAGCTTGGTGACAGAAAGAGACTCAGTCTCAAAAAAAAAAGAAAATTCTCAAACTCTTTCCCTGGGAGGGAGGCAGGCAGCTCAGTGTAGACCAGAGGCCTCCGATCAGACATATGTGGGTTTCTCATAGCTTCCAGGCTGGGTGTTTTGTGGCCAGTTATCCTCTCTGAGCCTGATTCATTATCTGTATTAGACAATAAGACCATTATGTTCTTCCTCCTGAGAGGCAGGTAAGGGTGTACTGTAAAAGCACAAGCGTCAGAGGATTGAAACCTGGGCTTAATCTTAGCTCTGCCACTTAATAGCTGGACCATGACCATGGCACCCTATTTAACCCTTCTGAGCTTCACTTTTCTCATCTAAAAGCCTTCCTCTTTGAGTGGTTATGAGGATTATCAGATAATGTGCCGGTGCCTGGCAAATAGTAACAATTTCACTTGATACATGAAAGTGTTTATCTTATATCCAGGGCCAGGTACGGGAAGGCACTCAAGAAATGTGCTGATGGCCGGCGCAGTGGCTCACACCTATAAATCCCAGCAATTTGATAGGCTGAGGTGGGTGGATCACCTGAGGTCTGGAGTTTGAGACCAGCCTGGCGAACACAGCAAAACCCTGTCTCTACTAAAAATACAAAAATTAGCCCAGCAAGGTGGTGGGCACCTGTAGTTCCAGCTACTTGGGAGGCTGAGGCAGAAGAATTGCTTAAACCCAGGAGGTGGAGGTTGCAGTGAGCCAAGATCGTGCCACTGCATTCCAGCCTGGCTGACAGAGCAAGAATCTGTCTCCAAAAAAAAAAAAAAAAAAAAGAGAGAGAAAGAAAAGAAAAGAAAAGAAAAAGAAAAAGATGCTGAACCAAACTCTCCACTTGGGTGGAAGGGTGTTAAGAAAAAAGATACTCCAGTAAACTGGTACCCACTGCTATGGGCCCAGGCTCACTATCCCTATTAAAATCCCAAGTACACATACCCTTGGCCCCAGTAATTCTACTTTTAGGGATTCATCCCCCCCCAGATATACTGTATTCATATATGGGCCAAATGACAAATATACAGGGCTATTCACTGAGTGTCACTATTATAACTGCAAAAGACTGGAAAAAAAATGTGTCTACCAATGGGAACTGGTTAAATAAAGTATAGAATAGTGCCCTGTGTAGAATACCACGCAGCATTAAAAAAACTTAGAAAGCTTTTATGTACTGACACAGAAAGATCTTAAGAGATACAACTCTGATATTTGCATCCTATGACAACAAAATAACACCAATATTGTGTAATCAACCACACTAGGGTTGCTACCATCTCTGACCCTTTGTCTTTGGATGCTGTTAAGCTAAAAGCGGACCAGGATCCATGATGAGGTTCCTCTATCCTCTGGGTTAAGTCTGTCCAGGTAAAATAATAGGGAAAGAAGAATACCATTAAAATAAAAATTGGCTGGGCACAGTGGCTCATGCCTGTAATCTCAGTACTTTCGGAAGCAGAGGCAGGAGGACTGCTTGAGGCCAGGAGTTCAGGACTAGCCTGGGCAACACAGCAAGACCCTGTCTCTATAATTAAAGAAGAAAAGGAAAGGAAGAAAGGGGAAGGGGAGGGAAGGGGAGGGGAAGGGAAGGGAAGGGGAGGGAAGAGGGAAGGAATAAAGAAAGCTGGGTGCGGTGGCTCATGCCTGTAATCCTACTAACACTTTAGGAGGCTGAGGCGGGTTGATTGCTTGGGACCAGGAGTTCGAAACCAGCCTGGGAGACATAGTGAGATCCCGTCTCTACAAAAAAAATAAAAATAAAAAAATAAAGAAAATAAAAATTATCCTATGGTGGTCCTGGAAGAAAAAGGGGAAGGGAGGAAACTTAATCCTAGAGGCAGTAGGAATAGGCTCTAGGAAAACGACTGGCAACAGCCTGAAAATCTCCTCCCCAGTCTTTCCTTACCACTCCCTCTCCTGTTTTCTTTAAAATCAGTCTCTTCCACGCCTGCTAAGACCACTTTATCAGGAACTCCTGAAAGTAGATGGAGACTAAATTGGCTCTGAAAGAATACAAATGGCTAATAAAAAGTTAAGAAAAGATGTTCTGCCAGGCGCGGTGGCTCACGCCCGTAATCCCAGCACTTTGGGAGGCTGAGGCAGGTGGATCACTTGAGGTTGGGAGTTTGAGACCACCCTGACCAACATGGAGAAACCTCATCTCTACTAAAAATACAAAAAATTAGCCGGGTGTGGTGGCACATGCTTGTAATCCCAGCTGCTTGGGAGGCTGAGGCAGGAGAATTGCTTGAACCCAGGAGGTGGAGGTTGTGGTAAGCCGGAGATCGGGTCATTGCACTCCAGCCTGGGCAACAAGAGTGAAACTCTGTCTCAAAAAAAAAAAGAAAAGATGTGCTACCTCACAAGTAACCCTGGAAATAGTCCTTGGATATTTTTAACTTTTTTTCCCCCCCGTGACAGGGTCTCACTCTCATCCAGGCTGGAGTGCAGTGGCATAATCATGACTCAGTGCAGCTTCAACCTCCCGGACTGAAGAGATTCTCCTATTTTAGCTTCCCAAGTAGCTAGGTGTGTACCACCGTGAACGACTAATTTTTTTTTTTTTTTTTTTTTTGAGAGAGACAAGGTCTCACTATGTTGTCCAGGCTGTCTCAAACTCCTGGGCTCAAGCAATCCTTCCACCTCAGCCTCCCAAACTGCTGGGATTACAGGTGTGAGTCACTGCACCTGGCCAATTTTAAACTTATTCTTATGAGAATATTTAATCATGTACAAAAGTAGACAGAATAAAACGAACCCATCATTCAACTTCAACAAGTATCAACTTGGTGCCAATCTTATTTCATCTGTTCCCCAACCACTAACTCTCTCACTCCAGTAGTATTTTGAAGCAAATCCCACACACAGGTCAGTATGTATTTCTTTTTTTTTGTAGACAGAGTCTCACTCTGTTGCCCAGGCTGGAATGCAATGGCATGATCTCAGCTCACTGCAACCTCCGTCTCCTGGGTTCAAGCGATTCTCATGTCTCAGCCTCCCAAGAAGCTGGGATTACAGGCATGTGCCACGATACCTGGCTGTTTTGATAAACTCTCTCCCACATGCTGGCTTTGAGAATCGATTGAAAAGTTAAAAAAGGAAAAAAAGCCCCAACTTTTTCCCAAAGAGGGTACCTTTGTTCATTATGAAATATTAATACAGTGGGCTGGGCATGGTGGCTCAGGCCTGTAATCCCAGCACTTTGGGAGGCCGAGGCGGGTGGATTACCTGAGGTCAGGCATTCAAGACCAGCCTGACCAACATGGTGAAACCCCGTCTCTACTAAAAATATAAAAAAAATTAGCTGGGCGTGGTGGCATACGCCTGTAATCCCAGCTAACTTGGGAGGCTGAGGCAGGAGAATCGCTTGAACCCGGAAGGCAGAGGTTGCAGTGAGCCGAGATCATGCCATTGCACTCCAGCCTGAGCAACAGAGCGAGACTCTGTCTCAAAAAAAAAAAAGAAAAAAGAAATATTAATACAGTATATGCAATAAGCTCTAGGTACAACTTAAGTCATAAATAATTCAAATTTACAGCCTTTAACACCCTATGGAGGCCGGGCGCGGAGGCTCACACCTGTAATCCCAGCACTTTGGGAGGCCAAGGTGGGTGGATCACTTGAGGTCAGGAGTTCGAGACCAGCCTGGCCAACATGGTGAAACCCCGTCTCTACTAAAAATACAAAAATTAGCTGGGTGTGGTACTGCAAGCCTGTACTTCCAGCTTCTCGAAAGGCTGAGGCAGGAGAATCATTTGAACCTGGGAGGCGGAGGTTGCAGTGAGCCAAGACCGTGCCACCGTACTCCAGCCTGGGCGACAGAGCAAGACTCTGTCTCAAAATAAAAAATAAAATAAAATAAAATAAACAGGCTGGGTGCGGTGGCGCCCAGCGAACAAATTAATCCCAGCTACTCAAGAGGCTGAGGCAGAAGAACTGAAAGACCATATTTGTAACATGCATAGACAAAGTATTAGTATTCAAAATATATTTAAAAAGCCTACAAACTCATAAGAAAAAGTCAAATCAAAAGGAAATGGAGCAAGGACTTGAACATTTTACAAAGAGGAAACATGAATGGCCAACAGATGTAAGAAAAGATTCACAGCCCCACTTGTAATCTGAGAAATGCAAATTAAAACCACAAGATACCATCTCATGCCCACCAGCTCCATAAAAATTTAAGTCTGACCATATCAAGTATTAACAAAGAGGTAAAGTAATGGAAAACCCATATGCTGTTGGTGGCTGTGTAAATTCATACAAACACAGGAAAACAATCTGCCATTACCTTCTGATCAAGCAATTCCACTTCTGTGTAAACCCTACAACAATGATTCTCAGTGAGATCCCAGGACCAAGAGTGGCAGCATCAGCTGAGAAGTTGTTAGAAGTGCAAATTCTGAGGGCCCCAACCCTGACATACACAATCAAACACTTTGGGGGTGGAGCCTAGCAATCTGAGGTTTAACAAACCTTCCAGGTGATTCTGATGGGCAGCTAAAGTTTGGGAACCACTGCCTGGGAGAAACTCTTGAACATGTGTATGTGCAGGAGACACAAACAGTTTTCATAACAGCATTGTCTGAAATAGTAAAAACAAGGGAGCAACCCAAATAACTACTGACAGCAGAATGGATACACAGCTTGAGACATGATCATATAAATGGATAAGAAAATGAACAAATTATGCTATGCAAGTAACATGGATGGATCTCAACCTTGAATGAAAAAAGGAAACTGCAGATGATAAACACAGTATAATACCTAAATGAAGTTTAAAAGTATGCAGAGGCTGGGCGCAGTGGCTCACGCTTGTAATCCCAGCACTTTGGGAGGCTGAGGCAGGCGGATCACGAGGTCAGGAGTTTGAGACCAGCCTGGCCAATGTGGTGAAACCCCATCTCTACTAATAATACAAAACTTACAGCTGGGCGCGGTTGCTTACAGCTGTAATCCCAGCACTTTGGGAGGCCGAGGCTGGTGGATCACGAGGTCAGGAGTTCAAGACCAGCCTGGCCAAGATGGTGAAACCCCATCTCTACTAAAACTACAAAAATTAGCCAGGCACAGTGGCAGATGCCTGTAATCCCAGCTACTTGGGAGTCTGAGGCAAGAGAATCACTTGAACCCGGGCAGCAGAGGTTGCAGTAAGCCGAGATCGCACCACACTGCACTACAGCCTGGGCGACAGAGTGAGACTCCATCTTAAAAAAAAAAAAAAATCAGTCAGGCATGGTGGCGTGCGCCTGTAGTCCCAGCTACTTGGGAGACTGAGGCAGAAGAACCGCTTGAACCCGGGAGGCGGAGGTTGTAGTGAGCTGAGGTCGCGCCATTGCACTCCAGCCTGGGCGAGAAAGTGGGACTGTCTCAGAAAAAACAAAAACAAGAACAAAAACAAAAAAAAGCATGTAGAAGAATATCCTATATGGTTTAGGAATATATACCTACATATATATAGTAAAACTAAAAAAAAAAAAAAAAAAAAAAAGGTAGCCGGGTGTGGTGGCTCACACCTGTAATCCCAGTGCTTTGAGAAGCTGAGGTAGGAGGATCGCTTGAAGCCAGGAGTTCTAGACCAGCCCAGGCAACATAGTGAGACCCCATCTCTTAAAAAAAAAAAAAAAAAAAAAAAAATTTCAAAAATTAGCTACTTGGCAGGCTGAGGCAGAAGGATCACTTGAGCCCAGAGGTTTGAGGCTGAAGTGAGGTATGATCATGCCACTGCACTCTAGCCTGGTTGACATGGTGAGATACCACAAAACAAAACACAGAACTCAGGAGTATGGATGGTGGGGTAGCTGTGATTGGGGAGGGGTACACAGAGGGCTCTAAGGTACTCACGTTTACTTTTGTTTGTTTTTAGAGACAAGGTCTCCCTCTGTTGCCCATACTGGAGAACGGTGGCACGATCATAGCTTACTGCAGCCTTAAACTCCTGGGCTCAGGTGATTCCCCGACTCAACCTTCTGAGCGGCTGGAGTTATAGGCGTGCACCACCATGCCCAGCTATTTTTTAATTTTAGTTTTTATAGAGATGGTGGTCTCACTATGTTGCCCAGGCTAGTCTCAAACTTCTGGCCTCAAGCAATCCTCCTACCTCAGCCTCCCAAGTGCTGGGATTACAGGCATAAGCCATCATGCAAGGCAGACATATGTTTGATTATTAATTAAACTGGGTGATGAGTTTACAGGTGATGATTTTGCTATTTTTAAAATTGTACATATGCATTAGATATTCTCTGTTGTATTTATGATAAATTTCTTTAAAAAAAAAGTGTACTGAAACAGTGCAATACTCTGAGCCAGAACTGTAACAACTAACTCAACATACGCAGTGTCCGAAGGGTTAAGCCTGTTTCTCTGCCTGTGGGTGGGAGGGCAGGCAGCAGCTGGGGCACAGTGGGAGTTCCTGGCTCCAGCTGGCTGTAGCTTGGATCAAGCACCACGCCCAGGAACTGGCACCTGTAGGGGGGGCTACTGGACAGGTGGCACCTGTAGCCCTTGGTGACCTGATACATGTGAGAGGCTGGGCCCAGATGGGTGGTGGGCTTCTGTCAGAGCCCCTCCATCTGGTAAGGAAGTTTGCTGGTGGCAGCTTGGAGCTGGTGAGAAGGGGAAGAGGGTCTAAGACACAAGATGGGGGTGGGGAAGGAAGTGGGTGGGCTGGGCTCAGATACCAAGGGAGGTTGGTGGGATTAGCACCTGCTGAGAATGAGATTAGGTTTCTTGGGAAGGGCTCATCTATCTAATGCTCCCAAAAGCTGTCTCCCTGTGGCTTTTCTCTGCTGGACAGATGGTGTCTGAGCTGCCTTTTGGAGAGTGGGCTCCTTGAGGGGGTGGTGGAGGTGGAGTGCGACGTGCTGCCTGCTTTCCAGAGGACCTTGAGGCCCTGGGACTTCTTCCCTTCCAACAATAGTAATAAGGATTAGAGCTAACTCTTACTGAAGGTTTACCATATGCCAGGCATTGTCGTAAGCCCTTCATACAAATTACCCCCATTTAGTTTTCACAGCACCCAACTGCCTTTCATCTAGACAGTAGGTTTACATTGAAGGAAACTAAGGCTTGGTAAAGTTAAACACTTGCCCAAAGTCAAACAGTAAGCAGGGCCTGGTGATGTACCTATAATCCCAGGAAGATAGAGGCGGGAGGATCACTTGAGCCCAGGAATTCGAGACAAGCACAGGCAACATAGTGAGACCTAATCTCAAAACAACAACAAAAACAAAACAGTAAGCAAACTAGGACTTGAATACTGGCAGTTCAACTCCACAGCCCTAGCAGGAAATCACTATCAGCTAAGGCATCTTCCCCTTATTAAATGGCAGTAAGGACTTTCCAGTTTCTTAAGCCAAAAACCTGGACTCCTCTCTCTCTCACCTCTTATCCAGCAATCATCAGCAAATCCAGTTGGTCCAACCTTCAAATTATATCGAAGCTCTGACCACTGCTCGCCACTTCCACCACCCCTCCACCCTGGTATAAACTGCTGTTATCACCCACCTGACTTCTCACTGGTCTCCTGCTCCCGCTCTTACCCGTGGAGTTTGTTCTCCACACCAGAGAGATCCTTCTAAAACCTGTCACTTCTTTGCTTATAAATCCTCCATGCCTTTCCACTGCCCTTTAAGCAAGGTCCCATGTGGCCCTACAAGACCTGGCCCCTGGTGACGTCTCAGACCAGACTCCTACCACTGGCTTACTCTACTCTGGCCATACTGGCCACCTTGCTGTACTTTAAATATGTTGGAGAGTCTTTTTTTGTACTTGATTTATTTTTTAATTTTTTTGAAACAAGGTCTTGCTCTGTCAGCCAGACTAGAGTGGAGTGACAGGATCATAGCTCACTGCAGCCTCAAACTCCTGGATTTAAGCCATCTTCCTGCCTCAGTGTCCCGAGTAGCTAGGACTACAGACATGCACCACTACACCCAGCTAAACTCTGGCTTTGTGGCTCTGGCTGATCTCAAATTCTCAGCATCAAGTGATCCTCCTGCCTTGGCCTCCCAAAGTGTTGGGATTACAGGCGTGAGCCACTGCACCTGGCTTTTTCTTGTTTTACGACTTGCTGTTCTCTATGCCTACAACACTATTCCCTCATATATCTGCACAGATCATGCCCTCACTGCATTCAGATCCAATGTCACTTTATCAGAGAGGCCTTCCTAACTACCCTACCCTTCCTTTTCCCATCCCTAATGCCTTTCCTCTGCTTTATTTTTCCCTATAGCACTAAATACTACCTCATATGTTATTTATTTTTTAGAGGTGGAGTGTCGCTATGTTGCCCAGGTTGGTCTCCAACTCCTGGGCTCAAGCAATACTCCCACCTCGGCTTCCTAAAGTGCTAGAATTACAGGTGAGAGCCACCATGCCTAGCCATGACATGTTAATTTACTTAGAATCTGTCACCCACACTGGAATGTCCACTGGGTAAGAACAGGGACTTTGGTTTGTTCAGACTGTATGTCCAACCTTTAGCTCAGTCCCTGACGTATGACAGGAATGCAATAAATACTTGTTAATGAACAAATGAATGAATGACCCATATCCCTCAGGAAATGACTCAGACTCAAAGGGGAGTAAGGTTGCCTGAGTGTCCTTGGCTTTCACAGCCCTGATGACCTTTGGTACCCCATGGCAGTGGTCAACGTCCTTCCCTATTATGAAATGTCCTGGGTGCATAGCATCACCACTGTGTCATCTACTTGTGCCTGCACCCACGCACACACACAGGGACACAAAGCTGGAACAGGGCTGGTTTTGAGAAGGAGTAAGCCTGGGCAGTTGAAACCCAGGTTCAGTGAACTCTAGGGCACTTATTTCTAGGTGACTATCCTTGCCACTGCTGGCCTACCAAGGTCTCCCAGTCATATGCCCATGCACTGTATACATTTTGGCATTTATTTTCATGAATAAAGCGTCATTAGAGGCCAGACACTGCTGGCTAACGCCTGTAATCGCAGCATTTTGGGACGTCAAGGTGGGAGGACTGCTTGAGCCCAGGAGTTTGAGACCAGCCTGGACAACACAGTGAGACCTTGTCTCTACTAAAAATTTAAAAATAAGCTAGTTGGCCGGGCACGGTGGCTCACACCTGTAATCCTAGCATTTTGGGAAGCTGAGGAGGGTGGATCTAAGGTCAGGAGTTTGAGATCAGCCTGGCCAACGTGGTCAAACCCTGTCTACCAAAAATACAAAAATTTGCTGGGCATGGTGGTGGGCGACTGTAATCCCAGCTACTCGGGAGGCTGAGGCAGGAGAATCACTTGAACCCAGGAGATGGAGGCTGCAGTGAGCCGAGATCAAGCCACTCCAGCCTGGGCAACAGAGCAAGACTCTATCTCAAAAAAAAAAAAAAATTAGCTAGGCATGATGGCATGTGCCTACATTTTAGCTTCACTATTTTCACATGTAAAATGGATGTCACAAGGTATATGGCTCCTTGGAATATTATATGAGATAACATATTTAAATCATTCAGCAGTATACTTAGCACCCATGGAGTGCTCAATGAATGGTAGCTCTGTAGATCAGTTCTCAATAGAGGGACAGGCCATTAGATAAGCTTGGGGAAGGCTTCCTGGAAAAGACTGGCTTGGTACTGGACTTTGGAGCCTGGATAGAATATACATGAATGTTGGCTGGAAGGAGCCTATACAAATGGAAGAGGGAAGAGGACAGGCTTTGGATGCTGGCAGTTTGCTGTGTAATCTTTAACAGGTGACTTTTTTTTTTTTTTTTAGACGGAGTCTCACTCTGTTACCCAGGCTGGAGTGCAGTGGCACGATCTCGACTCACTGCAACCTCCACCTCCCGGGTTCCTGCCATTCTCCTGCCTCAGCCTCCCGAGTAGCTGGGACTGCAGGTGCCCGCCACCACGCCCAGCTAATTTTTTGTATTTTTAGTAGAGACGGGGTTTCACTGTGTTAGCCAGGATGGTCTCTATCTCCTGACCTCGTGATCTGCCCGCCTCGGCCTCCCAAAGTGCTGGGATTACAGGCGTGAGCCACCGCGCCCAGCCTAACAGGTGATTTTACCTCTCAAAGTCTCAGTTTTCTTCTCTGTAGAATGTGGATACCACTAGAATATACCTCATAAAACTGTTGGGAGGATTAATGAGATGCTATACTGGTAAGTGGAAACCACTGAACAGAATCCTCAGCATGTGTTGTTGCTCCTTTTTTTTTTTTTTTTTTTTTTTTTTGAGACAGAGTCTCACTTTGTTGCCCAGGCTGGAGTGCAATGGCACGATCTCAGCTCACTGCAAGCTCCGCCTCCCAGGTTCACGCCATTCTCCTGCCTCAGCCTCCTGAGTAGCTTGGACTACAGGCGCCCGCCACCACGCCCGGCTAATTTTTTGTATTTTTTAGGAGAGACGGGGTTTCACTGTGTTAGCCAGGATGGTCTTGATCTCCTGACCTCGTGATCTGCCCGCCTTGGCCTCCCAGAGTGCTGGGATTACAGGCGTGAGCCACCGCACCCGGCCATTGTTTCTTATTTGGCAGGAGAAATTGCCTGGACAAAGGCTGGGAAGTAGGATGTAAGAGGGCACAGCTATTACTCATTCCCTGTCTCACATCTGCCACCATCTCTCACCTAAACAACTGTAGCAGCCTCCTTCCTGAGCTCCCTGCTTTTGCCCTTGCCCTCCTCTAATCTGTTATCTACCTAGTTACTGGTGATCCTTATTTATTTATGTGTTTATTTACTTACTTATTTGTTTATTTTGAGATGGAGTCTTGCTGTGTTGCCCAGGCTGGACTGCAGTGGCGCAATCGCAGCTCACTGCAATCTCTGCCTCCCAGGCTCAAGCAGTTTTCCTGCCTCAGCCTCCTGAGTAACTGGGATGATAGGCACATGCCATCATGCCTGGCTAATTTTTGTATTTTTAGTAGAGATGGGGTTTCACCATGTTGGCCAGGCTAGTGTTAAACTTCTGACCTCAAGTGATCTGCCTGCCTCGGCCTCCCAAAGTGCTGGGATTATAGGCGTGAACCATCGTGCCCAGCCTGGTGATCCTTTAAAAATGTATGTCGGACTGTCATTTCTTGGTTCAAAACCCTCCAGTGACTCTTTTTTTCTGAGACAGGATTTTGCTCTGTCACCCAGGTTGGAATTCTGTGAGATGTGTTCAGAGCTCACTGCAGCCATGAACTCCCAGGCTCAAGTGATCCTCCCACCTTAGCCTCCTGAGTAGCCAGGATTATTGGCTTGTGCCATCATGCCTGACACATTTTTTGTAGAGATGGAGGTCTCACTGTACTGCTCAGGCTGATGTTGAATTCCTGGGCTCAAGTGATCCTCCCACCTCAGACTTCCAAAGTGTTGGGATTACAGGCATGAGCTACTGGACCCAGTCGATTTTCCTCCTTTTTTTTTTTTTTGGAGATGGTCTCACTTTGTTACCTAGGCTGGGATATAGTGGCATGAACATGGCTCACTGCAACCTTGACCTCCTGGACTCAAGTGTTTCTCCCATCTCAGCCTCCCGAGTAGCTGGGAATACAGGTGTGAACCACCACACCTGGCTAATTTTTGTATTTTTTTGTAGAGACAGTTTCGCCATGTTGCCCAGGCTGGTCTCAAACTCCTGAGTTCAAGCAATCTGCCTGCCTCAGCCTTCTAAAGTGCTTGGATTACAAGCATGAGCTACCACACCTGCCCTTTATTGCTTTTCAATTAGTGAGTCAAGGGGAGATCTCCAATATATCTCCAATAGTGTGGTGGCTGGTCTGCTCTGAAATGTAAGCACTTTTTTTGTCCCCTTGACCAGATTCTAAAAGTCTTAAGGTCAAAAAGTCCATAAATAATGCTTTGTTTACCCATCCTACAGTGCTAGGCCTAAGCCTCGAACTTAGGCAAAGGAGATCAGAAGGGTCACATGGCTAAATGTAGGTGGACGAGAGGGAGTCGGGGAGGGCCTTCCTGTGAATCCTCCTGCCTCTCAAGGACACTCTGTTTCCTTAGCTTGAGAAGGCTTGAGGAAAGCTTTTTCCATGAACAAGCTTTTAAAAACCTTTTAGCTCTTTAAAAGCAGCAAGTACCATTCCAGCCATGACCCTGCAGACAGGTGGAACACCCATACTCCAGCCTCATTCTGAAGAGACTTGCAGAGCAGGAAGGAAGGGGTAATGACTTTCAGTTCCAGTAATGTATCTAGAAGCAGCAGCTGATTCAGCTAGATGATGTCACCTTCCCAAACCTCCTGACCAGCAGCTGAGATGGTAAAAGCAGGAAACAGGGGATACTCAGCTGGCTAAGTCCGAACATGCCTCTGGCAAAGGCCTACAGTAACCCCAGGCTCTGGAGGCATCCTCCTGAAGATGAGGAGAAAGAGTCCTCTCAGCTGGGAGGACAGTAGGTGTCCTTCAAGACCCTCAAACCAAGATGCTTCTCCAACTCTCCTTTTGCTAAGCAGCTTTCTGCACATCCTGAACCAACAATCCTTCATTTATTCCAAGAGTGGAGCAGGGGAAAGAAGCCTGGCTTCAGAGCCAGCCCAATCTAGGTCCAAATCCAGGATTCACCATGTAAAGCTGCAGGACCCTGGCATGCAACTTCACCTCTCCAAACCTTAGTTTCTTTACTGGAAAAGAAAGTAGGGCTAATGGACCATTTACCACACAGTCTAGGTGAGGGAATTAAATGAGAAAATGCATGTAGAGTACCTGACATGGGCTAGGTGCTCAATAAATGGTAGTCACCATTATCCCATTGGATCTCTGCAGAGGAGATTTGAAAGATTACCTCCATCTATAACACAAAAGGAAACAAAGGTACCAACTAGACCCAACAGTGTCAAAGCTGAGTATCTGAGTGGGCCCATGCATATAGTTGCTTCCCTAGATATTCCATTACTCAGTTTCATTTTCTGTACAGCATTTAACCCAATCTCTGAAATAATTTTATTTGCTTCTTGGGCTAGCTGTCTTTCTCATTAAAGTAAGAGTTCTATAAGAGCAATGTCTTTGACCTTATCTTGTTTATCTTAGCATCTCCAGCACGTAGCACAGGGCCTGGCACATAGTTGGTGCTCAATAAACATTTGCCAAATCACCAGATGAACAGCACCTGGGATGGCCAAAATCTAAACTGACAATGGCCCCACACTTACTCCTCCCCTCACTATTAGTTGAAGGCTCTGGCTCCCATTTCAGAAGCTGCCATTGCCACGTGGGAATCAGCAGCCCAACCAGTGGCCAGGATGGGCATTAGTCCCTGGGCATGACCTATCTATTGGGATACCAGAGCTGCCAAGGAGGGCCTTGGAATCCTCCCCCTGGCACTTGAAGATCCGACAAACCTGGCTCTAGCTGACTTTTTTGGCTTTATTATCTAATAAAAGAGACCCCTCCACATATGCCTAAAACTTGACTGCCACTGCCCACGGGTCTCTTCTTGAGAGTTGGTCTCAGCCTGCAAATCTTAGCCCACGTCAACTCTTCTACTGGGAGCTACAGCCCCTCTTTTCCCTGCTTTGTGGTAAGGCTCGGTGCAAACCTCACCTCTTCTGTGAAGTCCTTCCCTCATTTGGCATTTAGCATTTATTGTTGGCTTTTACAAGATCTCTTTTCATGTATATTATGTCTTTTCTCTCTAATTCAATTAGAAGTATCTTGAGAGCAGAACTGGGTTTCTAATGGCAACATCTCAATTAATAAACCTTCTACGGAAAAGACTCCTTGAAACAAAGTTAGCTAGGTCCAGAGAGGACTGGAGAGGGGTCTAGGCTCCTCCCTGCTGGACCAGCCCCTTTGACAAAAAGAGGAGATCATGCTGCCTCAATCCAGGAGCCCAGCTGATGAGGCAGGAAGGGAGCCAGCAAATCCTAGACTATTATGTGCAGTCTGGGACAATCCCAAGGTCATCTATGTAATTAGATTTTTTTTTTTTTTTGGAGACGGAGTCTTGCTCTGTCACCAGGCCAGAGTGCAGTGGTGTGATCTCAGCTCACTGCAACCTCCACCTCCTGGGTTCAAGCGATTCTCCTGCCTCAGCCTCCTGAGTAGCTGGGATTACAGGTACGTGCCACCACACCTGGCTAATTTTTTGTATTTTAGTAGAGACAGGGTTTCACCATGTTGGCCAAGACGGTCTTGATCTCCTGACCTCATGATCTGCCCACCTTGCCCTCCCAAAGTGCTGGGATTATAGGCATGAGCCACCACGCCCGGCCTGTAATTAGATGTTTTAAAAACCATCATTTTAAATGAATCTGGGCAATATTTAGTTATAAAGAATGGCAGAAAAACTGCTCAGTTCAAAGGACTTTTGTAACATACATTTGTGTGAACTAATTTTGGTTTTGGCTCTTGTCTTCTTACCCATATTTTCCTTTCACCCAACTCCCTTAGCTACATTATCCTTTTGGTTTTATGAATTTTCCTAAGTTGCTTCCAACTCTTTGTAAAACAGAGCAAGGTTCCAATAAAAAAATAAGATTGGTCCAGTTTTCTTTTCAGTGGTACAGTGGTATATATAAAAAATGATGTTCCAAACAACTCATTATAACAATTAAGAATAAGTGGCAAAAATAATGCATGTAAATCACTGAATACAGTGCTTGGTACTTAATGAGCATTCAAAAGTAGGATGAAAGAACACTATTAATTCTCATTAGCTTCTCTTCTCTGGGCCTCAGTTTTTTCATGTCTTAGGTTTGGTTCATTTGTTTAATCATTTATTCAAAAAGTATTCACTTAATGTTTACTACCTGCAAAGAATAGCTGCAGACACTGGAGATACAATGATGAACAAACCAAATGCCCTATAATCATGAGGCTTATATTCTAATAGAAGAGACAGACAAAAACAAGTAAACAAACAAAAAGAAAATTCCAGGTAGAGGTTGTTGCTATGACAAAACTACAAGAAGACTGGAGAGGGATTTAGAAATAGCATGGCTACTTCAAACTTAAGGTCAAGGAAAGTCTCTCAGAGGAGGTGACCAGCAAGCTGAACCAAATGTAGGACTCAGAAAGGAAATACTAGGGGCAGAACATCCCAGGCAGAGAAAAGAGCAACTACAAAGGCCCTTGGGCAGAAAGAAGTTATGCCAGGATCCAGGAGCAGCAAGGAACCCATGCGGCTTGAGTGGATAAGGGAGAGACGGAATGATGGAGGGGCAGCCAGGACCAGATCACACAGGCCTCAGAGGTTGGTAAGAAGTCTGGGTTTTGCTGGGTGCAGTGGATCATACCTGTAATCCCAGCACTTTCGGGGGCTGAGGTGGGCAGATCACGAGGTCAGGAGTTCAAGACCAGCCTGGACTGATAACTGAGATTACAGGCATGTGCCACCAAGCCCAGCTAATTTTGTATTTTTAGTAGAGACAGGTTTCTCCATGTTGGTCAGGCTGGTCTTGAACTCCTGACCTCAGGTGATCCACCCGCCTCAGCCTCCCAAAGTGCTGGGATTACAGGGGTGAGCCATCGTGTCCAGCCAGTGGGCACCTTTAATCCCAGTTACTCAGGAGGTTGAGGCAGGAGAATCGCTTGAACCCGGGAGGCGGAGGTTGCAGTGAGCCGAAATGATGCCTACTGCACTCCAGCCTGGGCGACAGGGCAAGACTCCAACTCAAAAAAAAAAAAAAAAAAGTCTGGGTTTTATTCTAACTACAGTGGAAGACCACTTGGAGGGCTGGAAACAAAAATGCAATAAGATCTGAACTTGGTTTTTATTTTATTAAACTTTTTGAGACAGAGTTTTGCTCCTGTTGCCCAGGCTGGAGTGCAATGGTGCAATCTTGGCTCACTGCAACCTCCACCTCCTGGGTTCAAGTGATTCTCCTGCCTCAGCCTCCCAGGTAGCTGGCATCACAGGCATGAGCCACCATGCCCGGCTAATTTTGTATTTTTAGTAGAGATGGGGTTTCACCATGTTGGTCAGGCTGGTCTCGAACTCATTACCTCAGGTGATCACCCGCCTTGGCGTCCCAATGTGCTGGGATTACAGGTGTGAGCCACTGCTCCTGGGTAATTTTTTGTATTTTTAGTAGAGACAGGGTTGCATCATGTTGGCCAGGCTGGTCTCGAACTCCTGACCTCAGGTGATCCACCCACCTTGGCCTCCCAAAGTGCTGGGATTACAGGTGTGAGCCACCATGCCTGGCCTGAACTTGGTTTTTTTTTTTTTTTTTTTTTTTTTTTTTTTTTTTTTTTTTTTTTTTTTTTTTTTTTTTGACACAAGAGTCTCACTCTGTTGCCCAGGCTGGCGTGCAGTGGTGCAATCTTGGCTCACTGCAACCTCCGCCTCCTGGATTCAAGTGATTCTCCTGCCTCAGCCTCCTGAGTAGCTGAGATTACAGGTATGCACCACCACACCCAGCTAATTTTTTTATTTTTAGTAGAGACGGGGTTTGACCATGTTGGCCAGGCTGGTCTGGAACTCCTGATCTCAGGTGATTCGCCTGTCTTGGCCTCCCAAAGTGCTGGGATTATAGGCATGAGCCACTGAGCCCAGCCCTGAACTTGTTTTTTTTTTTTTTTTTTTGAGACGAGTCTTGCTCTGTCACCCAGGCTGGAGTGCAGTGGTGCGATCTCGGCTCATTGCAACCTCTGCCTCCCAGGTTCAAGCGGTTCTCCTGCCTCAGCCTCCCAAGTAGCTGGGACTATAGGCCCACGCCACCACACCTGGCTAATTTTTGTAATTTTAGTAGAGACGGGGTTTCATCATATTGGTCAGGCTGGTCTCGAACTCCTGACCTCAGGTGATCCACCTGGCTCGGCCTCCCAAAGTGCTGGGATTACAGGCATGAGCCACTGCACCCGGCCCTAAACTTTTTTTTTTTTTTTTTTGAGACGGAGTCTCGCTCTGTCACCTAGGCTGGAGTGCAGTGGCGCGATCTCAGCTCACTGCAACCTATGCCTCCCAGGTTCAAGCGATTCTTCTGCCTCAGCCTCCCGAGTAGCTGGGATTATAGGCGTGCACCATACCCAGCTAGTTTTTGTATTTTTAGCAGAGACAGGGTTTCATCACCTTGGCCAGGCTGGTCTTGAACTCCCGACCTCATGATCCACCCACCTTGGCCTCCCAAAGTGCTGAGATTACAGGCATGAGCCACTGCGCCCGGCCTGAACTTGGTTTTTAAAAGACCACTTTGGCTGGAGTATTGGGGAAGAGTGATTTTCTAAGGTCCCTTCTCAGCTTTTTCCCTGTCATTCTAGAAATGACTTTTTCCCTGTCATTCTAGGCTCCCATGAACTGGTTGCCTGAGCCATAAAGACACAGTTTCTGGATTAGAGTGACTGAAGAGCTTAGAGTGGTTCCTTGCCCTTGGCCGGAGTAGGGAGTCTGTGTCACCTTGTTCTGCAGGAGATGGAGGAAGTGACTCCCTTAGGGAGGGGTGGGAATCCCATCTTGGAAAACATCCTCAAACCACCTGTATTGTTTCTGCCTCCTGTGTGGAAGTTTCTGCCAATGACACAGTGCTCTCTGGAATGCACCCCCCCAACGCACACACCCAATCTTCCGTTTACACAGGCATAGCTGTACTTTGCATTCCTCCTAGGATTTAGTTCAAAGCTAGCCTACAGGAAATGGTCGATAAAGAGTTACTGATCGACTACTAAAGAAAGAGAATATTCTCAGCCATTAAGCAAATATTAATGAGTTCTATGAGTATTATGTTGGTCTCTGGGGGTGCAAGGTGATTAAATCGGTTTCTGGTCTTCACTGAGCTCAGAATTCAGTGGCTAGACCAACAACTACAGACAACTACAATGCTGGATCCAATAGTTATAACAGCAACATTTACTAGGGCCTTCCTTATCCAGGTAGGACAAGTTGGCTTTGGAGCCAGACTACCTGGGTTTAAATCATGGTTTTACCACTTACTCGCTGTGCATCTTTGAACAACTTTCTTAGCATCTCTATAGGAATAATAAGAGAACCTACTGGCCGGGTGCGGTGGCTCACGCCTGTAATCCCAGCACTTTGGGAGGCCGAGGCGGGTGGATCACGAGGTCAGGAGATCGAGACCATCCTGGCTAACACGGTGAAACCCCGTCTCTACTAAAAATACAAAAAAATTAGCCGGGCGTGGTGGTGGGCGCCTGTAGTCCCAGCTACTCCAGAGGCTGAGGCAGGAGAATGGTGTGAACCCAAGAGGTGGAGGTTGCAATGAGTCGATATCGTGCCAGTGCACTCCAGCCTGGGCGACAGAGCGAGACTCCGTCTCAAAAAAAATAAAATAAAATAAAAAAATAAGAGAACCCACCTGAGTGATACTATTTTGAGAATTCAATGAACGATCTCATATAAAACGCTTAAGTGCAAGTGCTCAATGTTAAATATTACTAAAATTACCTTAGTACCTGCACCATATGATCTTACATACATCCTTACAAAAGGCTCTTAAATCCTTACAAAAACCCTATGAAGTATTATTATTATCCCCATTTTTCAGATAGGGGGACTGAGGCTCAGAAATGGAAAGGAATGCACCCAAGATCTAACAGCTGATATGTAATAGAGACCAGATTCAAACTCAACTCTGTCTGATTCCAGAGCCTATACTTCCAATAACAAAATGATCCCCTTTTCATAAACAGTTCCAGCACAGTGCCTAACACACAGCAGAGACTTTATAAAGGGAGCTATGGTTATTATGTCATTGTCCCTGGAGTTTCCAGATGTAGATGCCATAGAACCCAGAGGAGGAGGCCTCTGTTTCACCCTAAAGGGATCTGAGAAGGGTTTAAAGGTGTTGGGTGCCAACTACAGGCTTTGCTTGGGAGTTCCATAGGTTTCCCTCACTGGGGCTTGGGATACTAATATGGAACCTACACTAGCACTACTACATCAGACCCAGAAAGTTCCCCCAGGTGTCCAAACACCTGCATGAACAGGCAGGCAGTTTCCTCTAGGTTGACTTCTTGTCTGGCCCTACATATCTCTCAGTTTCATCACTCAGCCACCAGCCCTGGGCCTCATGTGTGCACCTGCTGCTTGACCCAGTCCCAGGAGACACTGAGCCTTAGAATCGGGCTCCCTCTCTGGACCTTGCCCCAAAGGCTATTTCTGAGTGACTCCCTGGGACTTCCCTGACATGGCAACCCCTAGGGCTCCAACTGAACGTGGGTGCTGTGAGCAAAGGGAAATTCTTCTGAGTAGCAGATGGAGAGTCGGTAGAACAAGAGGCAGTTGTTCTGGATCAGAGATAAGCATGGGGTGAGAACCATAGTACATTGGATTCTATGTTTAAGCAGCACTGATCCTCGATAGTTCAGAACTCCCGCACTGAAGTCCAGCCTAGGCAGGTAAGGACATCCTGGAGCTAGGCATTAATACTCATTTCTACTTCCCATCTGAGTCATATTCAGAGTCTGGCCTTGCCTGATAATTTGACTGCAGAAGGCAACCTATGGCTGAATCAAGGCACCTCAAGCCTTATAGAGAAAAGGGAAAGACTCAGCATTTGCTGAGCTTTTACTCTGCACTAGGCAATGTATAAGTGCACTTTACCTGTACCATTAATTATTAGGAGTGTTTGTTAACCCAGTCACTAAACAGTCAGCCACCAAGTACTAGGCCCAGCAGTAGCTGTTAAGAGTGAATGACACAGTTTTTATCCTCAGGAAGCTCAGAGCACCTCGTTTAGTTTTTCTCCCAACAACCCTCTGAAATGAGTATTACTTCCACTTTATAGATCTTCAGGTTTACAGAGGGAAAGTAACTTGTCCAAATTCATGAAGCCAGTTAAGTGATAAGACATTGCTTCTACTCAAAAAATGCTTGTTGACTGAATGAATGAGTGAATGACACAGCTATGGCTGTGACTTTAGTCAAGGAGTAGCAACAAGACCAAATATTTATAGTTCTCAAAGTGCTTTTTCATCTATCATCTCTTTGGGCCTCCCTGCTAGCCCATGAGGGAGGCAAGGCGGGTGTTATCTTTCTCCAACATATGAGGCAACAGGCAGAGCTTGAGGCCACAGAGCAAACAAGGAGTGAGTGGGGCCATGCTGGAAAAACTCTAGAGTTCCCACAATGCCATATTTAATCATTCAAACACGTGTCAGCACCTACTATGTGCCAGGCATGCTCCTACACACTTTAAATACTTAACTCATTAAGTCTTCCACTCAGTAAACAAACAAGGAGGACCCTGGGAAGATAAAATATGCCCCATTGCCAAATGCCTAGTCAACAACACTGGCCAAACCTCTACTGTGTACAAGGTATGACTTGGGCCTTGTAGAGGAGGTAGGGGACAAGGTTGTGAGCCAAGGCCCCAAGCTTCAGGTAGCTTAAAATCTCTAAACTCTTGGTCCAAAGATATCCACATATTCTGTCAGCCTGAAAGTTCACTCCTGGAGAGTAGATCCAATAGCAATGACAACAATTTGTTTACCAGTGATTGCAATGTGACAACAACAGTAATAATAGTAGCTTGTTATACTAAGTAATTACTATATGCTGGGCTCCTTGGTAGTGCTCCATGTACCTCTTCAACTATTTTCATGCTCTCAAGAGTGTTTCAAGAAAAGCGCTGTAGGCCGGGCACGGTGGCTCATGCCTGTAATCCTAGCAGTTTGCGAGGCTGAGGTGGACAGATCACCTGAGGTCGGAAGTTCGAGACCAGCCTGATCAACATGGAGAAACCCCGTCTCTACTAAAAATACAAAATGAGCTGGGTGTGGTGGCGCATGCCTGTAATCCCCGCTACTTGGGAGGCTGAGGCAGGAGAATCACTTGAACCTGGGAGGCGAAGGTTGTGGTGAGCCAAGGTGGCACCATTGCACTCCCGCCTGGGCAACAAGAGCGAAACTCCGTCTCAAAAAAAAAAAAAAAAAAAAAAAAGAAAAGAAAAGCACTGTATATTGTTATCTCTTTTCCATACATGAGGAAACTAAGGCTGGGAAAGATTAAGTATTTGCCAAGGATAACTATTAAGCAAGTGAGACTCACCAACTCAACAATGGTTTGTCAAATTTCGTACCTGACTCTTAACAACGATGGAATTTCTCCCAAGGAGGCAAGGCAGACACCAGGAATACCAGGAGCAGCTGCTGCCTGAGAGAGTGGGGGGCCTCCAGAGCCCCTAGAAGAGTCTTCCTAACCCCTTTCCATCAGGTTTTAACATCACACTGAGATGGGGAGGTAAGGAAAGAATGGTTAGGTGTGCTCAATCTATCCTTAGGGCAACAAGGGTCTGGCTCTCTTCGTTGACCCTCAAGGGAAGAAGTTTGTGACCTCCCATTTGTCACTCACCAACCCTCTAGAAAGAAACAGAAGGGGGCAAGGACATGGGAGTATTTTCTCCCTGGAGTTGGGGGGCACACACAAGGGAAGAAGCAGCAGCCTTACTGGCTCTTTCCTCCCTTGGGCAAGAAGCCTGTACATGTGATACGGTGTGTGTCATTCACATGGAACCCCCTTGGGGAAATGCCAAGGCACCTTTTGGACCCAAGAAGCCTCAGAGAGGAAAGACTGGCAAAGCCCTGAACTGCAAGCTAAGCTGACAATTTCTAAGCATTGTAACTAGGTCATCAGGTTCCTGGAGAAGCCAGCTGTGGCTGGGGGATGGGGAGGAAAATTTTGCAGCCTACCAAGATCCCTACTTCCCTTTAGGCCCCACCCTCCCTGAAATCTGCACCTGCTCCCAAACTGACCCCTCCCCCGAGCTGAGCCCAGCTGTCAACGGCTCCCAATGCCCCGCCCCTGCCTTCCTTAGGCCAGAACCATGGGGGCCTCTTGGGCAGGAGGTACCTGATTGCCACCTGAGCTTTGCAGAGAAGGAGCTGTGGGGCAGGGAAGGATTGGCCTCTCCTGGAAGATATTTCTCGCTCCACCAGGGCAGCAAGAAAGTTAGGCCCTTTTGGGCCTACCTAGGGTACCCTTCCTGGCATTGTCACTGCAGGTGGCAGGAGACAGGTGATGTTTACCCTGCTGAGGCCAGAGTTGCCAAAAGGCTTCAATCAATCCTTTGAATCTGCACCTGGCCCTGAGTCCCAAAATAACAACCAGGGCAGCTTACCTGATCTGCAGGTTGCAGGTGCCTGTGGCTTTTCTCTCCCTGTAGCTCTGCCTGCTGAGCCCTGGCTGGCAAGAGATTCCTTTTATCAAGGGTTACTGGAGACTTGACTGCATCCCACAGGTGCTCTGGGCCTTTCCCCATTAGGCCCACCTCTACCATCAACCACCCCCATCCCTCTGTCCAGAGGCCTCTGTCATCAGCCACCTGCTTTCTTCCCTGACCAGCTTTATTGCTGACACAGACCATCTTCGGCTCTAGCCAGTCTGCCTCCTCATCATCTCTCAAATGCTTCATACATACTCCACCCTCCAGTTCTATCTGGGTGGTTCTTACCCGTTTGGCCTGCTCTTTTGTGTGCGTGTGTGTGTGTGCGCGCACGCGCACGCATTGTAACTAGCCTGATCTTTTGTGTGTGTGTGTGTGTGTGTGTGTGTGGCGGGGGGGCAGAGTCTCCCTCTGTTGCCCAAGCTGGAGTGCAATGGTGTGATTTCAGCTCACTGCAACCTCCACCTCCTGGCCTCAAGTGATTCTCCTGACTCAGCCTCCCAAGTAGCTGGGATTACAGGTGCCTGCCACCACGCCCTGCTAATTTTTGTATTTTTAGAAGAGATGAGCCGGGCGCAGTGGCTCATGACTGTAATCCCAGCACTTTGGGAGGCTGAGGCGGGTGGATCACGAGGTCAGGAGATCGAGACCATCCTGGCTAACATGGTGAAACCCCGTCTCTACTAAAAATACAAAAAAAATTAGCCGGGCGTGGTGGCGGGCGCCTGTAGTCCCAGCTACCCGGGAGGCTGAGGCAGGAGAATGGCGTGAACCCGGGAGGCAGAGCTTGCAGTGAGCCGAGATCGTGCCACTGCACTCCAGCCTGGGCAACTGAGCAAGAGCAAGACTCCATCTCAAAAAAAAAAAAAAAAAAAAAAAAGAAGAGAGGAGGTTTTGTCATATTGGCCAGGCCAGCCTTGAACTCCTGATCTCAAGTGATCCACCCGCCTCAGTCTCCCAAAGTGCTGAGGTTACAGGTGTGAGCCACCATGCCCAGCCACAGCCTGCTCTTGTTACATTCTTTTCACCTATTTAAACCCATCATGGTCCACATCTTCCTAAGACATAACAATGCCTAACATTGACTGAGTATATCAGACATTGTGTGAGGTGGTCTACACAGTCACTTATTCAACAAATATTTGCTAAGTGCCTCCTATGTAGCAAGCACTCTGCTAGATGCTGGGGATGAAAGACAGCATAAAGCCCCTGTACTCTGACAGCTTATGTTTTACTACAGGAGACAGATGGTAAACATGTAAACATGGTGGCCTCTAGGGAGGTGATATCTGAGTTGATACCTGAATGATAAGAAGAGAGACAGCCCTGATCAGATCTATAGGATGAGTGATACAGGCAGAGGAAAAACAGCAAGCCTATAAGGAAGAGATTACTATCATCTTCATTAAGAGATTAGTATTATCTCCATTTACAGACCAGGAAACTGAGGCCTCAGTGGGAAATGTACAAAGCTACAGTGCTGAGAAAGCTATGATTATTTAAGCTGTCAGTGATCTCTCTCCTTCCTAACCCTTTCCACTGTTGATGCAGAAGAGAGTCTGGATTGGCAATGCAGCTGGCTAGGGAAAGGGTGCAGGTTGATGATATAGGCTGAGGGTGGAGGCCTCTGGGCCCAGTAATCAACTGGTAGCTGATGGTGGAAGTTGGCCCATTTGGCAGAGGCCCAGGGCCCAGCAATGCAGTCAGGTGGGCTCAACTTCTTCCGCTTTTGGAGTTTACTCCACAGGTTTGGCACAGTTTGCCTCAAGCCATTCACCAAGTGTTTGGGGTCTATTCCTACTGCTTCAAATGAGTTTGCTTCCTTAGGGGCAGAAACTTATTTTGTAGCCTAACCTGTATCTAATAATAACAACCCTTCATGTTCATTGAGAGGCCCTGGCCGAGTCCTCACCCAACCGCAGGCCCTGAGCCAGGTAGTCAGGGTAAAATAAGCCAGTCTGGGCTTGCAAGAAGCAAAGACGCTTATAGGCTTTTGCATCAGACACATCTGAGTGTAAGACCCAGCTCTGCCTCTTGTAAGATCTGTTACTGTGGACACATTAGGGAGCCTCTCTGAACCCTAGATTCTCCATCTTCACAGGAGAGCATTTGTGAGAACCAAGTAAGATGATTATATCAAGGGGATAAACACAGCACCTGGCACAGAGCAAGTAACTACTTGCCACATAGTATCTGTTACTATTACCAAAAAACACACTTACATTTCACTTTCTCATTCATGCCTCACTTACTCTGGTGGCTTGGCATTATTCTCTCAGGCTTATGGATGAGAATTTGAAGCTGATTTGCTTTGTGTTATGCCACCAGCAAGGAGTCAAGCTGTCCCAAATGTGAGGCCAGAGTTTTGTCTGTGTATGTGTTGAAGGTGATTGATACATATCAACTATAATGAATCTTGCCTGGTGTGTCTGGCAGCTGAGGAGAAGGATGGATGGCACATGTAGACTGATTCAGATGGTGGAGGGACACCAGCAAGACCCAAGGTGTGGAGTATGGGAACAGACCATTGAGGGATGGGACTCAGTCCCAGTTACCACAATATCCACAGTATCACTAGCATTTAACACATTACAAAGCATTTGTCAATATTTGCTGATTTAACAAAAGAAATGAAACTCCAACGACAGCTCCAAGCCACACATCCAGCTTTAGGAGAGGCAGACAGTATCAATAGTACTGTGTTAAAAGCCAGAACATGAATTCTAAGTCTGATGCTGCCATTTACTGTGGGACAAGACCCCTTATCTTAGTTTCCCCTCTGGAAACAGGGCTGAACATACCCACCACTCCTACTTCACTGGGAAATAACTTATAAAAGGAGTTTGGTAAATTGAAAGTATTATCATGCACATAAAAATAATAATCATGACAATACAGACTACTGAGACAGTAGAGTGTGAATCCCAGCTCTTCTTGGTACTAGCCTGTGAAGCTCTGGGTATATCACTTTTCTCTGAGCCTCAATTTTCTTAACCATAAAATGAAGGTAACAACACCTACTTTGCAAGATTTTTAAGGACTGGAGATAAAAAGGACAGGCTTTAGAGTAAGAGAGACCTGGTTTCAAATCCTGACTCTGCCTCTGGCTAACTATAAGCCCTCCCAAATCTCAGTGCCTATAATGATAAGGTTGTTGGGATAGTAACAGAGACGGTGTCACTAAAGGCTGTCACATAGTGAGCACTGGATTAATGCCAGCAGTCATCTAGACGATAGTGAACTGGACAAGGGAACACAGTGGAGTGTTTAAAAGGGGGAGGTTGGAAGCTACCCTCCCAGGCTTTGCCTCTTACTAACTGTGCTACTTTGCATAAGTTGCTTAACCTCTCTGTACCTCAGTTTCCTCATGTGTGAAACAGGGATAAAAGAACCTACTTCAGAGTGCTGCTGTGAGAATGAAATCTATTAATACATGTAAAGCACTTTGAACAATGGCTGGCATAGAGTAAGCACTCAATAAGTGTTAGATACTATTAATAGTAATGTTAACAATAATATTAATCACCAACTGGAGTAAGAGGGAGGGACTGTTTATCCTGGGACATAGGTGTCCCATGAAATAATTACAGAGAAGTCTCAGCAGCTGTTTGTAGGCAAGTTTTTAGCCTTGGAGACTCTATGGAAAGGACACGAGGCTGGGGGCTCCTGAGCAAATATCCCAGTCCCACTGACCAGGAAGCCAGTCTCTAGGGAAGCAAGTCAGGCTCCTTGGAAGGGACACTGTGTTCCTATCCCTGCCTGACTCGGGGGAACAAAGGCACGTGTGTATGTGTATGTGGCCAGGGAGGAGGGAGGGGAATGTTTCCCTTTCAAGAGAGGAACAAAGGATCTGAGGCATAGTTGAGTGCGTTCCAATCCCCTCCCAGGCCAGCTCCCATTCCTCAGATGATTGTCCAACAAGGTTTTCAACCTTCTAGCTTCCTCCTCAAAGGTGACTGGGGGAGGGGAAGGCAGGCTCTGTTTCACTCCACCCTCTATCATCAATTTCCAAGAGGCAGGATTTATATGTGCCAAACCTCAAGTTATCTCTTAAGAATCCCATCCTATGCAGGGGTGGGGTGGAAACTCCTACGGGAACTCAGGGTTAATGGATGACACAGGGCACTGCAAGCAACAGGTTTAATGCACCTCCAGGGGAAGTCCAGGACTGAAACTGCTAATGGGTGATGCAGCCAAGGAGAGAACCCAGGAATTCTAACTGACCTCCCTCACAGCCTAGCCTAGGGTAGGGGGTAATGGCCTGGCAGAACCAAGTAGAAAGGCATTTTCTAAATCTTGAAGGGATGATCACAGCTGGAGGGAGAAGCCAGGTGAAGGAGGAAAGGGTAGGGAGCAAAGAAAGTAATGGACAAGAGGAAAGGTAGGGACACATCCAAAAAAAGTAGTTTTCGGGGGGCGGACCTCTAGGGACATTGCTTTCCAGTTTCCACACTCTTGCCGGCAGGGCTGGGACAGGAAGCAGTCCATGGAAGTCATCGCAATGGCATTTCCTGAAGAGCTGGAGAAAAACCTCCAGTTCCGAGGGGAGCACTGGAGGCTGCCCAAAAAGCTGTGTGGCTGAGTTCGCTGTAGGGCTCATGCTTGGCCTGAGAGTCTCATCAGGGATGAAACCAAATAGCAGACGGTCCCAAAGGCAGTTTCTTTATACAAAAACACAATTTCAAAAATCAATATGTAAAAAAAGGAAGCCAGATGATGTGAGTGAAGAGCCCTAGGATGATATGAAAGCCTTAAGGAATGATTTAATTCACCCAATCTTCAAAAATGGTGCCATTATTATAGCCATTTATAAGTTAAAAGACTTGCCCAAGGTCACACAGCAAGCTAGTAGTCAAGTTCCAATTTGAAAGTCCAAAAACTGCCTCTTCCTCCTCATGTAACCTTGGGCAAGTCAATTCATCTTTCTCACCTGATTTCTCTCCTTTGAAACAGAGATGGCATCCTTGCTGCTCACCTCTCTGGGTAGTTATAAGGCAAGGTGGATCTGAAAGTGCTTTGGAAGCTGTAAGGTGTTACATAAACATAGGGTACCACTATTGTGGGCTCAGTGATAAACTAGCATGCCTTGACACTGGGTTTAGTTAAGGTGCTGACATATCTGTCAACAGGAGAGAGCCATTTTAAAATATAACTAATGTGAAATATGCCATAATGGTGGAATCCGCCACAAGGCCTAAGGATAGAGAGAACCAGCATTCCTTTATTATCTACTTCAAACCCTCCATCTTGCATAAAGGGAAACTGGGGACTGGGGGTGAAGTGATCTGGCCACGGTGAGACTGAGAGTAGAACTGGGATTCCAACTCCAAGACCAGTGCTTACACCACCATTGCACACAAACACTGTGGAGCTCCTACTACAACGAAATGCTGCAAGGGCCTGCTCTGAGATGTGCTGATGGGTCACTATGGTATTTAGAAAAAGGAGAGTGGATGCTCAAGATTCCGTGAATGGGTCTTTAACATGCGTTCTGTGGAAAGATAAGAATAATGATTCCAACATGGCTCCAGGCTCTACGCATCTCAGGTATACCTCATTGTGTCTTTACCATCACCACCTGTGAGGCAGGTATTATTATTTGTCCCAAGATTCAGAGAGGTAAAAGGAGCTTGCATAGGTAGACATGGATGAGTTGGGAACTGAACTCAGACAAATTTCATTTACTCAGACAGAAATACTGTTGGAGTGGAAGAGGACCATTCATCAGGATATCACATTTGGAGAGAACTATTCCCAAAGAACATCTATCTTACTTAATTTGATTCTAGGATGTCCAAGTTGTTGAAAAATAAGGTTTCCAGGGTGGCTGGACCCATCAATATACCATGTGCAAGCCTGGTCTTATTCTCCAGTCCCCCTCTCACTACACCTCCACCTCTAGGTCCAAGCCACCATTCTTTTTCACCTGGCAATTGCACCAGCCTCTTTACTGGGCTCCCTGTTGCCACCCTTAAGAATACAGACCAGGCCGAGCGCAGTGGCTCACGCCTGTAATTCCAGCACTTTGGGAGGCTGAGGCAGGCACATCACGAGGTCAGGAGATCGAGACCATCCTGACTAACACAGTGAAACCCTGTCTCTACTAAAAATACAAAAAATTAGCCGGGTGTGGTGGCAGGTGCCTGTAGTACCAGCTACTTGGGAGGCTGAGGCAGGAGAACGGCATGAACCCAGGAGGCGGAGCTTGCAGTGAGCAGAGATCGTGCCACTGCACTCCAGCCTGGGCGACAGAGCAAGACTCTGTCTCAAAAAAAAAAAAAAAAAAAAAAAAAAAGAGAATACAGACCATTCCACCAAAGCCAAATCCTCATCATGGTCTGCAATGCTCTATGCGATCTGGCCCCCACCTACCTCTCCATCCTCCTCAACCATTCCCTCCCCACCTTCTACCCTTTTCCCCTTTGCTGTTTCTTCTCCAGCCACATTGACCTTCTTGCTCATCCTTGAAAACGTCAAGCATGCTCCCTCCTGAGTCCATTCCCTCTGCTTTAAACACCCTTTGCTGTAGGGTACCTACATCATCCACCGCCTTACCTCATTCAGCTCTTGGCTCAAATAAATTTAGGTAATACTTTTGTTGGGACTCAGGACATACCATCCCAAAATATGACTGTAGGAAAACAGAGTATGCCACCCCAAAAATATACTTCTTTGGCATATTTTGAGCTGGTTATTCTGAGAAACTGCAGACATAAGGGTAGCTCTGAAAAGCTGTCCTTTTGTAAAAGAAATTCACATCTAAAAAGGAAATCTACACTAGTAAAGGTATCTGTATTAGGAAGAGGGCTGCTTCAGACAAATTTTATTACCAGAGAGACTTTTTATTTTTTTAAGACAGGGTCTTGCTCTGTCACCCAGGTTGGAGTGCAGTGGCGTGATCTCAGCTCATTGCAACCTCCGCCTCCCAGGCTCAAGTGATCCTCCCACCTCAGTACACCCCCTCAACAGTAGCTGGGACCACAGACGCACGCCACCACCAATTCTTTCCCTCACCCTGCCATAACTTGGATTGCTGCCACTCAAGCCCCTAACAGAAATCCCAAGCCCCATATTCTTTTCTGTAGCTCAGGATGCTATATAAGCTTCAATTATCTGACCCTTCTTTGAGCCTCATATTTTGTAGGACTCCTGTGTACACCTATGTAATTAACTTTTTTTCCTCCAGTTAATCTATGTCAATTTAATTCTCAGCCCAGCCAAAGGACCTAGAAGGGTAGAGGAAAGCCATTTTTTTCTCCCTTACACCTTCTTTGATCACTCTTTTAAAACTGCAGCCCCACCCTCCCTTGCTAGACATGCCCTATGCACCAACCTGCTTTATTTTCTTCATAGCATATACAATCATCTGATATAAACATGTAATTATATATTTATTGCCTGTCACTCCTCATTGGAATGTGAGCTCCATGAGGACAGAAACTTAGTTTTGCTTACTTTTGTTTACTGCCATACTCCCAGTATCTAAGACGGCCTGGTACACGGTAGGAGCTCAATAAACATTGTTTGACTCAATGAATGAATTATTAGGTAAATAGCCACTCCCATTATTGTTATTCTGGCTTGACAAGGGTCTGTTTTGTCAGAAATTTAGTGGGTTTCTCTTTCATTAGGTATCTGCTATGCCCAAGGCCTCTGCTCAGTGCTGAGGAAACAAGCATGGACAAGATGTGGCCTCCACCCTGAGGAGCTCCTAAATTTAGGAGAGAGTAAATCTGTTAGAAATGTCTTCTCTGCACATAATTTAAGCTCTACCAACTGTTAACTTCTTTTCATTTATCCAAGTTTTGCCAGGTACCATACCAATAAAAAAAGACTCAGTCCCTCTTCCTTCAGATATCTGAAGCTGGTGATATTCTCCTGGGTCTTCTCTTCCCCTGGCTAAACAAAAAGACCCAGTGGGATTTTCTGACTCAGGTCTGCCAACTGGGAACAAGGAAGACAGACTGTTGGATAGAGGGGCAGAAGAGAAGAGGATCCAGGAGTAGAGTGACTGCTTCAAAGAAAAAAGAGGGAGTCCTTAGGGAGGACTCGGTGGAATTAGGTTGGAGGTTGGGGTGGGGACAGGGCCCCTGCTTAATTAAGGCAGTAGGAGATTATACTTCTGTAGAAAAGCAGTACACTGGGAATTACCCCTATGTCTATCCACATTAAACTCAGGCAAAACCACAGTTGCTTAAAGAAAGCCCCATGATGGAAGGCTGAGGATACTGGCAAAACCAGGGAGGTCGGACACAGAGGAGGACGCTCAAACCCACTGGTCTCAGAACAGATATCTGCTGAGGGAAGGGACAGAGATAACAACTGCTGCTTCATGCAGCCCAAACAAATCTGGGGACACCCATACAAAAGTCAAGAAAACTCTCCAGGTTCCATTGGAGCCCCCTGGAAAAATACCTGGGTAATTTTCGACAGAAGCTAAAGGGCTCTGTGGGGCTACCGGGGAAATTATTCCTAGGAAGTCTGGAAAACCCTGTGATGGCAACAGAATTTTAAGAGCAACCTCAAATGTACACTCAGAAGAAGTAGGTATTTCAAGGGGGAGCCCCTGAGACACTTCTACTTCATTTTGGGACCTGAATGAGATTACTAAAAATTTCCACATTTGGGGTTTCTAATGGGGTTTCCCCAAGAAAACCGCAGAACTGCCACTATCTGCAAAGGGAGCTGAGGTGCTTCAACTAAGCATACATCCATCTGAAGAAGCCAGATTAGGCAATAAGAGATCTACAGAAACTCAGACCACTGAGCCATACAGCTTAAGAAAGGCCAAGTTATGTTTTCTCCCCCCCCACACACTGTTCATTGCTCCCAACAATGATGTTTCTATCAGGCTAAAGGATTTCTTCAGGGACAGCAATCCCAAAGTGGCCAGGCCCACCTGGGTCCCTTCTCACATTCCCATTGGAAAGCACCAGAAACACTTGTGTCCCTTCGGGGAAGGTCATGTATACAACATTCCAGGTGAGTATCACGGGGACTTTGTTTCTTAAGGAGAAACTCTAGGCGGAAGAGTCAGTTCTCTGAGGGAAGCTGCCCATTCATTAAAGGGTTTCCACCCTAAAATTATGGCAGGAGAAGGGCTTTTGTGCTAGATCCTTTACTCGAGTCAAGCTATGGCAGCTGGCTATCATTATTCCATTTTACAGGCAGGAGAGACAGATGGACAAGACAGCTGAACAGGTTCAGCATTTCATCAGGTGACTCCAGGCAGGCAGTAATCTGGCTAAGGGTCTACACTTTCAGTCCTTGAAGCATCACTCCACCACTAAGTAGAGATAGCTGGGGCAGGCCACCTTCTCCCCACACGCACACTGCTGTCATCTATTGGCAGGACCTGAGAGGGTTTTAACAATGAAAAAATTGGCCGGGGCCAGGCACGGTGGTTCATGCCTATAATCCCAGCACTTTGGGAGGCTAAGGCAGGCGGATCACCTGAGGTTGGGAGTTTGAGACCAGCTTGACCAACATGGAGAAACCCCGTCTTTCCTAAAAATACAAAATTAGCCAGGTGTGGTGGCGCATGCCTGTAATCCCAGCTACTCGGGAGGCTGAGGCAGGAGAATCGCTTGAACCCAGGAGGCTGAGGCAGGAGAATCGCTTGAACCTGGGAGGCAGAGGCTGCAGTGAGCTGAGATCACACCACTGCACTCCAGTCTAGGCAACAAGAGCGAGACTCCGTCCCAAAAAAAAAAAAAGAAAGAAAAAATTAATAAGCAGCTCACTCTGGGCAAAACCCTGATGCCCACTTGAAACCTGCCATGTCTGAGTTTTACCAGTGCCAGAATCCAAGGCTACCAACATGCCTCTGGGAACCTGCTACTGCCAACTATCCTTCCCATAGCTACCTGAACAAAGCCAGTTATCAGTCCAGAGTGAGCACCTTCACAGGCATGGTTTGCTTGGCCCAACAGCATCTCTGGCTTTCTGGGCCAGCATGTCTGGGCCACTTTATTACTCCCTGGACAATTTGACAGGATGAAAAGTGTTGGCTTTAGATTATGCCAACCTTGGTGTAAATTCTCATTCAGACACTTAACTGGCTGAAGGATACCTGGGGTCAGTCACTTAGCCACAAAGAGCTTCACGTGTAAACTGGGAATAAACTCACCTTCCTTGGAAGGTTACTGTAGAATATATTAAACTGCATGCCATTTCCATTAAGGAAGGTACCATGTGTGGCTTATGGCCAGCACCTAGTACACTGCTAGCTTCACGTAGTTGCTCAAGAAATATTGGTTGCATAAGTAGAGGACCTAACACAGTGCCTAGTACTTAACAGGTACTCAATAAAGACTAACTTCCTTCCCCTTTCCTGTAGAGATGCTAAATTTAGAAAATAGCCCTGAGTAGAATAGCCCATAACTCCTACCCTCAAGGATCTCCCAGCCGCAGCCTCCAGGATAATTACCCGATGCCACCACAGTGGCCAGTCAGTGCAGCTTGGAACAGGATAATACCTGAGAGGAAGGGGGCGGGTACCTTCTACCCAGGCTCAAAGGATCCTGAGTCAAATGTTCTTTACTCCCTGGCCTCAGGGAGAGAATGCATGCTCAGAAATGGTTCTGATATAACTGGCTCTTCCACACACATCTCCTCTGTTCACCAAGAGGAAGTGACATGTGGTATGTTGTCCAACGGGCTCTGATAATTCTTAAGCAAAGAGATGGAAGATGGAATTTCAATCCAATGGAGATCTAATAAATTTACCCAGAGCTGCTGTGTCTAAGACCTCTTTCATATGCACCACTGGGCAGCTGGCAATTCTCTGGTAGGGGTAGCCTTCTGCAGAGGCTGGCTAGCAGACCAGGCACCTCTCCCAGACTGCCTTTTGTTTATAGCTGGCAACAACCCACCTGGTATTAGGACCACTGGCCAAAGACAATAGTCAGGCAAAGTGGGCAAGCAGCCTCAATCTCTACTTGGAGATGCCTCAGAGGGTGTGTCTGCAGTACTGGAATCCTGTCCCTCCTGTAATCAGCTGAACAAATATTTGCCCCAAAAGGGAATCAAAGCAGGAGGCAATAGGAGAGGTCACTGCACAAACCAACAGGAACTATTTAATCATTTATCCCCCCCGAGAGTTCATTTACAGAATGGCTTTCAAGTCTAGTCAGCCTTAGCTCAAGAGAACCCACCATCTTTACCTCCCCTGACCCCACCCCAGTTATCTGACCTGTATTGACTTGACCCCCTTGCCTTTTACAAGAGCTGGCACAGAAGAGTTGAAGTTGCAAAGAAATGGAAAATGAGAGGGGGTGGGGTTCCAGGGCAAACTCAGGAGGTCTCTTGCTCAGTGGTAAAGTGAAGTGCTTGCCACGCCCTAGGCCCAGCCTATAGACAGTTGCATTCTTGACATTCCTGAGTCCATGGTGCATGTCCCCTTCCACCTCAGCTCCTTCAATGGATGACTTATTTTCCACAGCTTGTTGCTTTTCTGCATATTCTGAGGGGATAGAATACCTCTCATAAACCCTGCACCTCCGCTAGGTAGGGAGATAAGCAAGAAAACAGGACGAGTTCACTGAAGAGCAAAACTTGCCAACAGTGACCACTGGTAAAGAAGCTTTCACCACCATCTCATCCTGTCTCAGTGATGGGCAGGAGAACTCTCCCTCCCTGGAAAGGAAATTTGCTGGTGTCAGTCACTGTGCTCATATTATCGCCAAGATTTACAATACTCTGTAAGGCAAGGAGAGCTTGCCACATTTTTTAGTGAAAGAAACTAAGCCTCAAGAAAGTAACCCAGCCTGTCCAAGGTCACACAGCTAGTTACATGACAGAGCTGGAACTTATACCTGCATGTGAAGTCTGTTACTAAATCTCAATGTCCCACAGAGCCCCAAAGACTGGGTTCTTGCTTTGCCAGCAAACAGTGCTTGAAGAGGCCCCTGGGCTCTGGCCGGAAAGTAACAGGCAGAGCAGCTGGAGCTCCCCAACCGACCCCAGGCAATGAGGTGCAAAGTCCCCGGGCTTAATGTGTGACACAGCAAGTGCTCCACAAACAAGGCAACCATGCAGAAAGTTGCACACTTTGGGGGAAATGAACTTGGGAGCACAGTGCAAACACAATCTGCACAGCCTACACTGCCCCAAAATCTGACAATTCTCAGCCATTCAACCCAGTGGGAACTCCTGCCTGTGGCCATGCCCTAGTCTGAGAGGAGAGTGCCATACACGCAAACTTTGAAATAAAGGGAACTTGATTTGGGGGAGAGAAGCCCAGGATAGGACTGAGACCCCTTGCGGGGAACAGATGGAGAGGTCTGTGGGTCACTGATGCTCATCATCTTCTCCAGGTATTATACTCATCACCCGTTTGTGTGTGAACCATTGTACAAGGAAAGGGAAACACCGAACTAACCTCCTACCCTCACAGGTTTGGGACTTATGAACACATAGGCTATAGTTTTCTTTGCTGAGAAACTGGAACACAAGTATGGAATAGTGGAGTCATGGGGGTGACCAGGGTGAAAGATGCCTGATCTCTGAAGCAAAGCATCATTTGTATCTCCAAGGAGTTAACCTCTTGTGGTGAAATGCGGCCAGTCAGGTTTCCTCAACTATCAACGTCTCCAACAATCACCCAACACAACAGAAACAGATACAGAAGAAGGGCTGTTGGGGATCTCTGACCAGAGGCCAAAGAAAAGGGACACACAAGGGGCTTGGTTCTTACCCAGCCGCCGTTCTCCTGGATCCAAGGCTCTAGGTGGTCATTCAGGTAAGTGGCCATCCAAGCTGCAATCCGACTCACCAATACCTGCATCTCCTTGTCTACGCTTTCCACGCACAGTGCCCCGCCGAAGGAGAAAAAGGCCACAATGCGACCCCAGTTTACCCCATCCCGGAAGAGTTCATTCACTACCTGTTCAAAGCTCTGATATGCTGTCCCTGGGGTGATGTGGAGCTGGGATGTCAGGTCACTGAATGCCCGCCGGTACCGCAGTTCAAACTCGTCGCCTGCCTCCCTCAGCGCTTGCTTTACTGCTGCCATGGGGATCACCTCCCGGGCATCCAAACTGCTGCTGTGGCCAGTGGCTCCATTCACCGCGGGGCTGTCCGCCAGGTGCCAGGATGGGTTGCCATTGATGGCACTGGGGGTCTCCATCTCCGATTCAGTCCCTTCTGGGGCCTCAGTCCTGTTCTCTTCCACATCACTAAACTGACTCCAGCTGTATCCTTTCTGGGAAAGCTTGTAGGAGAGAAAGTCAACCACCAGCTCCCGGTTGCTCTGAGACATTTTTATAATAGGGATGGGCTCAACCAGTCCATTGTCCAAAACACCTGCTCACTCACTGAGTCTGGTCTCTGGTTAGTGATTCTCTTCTAAGATCCAAAGCCAAGATAAGATTCTGAAGGGAGAGAAAGAGCTTCAGGAAAAAAAAATAATTAATATGCATGCCATTTACCCTAAACATCCCATTCCCCCTCCAGGTACCAGAACTGGTTTCTTTGTGGGTCTTACGAAGGTCTAGGTCTGGGTTCCAAGATACTTCAATTAAGTCAAATCGAAAGCACCAGTGGACTCTGAATCTCCCACCAGCCTTTTCTACCCCCGTCTTCTCCGAAATGCCTTCCTCGGAAAGTCACCCCCTGGGCAGTCCCCCCTCTCCCGCCCCACTCCCGCACCACCTACATTCAAATCCGCCTTAGGCAAAGGCAGGCAGGTGCAGTCCCCGGAAGATCTTTTGTATCACAGGTCGGGAGAGGAGGTGGCTGCGGGGATGCCGGTAACTCAGCCGGCCTCGCGGCGGCTGGCAAAAAAACCAGCTCCGGCCGGAGGGATCATGCGACCCGGCAGGCTGGGAGCCCAGAAGGCGACACAGGAATTGCGAAGCTCAGGAACCAGCCCCCTCGCTTGCTTCCTCCTCCATCGCCCGGATCGAGGGCGGCCGCTCCGCAGCCGCGGCCTCCTGCCACCCGGGAGCCCAGCCCCCTCGCTCTTGCACGCCCCTTGGCTCTCCGCCTCCTACTGGGAGCCAGGAGTACTCTCCCGGAGGTGGCTGGTATGGATTTAGTTGGTTGTTTTTTTTTTTCTTTTCTTTTTTCTATTTAAGCACCAGCCCAGGGTGAGGTGGAGGCGTCCGAAACCCTGAAGGGACTTCTCAATGGGGTTCAAGGTTTCGGTGAGGGACGCAGGGAGGGGGAAACTGCCTCGGATCTGCGATCTGACTTTGGGAAGGCCACCCCCAGGCCTGTCTGGGAGGTTGAAGGCCGGAGACCCCCCACAAATGCCGCTGGTTTGCTCTGAATTCCCCAAAGGCCCAGAACGTGGCGGTGGGGGATTGCCGGGTCCTCCATTCCCCGCCCGGACACAATGGCCGCCGGCGCCCTGCACAAAGACTGGGTGAGGGTGAGGCGCTGGGCCTCTCCTCAGGTCAGGAAGAGGGGTCGAGGCCTGCTCGACGGCCCCACAGCTGAGACCACGTTTTCCTGGGGACAGGCCCAAAGTGGCTTCCTGGCGCCCCCGGGAGGGCTCCGGGGCCGGGGGCTGCACCTCTCCGGAGCCCAGGGTGGGCCAGCTGCGGCCTCGCGGCTTCTCGCGCTCACTAGGCCGGGTACCCGCCGAGCCACCGCCCCGTTGCTAGGCAACCGCCCTCCCCCGGGGGCGCCCCCTAGACCTTTCTGAGAGGAGGGGCCTCGCCCCCGGCGGTCCGCCCCAGCGCAGCCAATCAGCGAGCCCAGCCGGCACGGAAGCGGGACGGCGAAGGCTCCTATTGGGCGCAGCGGCTGTCACGCACAGGGGAGGCGGCGCTCTCACCTGCGAGCCCCGCGAGCCGTGGGGGGCCACATCCCCCTTCATCGGCCCGGTAGCTTCCAGACGCAAGAGCTCTTCGCGGCCGAGTTCCGCGCCGCGGACCCGGGCCGGCCTACCTCGCTGCCGGCCTACCTGGCTGACTGCTCGCGCCGTCTCTCCCGAACAAGCCGGCCTCAGTTTCCCCTGAAGAGACGGGAACTTGCAAGCTCAGTCACTTCCGGTGCCGCGGCAACGCGCGCGAGCCCGAGACGCAAAGGGAGTGCGCGCTTTGAGTGACTGGCATCAGGACCGGGGAGAGATCGCCCCCTCGCGGTAGATCCGGGGAATCGGGAGACGCAAAAAATCAACATTTATAATCACATTTCCATTTATTCATTAATTCAGTCATTCAATCACTCATCAGTCAATCAGCCTATTTCATCCGTCCGTCAGTTTATATATAGAAGAAGCATCGCCTTGTGGTTAAGCACTTTGTCTGGATTCTAACTCTGCTAGTTAGGCAAGTCTCTCAACTGCTGTGTGCTTCAATGTCCTCAGTTGTAAAATGGGCAATAGTACCAACCTCTCTCGTTGAGCTATTGTGATGATTAAAAGAGTTATTAATTGTAAACTCCATAGGACAGGCCGGGCGCGGTGGCTCACGCTCGTAATCCCAGCACTTTGGGAGGCCGAGGCGGGTGGATCACCTGAGGTTAGGAGTTCAAGACCAGCCTGGCCAACGTGTTGAAACCCCGTCTCTACTAAAAATACAAAAAATTAGCTGGGCGTGGTGGCGCATGCTTGTAATCCCAGCTACTCGGGAGGCTGAGGCAGGAGAATCGCTTACAGGAGAATCATTTAGAGGCGTGAGCCACCGCACCCGGCCAATTTCCTTACACCCTGAACCACACAGTGTGTTATCAAATGTTTTATCCTTGCCAATTAGATGAGTAAAAACCGAAGGCACTTTCATATTTCTTTTTTTATTATGAATGAAGTTGAGCAATTTGTCATATTTTTAGTCTTTCTTTGGAGGGTGGATCTTGTATTGGTGAATTCTCTTCATATTGTTTACCCCCTTTTCAGATGGTCTTTCTGTTGAACTCTTTCCTCATTTTTTTGTTTGTTTGTTTGTTTGTTTGTTTGAGACGGAGTCTTGCTCTGTTGCACAGGCTGCAGTGTAGTGGTACTATCTTGGCTCACTGTAAACGCTGCCTGCCAGGTTCAAGTGATTGTCCTGCCTCAGCCTCCCTAGTATCTGGGACTACAGGTGCACACCACCACGCCCGGCTAATTTTTGTATTTTTAGTAGAGACAGGGTTTCACCATTTTGGCCAGGCTGGTCTCAAACTGCTGACCTCAGGCGATCCGCCTGCCTCAGCCTCCCAAAGTGCTGGGATTACAGACGTGAGCCACCGTGCCCGGCCTTTTTTTTTTTTTTTTTTTTTTGAGACAGGGTGTGTCACCCAGCCTGCAGTGCAATGGTGTGATCTCAGCTCACAGCAGCCTCGACCTCCCCATCCCAGGTGATCCTCCCACCTCAGCCTCCCCAGTAGTTGTGAATACAGGCTCGCATCTCCACGCCCAGCTAATTTTTATATTTTTTGTAGAGAATGGAGTTTCCCTATGTTGCCCAGGCTGGTCTCAAACTCCTGGGCTCACGTGATCCGTCTATGTCGGCCTCCCAAAGTCCTGGAATTACAGGCATTAGCCACCACACCTGGCCCTGATATACTTTTTTTTTTTTGGTTTTTGAGACGGAGTCTTGCTCTGTTGCCCAAGCTGGAGTGCAGTGGTGCGATCTCGGCTCACTGCAGCCTCCGCCTCCTGGGTTCAAGTGATTCTCCTGCCTCAGCCTCCTGAGTAGCTGGGATTACAGGCACCCACCACCACACCTGGCTAATTTTTGTATTTTTAGTAGAGACGGGGTTTCACCAGTTGGTCAGGCTGGTCTCGAACTCCTGACCTCATGATCCGCCCACCTTGGCCTCCCAAAGTGCTGGGATTACAGGTGTGAGCCACTGCGCCCGTTCTAATTTACATTTTTGAACCTATGGTGTCATAATTATCTCAATGTGAAAAGTATCATTATGGAAGCCTCAGTGTGCTTTGGGAGCCCAGCAGAGGGCAGATAAACTCTGTCCACAGATAGGGGCTTTACTGAACTGGCCCTCAAAAGAATGTAATTTTGCTTGGGAGAGAAAGGATGTAGGAGCATTTTAAGCAGAAGATATTGCTTGAGCGAAGGCTTGGCAGCCCAGCGTGAGAGCCCATGGTGTCCTAGAAATAAATTGGGATGGCTGAGGGGAGTGGTGGAGATGAGATGGAATATAAATGTGTATCCATGCGAGCAGCACATCAAATAGCACCAGAGGAGCCAGCAAATATTTTCTTAAACCAGAAAGAACATGGAGAAATTTATATTTTGGAAAGATGGATACAGTATTTTGGAAAAAGAATTTTGCAAGTCTTGAAAATGGCTCTCAAATGATCTTTGACTGGAATCTAATTTAAAGAAAATAAGTTACATTTAAATCTAAAGAAAATAAGTTTTCTTTTTTATACTTCTCTGTGTTGTCTACACATAACTTTGTATTTTTTTTCTTTTTTCTTTTTCTTTTTTTTTTTTTTTTTGAGATGGAATCTCACTCTGTCGCCCAGGCTGGAGTGCAGTGGCATGATCTTGGCTCACTGCAACCTCTGCCTCCTGTGTTCAAGCAATTCTCTGGCCTCAGCCTCCCTCTTTTTTTTTTTTTTTTTGATATGGAGTCTCGTTCTATTGCCAAGGCTGGAGTGCAGTGGCACAATCTCGGCTTACTGCAACCTGTGCCTCCCGGCTTCAAGTGATTCTCCTGCCTCACCATGTTGATCAGGCTGGTCTCGAACTCCTGACTTTGTGATCCGCCGGCCTCGGCCTCTCAAAGTGCTGGGATTACAGGCATGAGCCACTGCGCCCGGCTATTATTTTTAATTATATAACACTATCTAAAAACATGCTAACTTTGGCCGGGCACAGTGGCTCACGTCTGTGAGGCCAAGGAGGGTGGATCATGAGGTCAGGGGTTCAAGACCAGCCTGGCCAACATGGTGAAACTCCGTCTCTACTAAAAATACAAAAATTAGCCAGGCATGGTGGCAGGTGCCTGTAATCCCAGCTACTCAGGAGGCTGAGGCAGGAGAATCACTTGAACCCAGGAAACAGAGTTTGCAATGAGCCGAGAGCATGCCACCACACTCCAGCCTGGGTGACAGAGCGAGACTCTGCCTCAAAAAAAAAGAAGACTCTCAGAAACAGACCAGCCATGGTGGCTCACACCTGTAATCCCACCACTTTGGGAGTCCAAGGCAGAAAGATGCTTGAGCCCAGGAGTTCAATACCAGCCTGGGCAATATAGTGAGACCCCCCTCTCTACAAAACAAAACAAAAACAAAAACAATGAGGAGCGCCTCTGCCCGGCCACCCATCGTCTGGGAAGTGAGGAGCGCCTCTGCCCGGCCGCCCCGTCGGGGAAGTGAGGAGCGCCTCTGCCCGGCCGCCCCGTCTGGGAAGTGAGGAGCGCCTCTGCCCGGCCGCCCCGTCCGGGAAGAAGTGAGGAGCGCCTCTGCCCGGCCGCCCCGTCCGGGAAGAAGTGAGGAGCGCCTCTGCCCGGCCACCCATCGTTTGGGAAGTGAGGAGCGCCTCTGCCCGGCCACCCATCGTCTGCGAAGTGAGGAGCGCCTCTGCCTGGCCGCCCCATCTGGGAAGTGAGGAGCGCCTCTGCCCGGCCGCCCCGTGTCTGGGAAGAAGTGAGGAGCGTCTCTGCCTGGCCGCCCCGTCTGGGAAGTGAGGAGTGCCTCTGCCCGGCCGCCCCGTGTCTGGGAAGAAGTGAGGAGCGCCTCTGCCCGGCCGCCCCGTCTGGAAGGTCTACCACGGAGGCCAGAAGCAATGTGGGGGCTGGACGTGGTGGCTCACGCCTGTGGTCCCGGCACTCTGGGGGGCGGGGCGGGTTGATCACGTCGGGCTAGGAGTTCGAGACCAGTCTGGCCAACATGGCGAAACATGAAAAATACAACAGACAAACCAACCAACCAACTCAGTGGCAACAAAACAGGTCTACCCTGGAGTCATACTCTAATTTTTTCTATTTTCCTCCCTTTCTGATCCTTTATCCCACTTTCTTTTTCTTCCTCTTCCTTCTCCTTCTTCTTTGTCAAATAGAGGATTGAGTTATTATCACTGATCCATATAAAGTCCCTCTCTCATTTATTTTAATTCCCACCCCCCATTTCTATTCCCTGACTTCCCATGTGCAACCTTCCTAATATGTTTGATACGCATCTTTTTGTTTGTATGTATTTTTAGAAAATGTTTATTGTTTTTGTGTGCAAAAAAAAAATTAATAAACAAAAACAAAAACAAAAAAAGAACAATTAGCCAGGCCTGGTGGCATACACCTGTAGTCCCTAGCAACTGAGTAGATTGAGGCGACAGAATCGCTTAAGCCTGGGAGGTCGAGGCTACAGTGAGCTGTGATCATACCACTGTACTCCAGCCTGGGTGACAGAGTGAGACACCCTCTCAAAAAAAAAAAAAAAAAAAAAAGGAATATCAGAAACATATTGAATGGAAAAAATGGCAAAAGAATAATGTAGGAAGATTCTACTTATACACAGTTTAGAAATAGGCAATATACAATTTAGAGTTTGTAGCATGTAGCTTCCTCCAAGATGGCACCTAAATATCCCTGCCTCTTCGTATTCATGCCCTTGTGTGTTTCCCTCCCACACTGAACCACAGTTGTTCTGTGTGACTAATGACAAATTGCAGCGATGGAATGTTTCTTTCCCTCCCTTCTTTTCTCTTTCTCTCTCTCTCTCTCTTTCTTTCTTTTCTTGACAGGGTCTCGCTGTTGCCCAGGCTGGAGTGCAGTGGCACAATCACGGCTCACTGCAGCCTTGACCTCCCGGGCCCAAGCAATCCTCCCACCTCAGCCTCCCTAGTAGCTGGGACCACAGGCATGTGCCACTACACTCAGCTAATTTTTGTATTTTTTGTAGAGATGGTGTTTCGCCATATTGCCCAAGCTGGGGGTATGTCACTTTCAAGACTTGGTTACGAAAGATTGTGGCTTTAGCTGGGTGCTGTGGCTCACACCTGTAGTAATCCCAGCACTTTGGGAGGCCGAGGCGGGTGGATCATGAGGTCAGGAGATCGAGACCATCCTGGCTAACACGGTGTAACCCCATCTCTACTAAAAATACAAAAACAAAATTAGCTGGGCGTGGTGGGCGCCTGTAGTCCCAGCTACTCGGGAGGCTGAGGCATGAGAATGGCGTGAACCCAGGAGGTGGAGCTTGCAGTGAGCCAAGATCCCACCACTGCACTCCAGCCTGGGCAACAGAGGGAGACTCCATCTCAAAAAAAACAAAGCAAAACAAAAAAAACCCAAAAGATTGTGGCTTCCGTCTTTGTGTTTGTGGTCTCTCTCTCACTCTGGGGGAAGCCAGCTGCCATGTTGGGAGCAGCCCTGTGGAGAGGCTGACAGTCATGTGAGGGCCCTCCTGCCCCAGTCAAGCCTTCAGGTGATGACAACCTTATTAGAGACCCTGAACCAGAACCACTCCATTAAGCTGGATTCCTGACACTCAGAAATTGTATGAAATAATACATTATTGTAATTTTAAGCTGCTAAGTTTGGGGGTAATTTGCTCTCCAATAGTAGATAACATATATATATATATATATATATCCAATAGTAGATAACATATATATATATATCAATAGTAGATAACATATATATAATATATATATATATCCAATAGTAGATAACATATATATATATATATATATATATATATATATATATATATATACCTTATATACCTATGTGGTAAGAGAATAACAAACACAAAAGTCATGATAGGCTGGGTGCAGTGGCTCATGCCTGTAATCCCAGCACTTCTGGAGGCCAAGGTGGGCAGATCACTTGAGGCCAGGAGTTTGAGACCACTCTGGCCAACATGGCAAAACGCCATTTCTACTAAAAATGTGCTGGGTGTGGTGGTGTGCACCTGTAGTCCCAGATACTCTGGAGGCTGAAGCATGAGAATTGCTTGAATCCAGGAGACAGAGGTTGCAGGGAGCTGAAATCCTGCCACTGCCCTCCAGCTTGGGCAACAGAGAGAGACTCTCTCTCAGAAGAAAAAAAAAAAAAAAAAAAAAAAAAAAAAAAGTCATGCTAGCTATTGGACATTAACAGGAGAGGGTATTGGATTAACCTAGGGAACAAGATGAAATTGGAAGCTTCAAAAATAATGATCTCTGTCTGAAACAGAATAGTAGTAAACAATTTAAATAAAAAGGAACAAGGCTGGGTGTGGTGGCTCACACCTGTAATCCCAGCACTTTGGGAGGCTGAGGTGGATGGATCATAAAGTCAGGAGTTCGAGACCAGCCTGGCCAACATAGTGAAACCCCCATCTCTATTAAAAATACAAAAAATTAGCTGGGCATGGTGGCGGGTGCCTGTAATCTCAGCTACTCTGGAAGCTGAGGCAGGAGAATCGCTTGAACCTGGGAGGTGGAGGTTGCAGTGAGCCAAGATCACACCATTGCACCCCAGCCCGAGTGACAGTGCGAGACTCCATCTCAAAAAAAAAAAAAAAAAGAAACAAAGTAGAAAGAAAAGACAATGAAAATGGTTTTCTTGTTGAATTGTACATATGTACAGAGACTTTTTTTGCCTCATTATTCTTTATATCTTTCATACATCGCATATATGTATTTGTATCTACTCTATTAATAAAATCAATGTTTAAAAGACAAGAGGAAATATACTAAAATGCTAATAGTAGAGATAGTGCCACTAAAGGCTACATTATATTTTTCTTTATTCTTTATTATTTTCAGTATTTTTTCGTATATATAATTTTTAAAAATTTCAATAGCTTTAGGGGTACAAGTGGTTTTGGTTTACATAGTAGATGAATTATATAGTTGGTGAAGTCTGGACTTTTAATGTACCCATCACATAAAGAGTATACATTGTAAGCAATAGGTGATTTTTTTATCCCTACCCTGCTTGTATTTTCCAAATATTAAAATAAGAAAGCACTACTTTTGGCCTGGCATGGTGGCTCATGCCTGTAATCTTAGCACTTTGGAAGGTCAAGGTGGGCAGATCACTTGAGGTCAGGGGTTCAAAACCAGCCTGGCCAATATGGTGAAACCCTGTCTTTACTAAAAATACAAAAAATTAGCTGGGTGTGCTAGCGGGTGCTTGTAATCACAGCTACACAGGAGGCTGAGGCAGGAGAATCACTTGAACCTGGGAGGCAGAGGTTGCCATGAGCCAAGATTGCACTCTAGCCTGGGTGACAGATGAGACTCTGTCTCAAAAAAAAAAAAAAACTTTACTTTTTAAATGAGAAATTTGAAAAACATATGAACACACACAGACATTGTATGAATATATAAAAATGTGTGTGTGGATAGATATAGATATATGAGGTATCTGTATTTGCATTAAAAAGTCTTTGAATCATTCTTTTTTTTTTTTAAATTGAGATAGGGACTCCCTCTGTTGCCCAGGCTGGAGTATGGTGGCACAATCATAGTTCACTGCAGCCTCAAACTCCCAGGCTCAAACGATCCTCCCACTTCAGCCTCCTGAGTTGCTGGGACTGCAGGTGTGCACCACCACACCCAGCTATTTTTTTATTTTTTATTTTTATAGAGATGGGGCCTCACTATGTTGCATAGGCTGGTCTCAAACTGCTACCACCAATCTTACATGTGCTTACTGAAAATAACCCCCTGTGGCTGGGCGCGGTGGCTCATGCCTGTAATCTCAGCACTTTGGGAGGCCGAGGCAGGTGGATCACTTGAGGTCAGGAGTTCAAGACCAGCCTGGCCAACATGGTGAAACCCCGTCTCCACTAAAAATACAAAAAAAAAAAATTAGCCGGGCATAGTGGCCTGTGCCTGTAATCCCAGCTACTTGGGAGGCTGAGGCAGGAGAATCACTTGAACCTGGGAGGCAGAGGTTGCAGTGAGCCAAGATTGTGCCATTGTGCTCCAGCCTGGGCGACAAGAGCGAACTGTTTTAAAAAATAAAATAAAGAATATAATCCCTTGCGTTAACAGTCACTCCCATCCTGCCTCACCCCTACTGCCCAGCCCCTGGCAACCACTAGTCTACTTTCTATTTCCACACATTTACCTATTCAGAAATTTCACGTGAATTAAATAATACGTTATTCCTTTTTACTCTGGCTTCTTTAACGTAATGTTTCAGATTCATCTATGTTGTAGCATGTATCAGTACTTCATTCCTTCTATTAAAGAATACTCCTTCACTGTATGAATATACCATATTTTATTTATCCATTCATCAGTTGGTGGAAATTTGGGTTGTTTCTTATAGTCTATTTTTTTTTTTTTTTTTGAGACGGAGTTTCGCTCTTGTTGCCCAGGCTGGAGTACAATGGCATAATCTCGGTTCACCACAAGCTCCACCTCCCGGGTTCAAGCAATTCTCCTGCCTCAGCCTGCCGAGTAGCTGGGATTATAGGCATGCGCCACCATGCCCGTCTAATTTTCTATTTTTAATAGAGACAGGGTTTCTCCATGTTGGTCAGGCTGGTCTCGAACTCCTGACCTCAGGTGATCTGCCTGCTTTGGCCTCCCAAAATGCTGGTATTACAGGCATGAGCCACTGCGTCTTGCCTTATATAATCTATTGTTTTTAATTAGTGTGCTAAGGTCTTTGTAATCCTTTCCCTAACATGAATCCCACATCAGCCATGAAGGAAGAGACCAAGAAACACTCAGAACTCCCTTTACTTGTGTAAGGAAGTTTAGACTTCTCTGGAGGTTCTATATGAAGAGTCTGTTGGAATGAACTGGTAATGGACAGATTAATAGAAAAGGCATACTAATTTGTCAATGTGAACATGTGCAGGAGAGCCACACAAACTATGAGACTCAAGGGCTGGATGGTTGAAGTTTAAATACTGTCTTCATAGCAGAGAGGGAAGTGGGGGTGTAGGCAATTTTAGAGGAAGAGTAAATTATATTTGGTGGTAATTAATAAGCCTGAAGAACAGACAATAGCCTGGGAAAAAGTTCCTCTGGGCTCTGGGCAGGTGGCAACAAGTTATGGGAAAGTGAGGGGCAGAACTGCGTTGCAAACAAAGGTTGTCTTATTATGCAGATAAAGTCTCCCAGGTTGAAAAAAAACAAGTTTAGGCCGGGCGCGGTGGCTCATGCCTGTAATCCCAGCACTTTGGGAGGCCAAGGCAGGCAGATCACCTGAGGTCAGGAGTTCAAGACCAGCCTGGCCAACATGGTGAAACCCTGTCTCTACTAAAAATACAAAAATTAGCCAGTGTGGTGGTGCATGCTTGTAATCCCAGCTACTCAGGAGGCTGAGGCAGGCGAATTGCTTGAACCCGGGAGGTGGACGTTGCAGTGAGTCAAGATTGCACCACTATACTCCAGCTTGGTGGACAGAGCGAGACTCTGCCTTTAAGAAAAAAAAAAAGGCCGGGTGCGGTGGCTCATGCCTGTAATCCCAGCACTTTGAGAGGCCGAGGCAGGCGGATCACGAGGTCAGGAGATTGAGACCATCCTAACACAGTGAAACCCCGTCCCTACTAAAAATACAAAAAATTAGCCGGGCGTGGTGGCGGGTGCCTGTAGTCCCAGCTACTCAGGAGGCTGAGACAGGAGAATGGCATGAACCCGGGAGGCAGAGCTTGCAGTGAGCCGAGATTGCGCCACTGCACTCCAGCCTGGGTGACAGAGCGAGACTCCGTCTCAAAAAAAAAAAAAAAAAAGTTGTTTGGGAACAGTCTCTGGAAGAATAGGCAATAGCCTGTCTGGATGTGGTGGTTACTTTCAATCTCCTCTCTGGTGACTAATCTTCCCTGGTTGTTTGATGAGATTCCTAGGAAGAGAGTTTAAGACAATTGCATTTAATACAATTGGAAGAACTTCCCTCAGTCATATAAGGGAAAGAACTTCAGCAACTGCTCCCTCCTGCTCTTTGGAAGGGAATGATGGGGACAGGGAGCAGAAGGTCAGAGGGAGACCTTGTTCCTGAGGCTTATTTCTGAGGCCTTTCAATCTCCTTTGTTCAAAGCACCCAGCATGCCAAAGCACCATATTTTGGAGCATCATTTTCTGAGCCCCAACACTTGGTTGGATGGAAGACTGAAAGAAGAAGAAGAAAAAAAACAGTGCCACAGTGCTGACTTTTCTGGGGAACCTTTTTTTTTGTTTGTTTTCCGAGACAGGGTATGACTCTGTTGCCCAGGCTAGAGTGCAGCAGTGTAATCATAGCTCACTGCAGCCTCAACCTCCCGGGTCCAAGCGATCCTGGGAATCCTTTTGACAGCTGTCATCAATGATTTATACCTGCAACCTTCTCCAGAGGAGTGTCTTTGGGTGATCGAAGTCACTTTGCTTGGAGGTGTCTGGAAGTTAAGTCATCACTCGGAGCCAATGAAGTAGGAAGCCTCCATTAAGCTGGAAGGCAGGTCCAGATTTCTGGCCTAGTGACCACTAGTTAGATGGTGGAGGGACTAAGAGACATAGAGTGGAGGACCAGATTTGTTAGGGGCAGCAGTAGAAGCTGGTTCTTTCTTTCTCTCTCATTATTTATTATTTTTCGAGACAGGGTCTCATTCTCTCACCCAAGCTAGAGTGAGGTGGCATCATCACAGCACACTGCAGCCTCAACCTCCTGGGCTCAAGCAATCCTCTCGTCTCAGCATCCAGAGTAGGTAGGACTACAGGCATGTGCCACCACATCCAGTTAATCTCTCGCTTTTTCAAGACAGAGTTTGAAGGCTTAAATAACTTTCTACCTCAGTGGCTCCTCCTTCTATCTCTTTTGCAGTTTTACTGTTACAACAAAAAAAAAATAGTCTGGGTGCGGTGGCTTACGCCTGTAATCCCAGCATTTTGGGAGGCCGAGGCAGGCAGATCACCTGAGGTTGGGAGTTCGAGACCAGCCTGACCAACATGGAGAAACTCTGTCTCTACTAAAAATAGAAAATTAGCCGGGTGTGGTGGCGCATGCCTGTAATCCCAGCTACTTGGGAGGCTGAGGCAGGAGAATCGCTTGAACCCGGGAGGTGGAGGTTGCAGTGAGCCGAGATGGCACCACTGCACACCAGCCTGGGTGACAGAGCGAGACTCCGTCTCAAAAATAAATAAAATAAAATAATAAAATAAATAGAGTGGTGCTGTGTATTATTTGGGTGATTTGAATTTATTTATTTTTATTATTATTTTTTGAGATGGAGTTTCGCTCTTGTTGCCCAGGCTGGAGTGCAATGGCGCAATCTCAGCTTACTGCAACCTCTGACTCCCGGATTCAAGCAATTCTCCTGCCTCAGCCTCCCGAGTAGCTGGAATTACAGGCGCCCGCCACCACCTGGCTAATTTTTTTATTTTTAATAGAGACGGGGTTTCGTCATGTTGACCAGGCTGGTCTCGAACTCCTGACCTCAGGTGATCCACCCACCTCAGCCTCCTAAAGTGCTGGGATTACAAGCGTGAGCCACCGCAGCCGGCTAACATTCTTTTTTTTTTTTTTTTTTTTTTAAATTAAAGACTCAAATTATCCTTTCTCTGTATAAATCCAGTTTAACTTCTCCCCTCTGAATTTCCCATTCTTGTTAGTTTGTTATGAATTTTTCCATAACTTTCTCTCTCTATATACATCCACGTAGGAGAGGCAGTCCAGGGCAATGGTTAGGGGATTGGTCTCTGGAGTAGGCCTTCCTGGGCTCAAATCCTGATTTTGTCACACAAAAGCTGTATGATCTCAGAGAAATTGTCTAATCTTTCTAAGCCTCAATTTCTACAATCTATAAAATGGGTGTGGTAACATTAACTATCTCATTGGGTTACTGTTAGGATATATGAGTTAATATGTGTAAAATACTTCTAATAGTGGTTGGCATGTGGAAAGTACTAATGGTTACTTATACACACCCATGGGAAAAGTGGAACATTATTTTGAGTATTTTAAAAACATAATGATGTCATAATGAATTTATGTCAATCAGCAATTCATTTTTTTGAGACGGAGTTTCACTCTTATTGCCCAGGCTGGAGTGCAGTGGCACGATCTCGGCTCACTGCAACCTCCACCTCCCGGGTTGAAGTGATTCGCCTGCCTCAGCCTCCTGAGTGGTGAGATTACAGGCGCCCACCACCATGCCTGGCTAATTTTGTATTTTTAGTAAAGACGGAGTTTCACCATGTTGGCCAGGCTGGTTCCAAACTCTTGACCGCAGGTGATCCACCTGCCTTGGCCTCCCAAAGTTCTGGGATTACACGCGTGAGCCACCATGCCCAGCCATGCAATCCATTTTGTTAACTCAAAAATGTATCTCAAAGATCCCCTCCTGTCAGTCCAGATCCATGGAACTTTTTTAAACTGCTGCTTAGTGTTCCATTCTGTAGGCAGTTGATTGAAATATTCCCCTATTTGTGAAAATTTAGGTGGTTTCCAATTTCTCACAACTACATTGCAATGAACTACTAATTGATTTCCCTATTTCCACTCTTGTCCCCTTCCCTCGGTGATAACTGAAATTGTGAACAGAGTGGACCAGATGTGTCTGTCCTTCCTTCCAGCTCTGAAATTCTGCTTCGGTGATTCAGACCACATAGTCTCCCATTCACAGAGAACGAGAACTTGAAGCTCAGCCTAACATGAGCAGATAAAATGACAGGAGAGGAAACTCTTGGACCAGGCTTACCTCCTGTTCATATGGAAGGAATTGGGAAGCTCTTGCACACATCTTGGCCTCCTGGCATTGCCTCATTCATTCATTTATTCATTCAGTCAGTTACCTTCTGCCTAGTAGTCCCCAGACAACGACAGCTCTGATGCCTCTTCCTTCCTAATATAGGGCAAACTACCTTCACCCCCACCTTGACCCGAGCCTGTCTACTCCATTGTTGGCAGGCACATGCCTGGTTGTTGGGTGATGTGGGTGCTGAAAGTGGGACAGTCACAGCCCAGGCAGACCTCAGCCCTCCCTTTGCCCCACTATCTATCCAGCTCCTGCCTTTCTCCTTGTATTGCCATCCACACTTCAGGGCCTCGTGAGCAAATGGTTTTGTATTTATCACCTGCTAATACACTAGATCATTTACTTATTTATCTCATCTGGCATCTGTCTTCTCCCCTAGAATAACAGTTCTGCGAGGACAGGAATTTTGTCTGTCTTTTTACTGCGGTATCCCCACACTTAGTATGGTGACTTGGCACATAGCAGGTGCTCAATAAATGCTGCAGCAACTGGGCCTTTGTGTGACTGGGTGAGTGTTATCTCTTGGAATGAAACCTAGAAATGGAAGTCCTACATCACAGGGCATACTTGTTTGACATTTTAATGGTTGTCAATAGGCCGAGCGCAGTGGCTCACACCTGTAATCTCTGCATTTTGGGAGGCTGAGGCGGGCAGATCACCTGTGGTCAGGAGTGCCAAACCAGCCTGGCCAACATGGTGAAACCCCGTCTCTACTAAAAACTAAAAAATTAGCTGGGCGTCATAGTGGGTGCCTGTAATCCTAGCTACTTGGGAGGCTGATGCAGGAGAATCACTTCCTAGGAGGGGGAGGTTCAGTGAGCTGAGATCACGCCATTGCACTCCAGCCTGGGTGAAAGAGCGAAACTTTGTCTCAAAAAAAAAAAAAAAAATTAAAAAATTAGCCGGGCGTGATGTCAGGTGTTTGTAATCCCAGCTACTCAGAGAGGCTGAGGCACAAGAATTGTTTCAACCCGGGAGGCAGAAGTTGCAGTGAGCTGAGATTGTGCCACTACACTCCAGCCTGAGCGACAGAGTGAGACTCTGTCTCAAAAAAAAAAGTTGTCAATAGTTGTCCACACCCGTCTATACTCCTACCTGCTGAGTTACCTTACAAATTTCTGATACTATCAAACTTTTAATTTTGGTTAATCTGATGGGTGAAAAATCGAACTTTCTTGTTTAAATTTCCCTTATTATAGTGAGGCTGAGCACCTTCATGTGTTTGATGGCCAGTTTTGTTTCTTCTTCTTTTTAGTGGGGGGTTGGGGGACAGGATCTTGCTCTGTCTCCCAGGCTGTAGTGTAGTGGCCTGATTTCAGCTCACTGCAACCTCTGCTTCCAGGTTCAGACGATCTTCCCACCTCAGCCTCTGGAGTAGCTGGGACTACAGGTGAGTACCACCATGCCCAGCTAATTTTTGTTTTTGTTTGTTTTTTTTTTGAGACAGAGTCTCACTCTGTCACCCAGGCTGGAGTGCAATGGCATGGTCTCAGCTCACTGCAACCTCTGCCCCCGAGGTTCAAGCGATTCTCCTGCCTCAGCCTCCTGAGTAGCTGGGACTACAGGTGCGTGCCACCATACCTGGCTAATTTTTGTATTTTTTGTAGAGACGGGGTTTCATGATGTTGGCCAGGCTGGTCTCGAACTCCTGACCTCGTAATCCACCCGCCTCAGCCTCCCAAAGTGCTGGGATTACAGGCGCGAGCCACCGTGCCAGGCCTATTAAGTTTTGTATTTTTTGTAGAGAAGGTTTTGCCATGTTGCCCAGGCTGGTCTCGAACTCCTGACCTCAAGTGATCTGCCCCCGCCCCCCACCCCCGGCCTCCTGAAGTGCTAGGATTACAGGCGTGAGCCACTGCGCCTGGCCTACTAAATTCTGATATACATGAATTCTGGATTTTGTTTTTGCTTTTAGAGACAGGATCCAGCTCTGTCGCCCAGGCTGGAGAATCATGGCTCGCTGCAGCCTTGACCTCCCAAGCTCAAGTGATCCTCATACCTCAGCTTCTTGAGTAGCTGGGACTATAGGTACGCACCACCTCACCTGGCTAATTTAAAAAGTTTTTTGTATCTTGCCATGTTGTCCAGGCTGATTTCAAACTCCTGGCTCAAGCAGTCTTCCCGCCTCTGCTTTCCAAAGCGCTAAGATTACAGGCATGAGCCACCATAACTGGCTGAGTGTGTTTCTGGACTCTTAAACTCTTCTACTGATTTCTCCCACTTTTAACTTCTAAGACAATACCATACTTAAAAATACCTCTATTTATTTATTTATTTTTGAGATGGAATTTCACTCTTGTTGCCCAGGCTGGAGTGCAATGGCGCGATCCTGGCTCACCGCAACCTCCACCTCCTGGGTTCAAGCGATTCTCCTGCCTCAGACTCCTGAACAGGTGGGATTACAGGTGCCTGCCACCATGCCTGGTTAATTTTCTATTTTTAGTAGAGACAGGGTTTCTCCATGTTGGTCAGGCTGGTCTGGAACTCCCGACCTCAGGTGATCTGGCTGCCTTGGCCTCCCAAAGTGCTGGGATTATAGGCGTGAGTCACTGCGCCCAGCAAAAATACTTTTTTTTTTTTTTTTTTTTGAGGCAAAATCTTGCTCAGTCTCCCAGGCTGGAGTGCAGTGGCGCGATCTTGGTTTACTGCAATTTCCGCCTCCCGGATTCATGCCATTCTCCTGCCTCAGCCTCCCAAGTAGCTGGGACTACAGGCACCTGCCACCACGCCCGGCTAAGTATTTTTGTATTTTTAGTAGGGACGGGGTTTCACCGTGTTAGCCAGGATGGTCTCAATCTCCTGACCTCGTGATCCACCTGCCTCGGCCTCCAAAAGTGCTGGGGTTACAGGCATGAGCCACCGCGCCAGGCCCAAAATACCTTTTTGGACAAGGTGCCTGTAATCCCAGCACTGTGGGAGGCTGAGGTGGGAAGATCACTTGAGTCTGGGAGGTCGGGGTTGGAGTGAGCCGTGATCTTGCCACTGCACTCCAGCCTGGGTGACAGCAAGACCCTATCTCAAAACAACAAAACCACCACAACAACCACCACTCCCCCATCCCTTTTTTTTTTTTTGAGATAGGGTCTTGCTCTGTCGCCCAGGCTGGAGTTCAATGGCACGATCTCGGCTCACTGCAACCTCTCCCTCCTGGCTTTAAGTGATTCTCCTGCCTCAGCCTTCCAAGTAGCACCAGGCAACCACCCCATTTTAACTGTGGAAAATTTCAAACTCATACAAGAGTATATGTATGTATTTATGTATCATGAACCATCACCAGGTTCAACAATTATCAATTTGTAGCTAATCTTGTTTCATCTAAATCCCCACCTACTTATCTTCACTGCCTACTCCCAATTATTTGGAAGCAGGTGGCAGAGTAATTTTATCCCTACCGTATCTATATGTATCTCTACAACACAAGGACTCTTAAAAAAGAAAACAAAAGGTGTGGTGTCTCAGGCCTGTAGTCCCAGCACTTGGGAGGGTGAGGCAGGGGGATCACCCGAGGTCAGGAGTTCGAGACCAGTCTGGCCAACATGGTGAAACCCCGTCTCTATCAAAAAATATAAAAATTAGCTGGGTGTCGTGGCACATTTTTAATCCCAGCTACTTGGGAGGCTGAGGCAGGAGAAACCGGGAGGCAGAGGTTGCAGTGAGCTGAGATCACACCGTTGTACTCCAGCCTGGGCTACAAGAACGGAACTCCATCTCAAAAAACAAAACAAAACAAAACAACAACAACAAAAAGAAAACAAAACCAAACTCTGGCAGTTTATGTTTGGAAGAAACTAAATTGTTTGTCTTGTGGTTTTACTGTCTGGATTTTGCTGATTGTACCCCCATGGGTGTGAATTAACTGAACCATACTTTAAAAATTACTATACTTTCATGTTAATATGTACAAAATCTGGTATGTCAATTCCCCCAATCTTTTTCAAAATTCAAGATGCCAATACTTGTGCTTTTGCTCTTCCACAGGAACTTTAGAATTAACTTGGCAAATTCCAGAACAGAACCCACTGGGACTTTCATTGGAATTGCCTTGACCTTTTTTTTTGTTTTGAGACAGAGTCTCACTCTGTCGCCCAGGCTGCAGTGCAGTGGTTCAATCTTGGCTCACTGCAACCTCCGCCTCCTGGGTTCAAGTGATTCTCCTGCCTCAGCCTCCCAAGTAGCTGTGATTACAGGCACGCGCCAGCACGCCCGGCTAATTTTTGTATTTTTAGTAGAGATGGGGGGGTTTTCAACATTTTGGCCAGGCTGGTCTCGAACTCATCGCCTCAAGTGTTCTGCCTGTCTCGGCCTGCCGAAGTGCTGGGATTACATGCGTGAGCTACCGCACCCAGCCTAGGCTTAATTTTTTAATCTTTAGCTTTTGCTGGTATTATGAAGGGGTTGTTTTGCTGTTCTTGTTGCTGCTATTTTCTAATTGATTAAAAAAATTAAGATGGTGGGGGTGGTCTCGTTATGATGTCTACGCTGTTCTGGAACTCTTGGTCTCAAGGGATCCTTCTGCCTTAGCCTCGAGTAGCTGGGATTATAGGTGAGCGCCACGAAGCCCGGCCTCTAATTAATTATCGGTGGTGTATAAAAAGAACAGATCTTCTTCCTTCGAATCCCATCTTCTCCATCTATTATGTGATTTTGGACATGTTTGTTCAACTTCTCCAAGCCTTTGTTTTCTTTTTACATGGGGATCATAAAGCCGGATGCAGTTGGGAATAAAACCGGATAAAGCTCCCAACGAACCGCGGGTTTCATAAGATCAGGGCAGGGACTGGGTAAAGGGTTTCAAAGACTCATGCACTATTGGGAGGGACGCTACGGGCGAGTCTATGTTGCATGCAGGCGACTCCACGTTAAGACGAAGTGAACTCCTCTGAACCTTCAAGGGATAATGCACCATAACGAGAATAATTTTTAAAAATAGAGTTTTCTTCCCTGAAAACTTGGGGAGGTCCAGGATACGCACCATTCTGTGATCTAAGTTGACTCTCCACCTCTTCAGTTGGTACCACCTTTCCCAAATAGTTTGGAGCAGAGCACTCCGGTCTTCGTAATAATGCACTCCTAAGGGCTGGTCCAGTGGACTCACGCAGGCGCAGGAGACTACGCTTCCCAGGAACTCCGGGACGCGGTGTTCGCTGGTACCTCCTTCTGACTTCCGGTATTGCTGCGCTCTGTAGGGCCAATCGGGAGCCGGAATTGCTTTCCCGGCGCTCTGATTGGTGCATTTGACTAGGCTGCCTGGGTTCAAAATTTCAACGATACTGAATGAGTCCCGCGGCGGGTTGGCTCGCGCTTCGTTGTCAGATCTGAGGCGAGGCTAGGTGAGCCGTGGAAAGAAAAGAGGGAGCAGCTGGGGCGCGGGTCTCCCTCCTCCCGGAGTTTGGAACGGCTGAAGTTCACCTTACTGCTCCTAGCGCCGTTCGCGCCGCTAGGCCTGGCTTCTGAGGCGGTTGCGGTGCTCGGTCGCCGCTTAGGCGGGGCAGGGTGCGAGCAGGGGCTTCGGGCCACGCTTCTCTTGGCGACAGGATTTTGCTGTGAAGTCCGTCCGGGAAACGAGGGGGAAAAGCAGTTGCGGGAGGCTGTCGGCTAATAACGGTAACGATTATTATTGTTATTACCATGCTAACAGGTTATAAACATTGACTGAACTAAGCACCCTGCATGCCCGTTCTCATTTAATTTCCTCGCCAAGCCAATGTAGTTGGTGCTATTCTTGGTCCCTCTTGACAGAAACTGAGGAAGGAGGAAGGAGGAGGAAACTGAGGCCCAGAATCTAGATACATTTCGAGAAATGGGTGATACAGTAGCCATGCCCTCAGGAAGTGTGGCGTTTGATGGAGGAAAACAGAGGTAGTCACAAATAAGTACATTTCAAAACTGTTGTCTGAAACAGGAAGATAATAATTAGGTGGTGTGGGAACATAATTGAGGGAGAGTTTAAGTCCACTTGGAGTTGTCTTCTATTTGGGATTTAAAATTCATTATATGTTATCCATATTTGTCCAGCTCTCTTTTTGTATGGAATCACCAGATATTGTTCCCTTTCTCATTTCCTTTCTCAATATTTACAGATTGGAGGGGGAAGGAAAACCAAACCAGGTTATAATGTAGAATTGGTTTACCCCCTATTTTCTTGACATATAACGTCTGGCTTTCCACATATAATTTTCTAGTAGTTCAGTAGCATGGACTCCCCCCAAATCAGGCCTACTTAGGATAGAAGAGGATTTTTGACTCCTGGATTTTGCTTTAAGACCAGCTCTTGGTTTACTTCCTGCTTCACCCTTACCATCCTATGGCCTCTCTTTGAATTTCTCTCACTCATCAAATGTTGTCAAAAATAGGACTATTTGCTGCTGTAGTAAGGATATTCTTGTATTGTGGCCTTAGTGTATTACACCACCCCCACGTCAGACTTGAGTCCCCCTGGTTGGTTTGGGTGAGTCAGTTCGGTATTAAGCTGGCATTCTTGGATCAAAATTATGTGGCTCTCAGCTAACTCAGCCATTTAGTTGACCTTTCAGGGTACTGTGTGCTCAGATTGGCATGAGATATTATGGGTATACAGATATGTGATGTACTCAAAGGTTTTTTGGTATGTTTGGGGACAAAAACATGGTTTGAAATTGGCAAGTGAGAATCAGAACAAGACAGGACACCATCTGGCTGCTCTACTGTTTTGTATTCTAAGTGTCCAGACAATTTAGAGGTGAGGGAGATCAAGAGCCAGTTTGTGTTTCTGTGCTTCACAAAGCCACCCTTGTCTAATTCTTGATAAGCAGAGTTTGGTTAGACAGGGACTGAAACAATCCTGGTGCATAGGAATCACCCACTAAATACCTGTTGAATTGAGTAGGCAGGAAGGCACTATCTGAATTGACTACAAAATTGCGGGTATGAAAAACTGGATTGTATTCAACTAGGTTGGTAAATTTGTTTAGACTTTCAAATTATCAGAATAGGGTTTATTTGGCTAACCTTATGCTTAAATCTGTGTATTCCAACCTTGGTAAAATTAATTTATTGCAATTAAGTTTGTCCGGGATTATGTGAGAGTCCTTCATTTCTTTAGTTACCAGGAGGTGTTCAGGGTTCTTCTTCATCTCCTGGTTAATTTTCCTTCAGCTTTTTCTGGGTCTCTTCCCTAATTCTCTTTCAGTTCCTGGGAGAAAGAGGAGGGAGATTTAAATGCCCTTTGACATACTTAATTTTCTTTGCTATGGGTAAAGTTAGGAAGCAAAATTGACATATAGAGTTTTTTTTTTTTTTTTTTGAGACGGAGTCTCACTCTGTCGCCCAGGCTGGAGTGCAGTGGCGCGATTTCAGCTCACTGCAACTTCTGCCTCCCCTGTTCAAGCAATTCTCCTACCTCAGCCTCTTGAGTGGCTGGGATTATAGGGATCTGCCACCACACCCGGCTAATTTTTGTACTTTTTTTTTTTTTTTTGAGATGGCGTCTCGCTCTGTTGCCTAGGCTGGAGTGCAATGATGCGTTCTCGGCTCACTGCAACCTCCACCTCCCGGGTTCAAGCAATTCTCCTGCCTCAGCCTCCCAAGTAGCTGCTGGGACTACAGGCGCATGCCACCACACCCGGCTAATTTTTTTGTATTTTTAGTAGAGATGGAGTTTCACTGTGTTAGCCAGGATGGTCTCGATCTCCTGACCTTGTAATCTGCCTGCCTCGGCCTCCCAAAGTGCTGGGATTATAGGTGTGAGCTACCACGCCTGGCCTAATTTTTGTATTTTTAGTAGATACAGGGTTTCACCACGTTGGCCAGGCTAGTCTCGAACTTATCGCAGGTGATCCACCTGCCTCGGCCTCCCAAAGTGCTGGGATTACAGGTGTGAGCCACCTCACCTGGCCTTAGAGAGATTTCATAACCCAAGCGATTCTGTGAATAGATCTGTATTTGAGACAGAGATGTAGAGATCAGCAGCCCAAGGTACTCTGTGAAAAAAGGATAGATAACTGGGGAGGGTTTCTGTTTTTGTTTGTGTAGGGAAACTTGGTAGACGGGGAATAAAGAACAGTGAGAAAAGTATAAAATTGTACCTAGGGGTTACTTTGGAAATTAAAAAATAATGTTGTTTGTACCTACTAAAACAAAGTAGTGAAAGTTTTCTCTTTTTTTTTTTTTTTTTTGAGACAGAGTCTCACTCTGTTGCTCAGGCTGGAGTACACTGGCTGGTGCAATCTTGGCTCACTGAAGCTTCAGCTTCCCAGGTTCAAGCGATTCCTCTGCCTCAGTGTCCCAAGTAGCTGGGATTGCAGGCGTGCACCACCATGCCTGGCTAATTTTTGTATTTTTAGTAGAGATGGGGTTTCACCATGTTGGCCAGGCTGGTCTTGAACTCCTGACCTCAAGTGATCCACCTGCCTTGGCCTCCCAAAGTGCTGGGATTATAGGCGTGAGCCACTGCTCCCAGCCTGTTAACCCCTTTTTTACTACAGAGAACTTGGAACCTGTTTCATCACTTTTCTGCTTCTTCCAGGTTCTTGATGCATATTTGCCAGACTTCAAGATTTCAGAAAAGGGGTGAAAGAGAAGATTGCAACTTGGAGTCAGGCCTGTAGGCCTGATAGACTGGTTAAATCACAGGTAAGGCAGTGACCATAGGAATAAGGAACATTAATATATCAGCTTCGTAAGTGTTTAAATGACTTTAATGTAATTTTATAAAGTAACACATATTTTGGAAGGAAATTTATTTATTATGAAAAGCAAAAAGAAAATAAAATCACCCACTATCCCACCTCTCAGATAAACCGTGGTTAGCATTCTGATAGATTTCTTTATAATTTTTTTCTATGTCTATATAGTAATTCCTTGATATCCATGGGGAATTGGTTCTAAGACCTTCCCAGGATATCAAGATTCTCATATGCGGCTGGGTACAGTGGCTTATGTCTGTAATCCCAGCACTTTGGGAAGCTGAGGTGGGCGGATCACCTGAGGTCAAGAATTTGAAACCGGTTGGCCAACATGGCAAAGCCCCATCTCTACTAAAAATACAAAAATTAGCTGGGTGTGGTGGTGTGCACCTATAATCTCAACTACTTGGGAGACTGAGGCAGGAGAATCCCTTGAACCCGGGAGGCAGAGGCTGCAGTGAGCCAAGATCTCATCACTGCACCCCAGCCTGGGCAACAGAGCAAGACTCTGTCTCAAAACAAACAAAACAAAATTCTTAGATGCCCAAGCCCTGATAAAAAATGATGTGTAGTATTTGCATATAGCTTATGTACATACTCCCATATACTTTAAATTATCTCTAGATTACTTATAATACTTAATACAATGTAAATGCTATGTAAATAGTTGTTATACTGTATTGTTTAGGGAATAATGACAAGAAAAAAAGTCTTGGCTGGGCACAGTGGCTCAGGCCTGTAATCCCACCACTTTGGGAGGCTTAAATAGGAGGATTGCTTGAGGCCAGGAGTTTGAGACCAGCCTGGGCAACATAGTGGCACCCTGTCTCTACAAAAAAAAAAAACATAAAAAAATTTAGCCAGGCATGGTGGCACCTACATGTAGTCCCAGCTACTTGGGGGGCCAAGGTGAAGGGTCACTTAAGCCAAAGAGTTTGAGGTTACAGTGAGCTGAGGGCGCCACTGCACTCCAGCCTGGGTGGCAGAAGGAGACCCTGTCTCAAAAAAAGTCTGTACATATGCAGTTTTTTTTTTTTTTTTTTGAGGCCGAGTTTCGCTCTTGTTGCCCAGGCTGGAGTGCAATGGTGCGATCTCAGCTCACCGCAACCTCCGCCTCCCGGGTCCAGGCGATTCTCCTGTCTCAGCCTCCTGAGTAGCTGGGACTACAGGCATACACCACCACACCTGGCTAATTTTGTATTTTTAATAGAGATGGGGTTTCTCCATGTTGGTCAGGCTCCTCTCAAACTCCTGACTTCAGGTGATCTGCCTGCCTCTGCCTCCCAAAGTGCTGGGATTACAGGCGTGAGCCACCGTGCCCGGCCTTGCAGTTTTTTTTCCCCCCAAATATTTTTGATCTGCAGTTGATTGAATCCACAGATACGGAACCCATAGATACGGATAGCCAACTGTATTTCATTTTAAAAAAAACATACACTAAAAACTTTTGTTAATTTTTTTAACTTTTTTTTTTTTTTTTTTTTGAGTCGGAGTCTCACTCTATCGCCCGGGTTGGAGTGCAATGGCGCGATCTCTGGCTCAGTGCAACCTCTGCCTCCCAGGTTCAAGCAATTCTCCTGCCTCAGCCTCCCAAGTAGCTGGGATTACAGGCACCCGCAACCACGCCCGGCTATTTTTGTGTTTTTAGTAGAGATGGTTTCACCATATTGGGCAGGGGGGTCTCAAACTCCAGACCTCATGATCTGCCCACCTCGGTCTCCCAAAGTGCTGGGATTGCAGGCTTGAGCCACCACACCTGGCCTCTAATTTTTTTAACTTAATAATCAGGCTATGAATATTTCCCCGTGCATTAATAAATTTTCTTCTCTTTTCTTTTTTTGTTTTTTTTGAGACAGAGTCTTGCTCTATCACTTGCTCTGTCACTGGAGTGTGCACTTCAGTGGCGTGATCACAGCTCACTGCAGCCTCCATCTCCTGGGCTCAAGTGATCTTCCTGCCTCAGCCTCTCGAGTTGCTGAAACTACAGGTGCATGCCACTGTACCCGGCCAAATTTTTCTACAACATAATTGTAATGGCTATATGGTATTCCACTATTTGGTTCTTTATATTATTTTTACCCAGTGAAATTGCTGGTCTAAAAGAATGCGTATTTTTGGCCGGGCGTGGTGGCTCACATCTATAATCCCAGCACTCTGAGGGGGCTGAGGCGGGGAGATCACCTGAGGTCAGGAGTTCAAGATCAGCCTGGCTAACATGGTGAAACCCTGTCTCTACTGAAAATACACAAATTAGCCAGGTGTGATGACGGGTGCCTGTAATCCCACTTACTCAGGAGGCTGAGGCAGAAGGATCACGTGAACCTGGGCGGTGGAGGTTGCAGTGAGCCGAGATCACGACATTGCACTACTGCAGCCTAGGCAACAGAGCAAGACTCCATCTCAAAAAACAAACAAACGAAAAAATATGTTTTTAAAAACTTTTGACATGTAACACCAAATTGCCTTATAGGAAGATTATGCTGATTTACCTAAAACAGTATATAATTCACATAGGCATAAATGTATAATTTAAAATAGGTAATATATTTGCATGGTGCAAAAATCGAAAGAATATAAAAAGCTTCGTGGTTTAAAATGCTCCTCCAACCTTGTTACTTCTTCACTCTCACCATCCATAGGTAAACACTTTTTTTTTTTTTTTTTTTTGGAGACAAAGTCTTACTCTGTCAACCAGGCTGGAATACAGTGGCACAATCTCAGCTTACTGCAACCTCTGCCTCCCTGGTTCAAGTGATTCTCCTGCCTCAGCCTCCCGAGTAGCTAGGATTACAGGCGTGCCACCACACCTGGCTAATTTTTGTATTTTTATTAGAGATGAGGTATTGCCATATTGGCCAGGCTGGTCTTGAACTCCTGACCTCAGGTTTGGGTTCTTGGGTTTGGGTGTGTGTATTCCCCAAACCAGATACCATTTGAAGGGAATAAATCTCTATAAAATGAAATGACTGCCATTTGACTAGGATTGTAATCTGCAGCCACACTGTCAACCATTACAAACTTTCAGCTTCATACTATTGGAATATCAGATCATTTTGGGATTCTACTAAGATTTCCTTTTAGTATTTTACAAAGCTCTGTGTCATTATTTGTCCTAGTAGTAAACGGCATCATTGATTTCCATCTAGGTCCTATTAGTCATAGGTAGATTATGGTTTGTTGAGTTCTATGGATAAATTATAGCAAAACTGAGTTTGTAATCTTTAAAAAAGGGCAATATGAAACATACAAGTTTGGGAGAGAAATGATAGGAAATATATTTGCTTGAAGTTTCTGGACAGTGATGAATTAGAACAAGTGTCCATGTGTCCTGTGCTGACTTCTGAGTGTTGGACAGTGAGGGATTGTCATTGGATTTTAAATTGACCCAATTTTGGAAGCTTCGTAGATCTGTTTCTGTAAACAGATCCAATTTCAACATAGAAGTTAGCAAACATAAATGTGGAAACACAAAGTCTATTAAACTTCCTTCAGACTTAGTTTGTGACTTTGATTAGCAGTTAAAATTGCATGCTGGATTATGTTGCCATTTACTGACTGCTGCTAATCCGTTATATACAAGAAAAAAATGTAGGTGTTTTCTCTTTGGGTAAGATGAAAATAACTCCACTCTATTTTACTTGTGGTAATGTAACAGGATCTCTTATTCCTTGTGAAAGTAGGAGAGGATGTCCCTGGAGAAATGGCACTGCCTGGGATGGTACCATCTTAACTAACTATACTTCTAATGTCTTACTCTGTTTATTCCATTACATTACCAGTTTAACTCATGACTTTCTCTTTAATAGAAATGGGCAAGTCATATCTCACTGGCTGGATAGCAAGGTGTTTGAGAGCATCTGTCACACCAAAGTCTTTGTTTTGTTTAGGAGCTGGTAGTCCACTATTTCACCCTGCTTAGAATGCACCCCATTGCAGCTTTCCCCACCCGGTCTGAACCTGCACCTTTTGATTTATAGAGCTTGTCAAGACTAGTTATTTTTGGTTTGAGAGTGAAGAAAGATGGGAGGCAATGGGAGGTTAATTTCAGATGAATGTGGGAACAGGTTACATTGCTTTGTCTGCAGTCTTCCTAATTTGTATTTGTCTTCCCCTTCCATTTATCTCTTACCCTAGAAAAAGTCAATGTTCATTCTTAGCTTGTAGAACTCCACAGGTCTGTCTGTATCTTTTAAGTATTACTTACATCAGGAAACCTTCTCTGATCCTCTTTTACCCTGTTCTCCTTCTCTGCACTTCCAGAGCGCTCTCTGTTTATCCCCTCTTGCAGCAAGGATAGCCCTATATTGTAATTGTTTGCATTCCCCCATTCAATTGTGCATTCTTGGAGGGAAGAGATTTTTTTTGTTGTTGTTGTTTGAGAAGGAGTCTTGCTCTATCCCAGGCTGGAGTGCAGCGGTGCAATCTCGGCTCACTGCAACCTCCACCTCCTGGGTTCAAGCTGTTTTCCTGCCTCAGCCTCCCGAGTAGCTGGGATTAAAGGCACTACCCACCACGCCCGCTAATTTTTGTATTTTTAGTAGAGACGGGTTTCGCCATGTTGGCCTGGCTGATCTCGAACTCCTGACTTCGTGATCTGTCTGCCTTGGCCTCCCAAAGTACTGGGATTACAGGCATAAGCCACTGTGCCCAGCCGAGATTTTATATCTCTATCTATCTATCTATCTATCTATCTATCTATCTATCTATCATCTATCTATCTATCTATCCTTTTAGTCTTCGCTTTTTGGAAACAAAAATGGGCTATAAGACATGATAGATGGCATTGAATAGGCAGTTTTTAGAGGAACCTAATTGGTTCATAGCATACAGAATAGGCTTCTTCCTTGGATCTTTGTAGGAATATTGGTCATTAATAGCTATTTTTCCATACAGAATATTTCTAGTTTTGTAAGAATCTGAAGCTGTGGTAGATTCAGATAATTTTGAAATGTGAAGCTGATTCTCTTGCTTGGCAGCTTGATTTGTTTGGGGGAATGTGGTTGACGCATGTGCCTTTTTTTTTTTTTTTTTTTTTTTTTTTGTGAGACCTGTTGACAGAAATTCAATCTTGATTAAGGGGCGCAGCAAGGCATCCAGTTCCCACCATGCCTTGGGGCTCTCTCATTTAAACAGCTGCCTTTGACTCTGGCCTGTTCCATTTCCCACTAGGCCCTGTGGACTTTAATTTTGGAAGATTTCACATCCTCATATTTATTATTTCTGAGGGAGGTAGTGTCGTGAAACCAAAATTACCCAATAGTTAACTTTTCGTTTTCTTGATGTACTTGTGCTATCAGCCTTCATTGAAGAGACTCAGACTTCTCAATGGATATGTATTTATTTATTCTCTTTTTCCAGGGAGAGGGGATGGTCTCCTGAGTTGGCCATTCTAGACCAAAATATAGCTTAAAAGAAGCTTTTTTTAAAAACAGATCATGTTAGGAAAATAATATTTTGTTTTTAAAATTTCACCTAAAGATTAAGTATACTTAGGTTTGCACCCCTCGCCTTTTGTTCCCCACTAATCAAATGTAGTCTTAGACCTTAGAGGACAACCTTTCTTCTGCTGCTTGAACCCTCTTCATAGTCTTTACTCTAGAATATCACTGAGGTTTTCACTAACCACCGTCTTATATAGAGGAAAAACTTTATATGGAAAAGTACACTTAAAAAAGAGGAATCAAGGGATTTTTAAAAAATTTTATGAGAAGATTCAGATCAGAGCTTTCCAAATATATTTAGAACAGGATTTATAATTTGCTAAAGTTTTCTTTATGAGCATATCAGGGATGCTTAGTTTTCGTAAAGAGCAGAATTTGTCTTTGTTGAACAGGATCTTATGATTTGATTACCTACCTCCTTTTTGAAGCAATGTTTATAGGAAAACTTGTGCATTAGAGAGACCCCAGATTTTGGAATCCTGCAGACCTGGTCTTTTAAAACTCAACACTGCTATGTATTAGTTTGGTGATCTTGGAATAGTGTAACTTCTCTGAGCTTGTTTCTTTGTTTATAAAATGGTGATGGTAGCATCTATTTATAAAGACATCTATCTATTGTCTATATTGTTAATGCAGTTTAAATGAGACGATTTATGTGAAGTGTCTGATAAGGTGCCTGGCCTATAGTAGACAGTATTTGGAAGTTATTTTCTCTTGCTCCATGACATTTGTTATTTATCTATTTAAATGTCAATTTTTTTTTTTTTTTTTTTTTGAAACGAGTCTCCCTTTGTTGCCCAGGCTGGAGTGCAGTGGCGCGATCTCAGCTCAGTGCAACCTCCACCTCCTGGGTTCACGCCATTCTTCTGCCTCAGCCTCCCAAGTAGCTGGGACTACAGGTACCCACCACCATGCCCGGCTAATTTTTTTGTAGTTTTAGTAGAGAAGGGGTTTCACTGTGTTAGCCAGGATGGTCTCAATCTCCTGACCTCGTGATCCGCCCGCCTTGGCCTCCCAAAGTGCTGGGATTACAGGCATGAGCCACCGCACCCAGCTTAAATGTCTATTTTTAAATAAATATGAGAGGCAGTGGATAAGAACACCACCTTCGGTGTCTATTCCATTTGGAATCCTGGCTTTACTGCTTCTTAGCTGCATGACTGTGAATAAGTAGTAAATCTCTCTGTGCCTCAAGTCCCTTACTATAGAATGAAGATAATAACAGTACCTACTTTATAGGATTATTGTGAGGATTTAGTGAGTTAATACATGTTAAGACACTGTCAACAGTGTCTGGCATGTCATAAGTGCTCATTAAGTAATAGCCGTTGGCCAGGCACGGTGGCTTACACTAGTAATCCCAGCACTTTGGGAGGCTGAGGCGGGTGGATCACTTGAGGTCAGGAGTTCAAGACCAGCCTGGCTAACATGGTGAAACCCCATCTCTACTAAAAATACAAAAAATTAGTTGGGCATGGTGGCAGGTGCCTGTAATCCCAGCTACTCGGGAGGCTGAGGCAGGAGAATCACATGAACCCCGTGAGCCAGAGGTTGCAGTGAGCCAAGATTGTGCCACTGCATTCCAGCCTGGGCGACAAGAGTGAAACTGTCTCAAAAAAAAAGAAAAAAGTTAATAGCTGTTTTTATTTTTAACTTTTTCAAATTTATATACCCTTTTATTAAGTCAATGCCCCAGGAATCATTTTTAGTTCTATATAGAAATATTGTTTATTTATTTTTAATTTTTTAAATTAATTATTATTATTGTTTTTGAGACGGAGTCTTACTCCGTTGCCAGGCTGCAGTGCAGTGGCACGATCTCGGCTCACTGGAACCTCCTCCTCCCGGGTTCAAGCAATTCTCCTGCGTCTGCCTCCCAAGTAGCTGGGACTACAGGCGCATGCCACGACACCCAGCTAATTTTGTATTTTTAGTAGAGACGGGGTTTCACCATGTTGGCCAGGATGGTCTCAATTTCTTTTTTTTTTTTTTTTTTGAGATGGAGTTTCACTCTTGTTGCCCAGGCTGGAGTGCGATGGTGCGATCTTGGCTCACTGCAACCTCTGCCTCCCAGGTTCAAGCAATTCTCCTGCCTCAGTCTCCCGAGTAGCTGAGATTACAGGCACGCACCACCACGCCCGGCTAATTTTGTATTTTTAGTGGAGACAGGGTTTCTCCATGTTGAGGCTGGTCTCGAACTCCTGACCTCAGGTGATCCACCCACCTTGGCCTCCCAAAGTGCTGGGATTACAGGCGTGAGCCACCATGCCCGGCTATTTATTTATTTATTTATTTATGAGACGGAGTCTCACTCTACCGCCCAGGCTGGAATGCAGTGGCATGATCTCAGCTCACTGCAACCTCTGCCTCCTGCATTCAAGTGATTCTCCTGCCTCAGCCTCCCGAGTAGCTGGGATTACAGGCATGTGCCACCAAACTTAGCTAATTTTTGTATTTTTAGTAGAAAGATGTGGTTTCACCATGTTGGCCAGGCTGGTAGTTCTATATAGAAATATTAGAAAGAGAATATGTAACATTTAGATAAGTTAATAGTCAATTTATAGGCCACGTAAATGGGAAGGATTATTTCCTTAAATCAAGAGATTAGGCAATCATTGCTTGTCATGAACATTTAATAAAAATTCCAGAAAGCTCAGTTTCTTTTGGGCTGCAAACATAGATCTAGGGAAATAAATACTGCTTAACTATTTTGTTGTTGTTGTTGTTGTCTTTTAAGAGACAGAGTCTCACTCTGTTGCCCAGGCTACAGTGCAGTGGTGCAATTGTGGGTCACTGTGGCCTCGAACTCCTGGACTCAAATGATCCTCCCACCTCAGCCTCCTGATTAGCTGGGACTACAGGCACACACCACCATGCCCAGCCACTTAGGAGGGGTTGAGGAGGGAGGATCCTTTGGGCCCAGGAGTTTGAGTCTAGCCTGAGCAACAGGCTAGATTCTTTAAAAAACAGAGATGAAAAAGAAGAAAAGGATGTGAAGGGTTAAATTTGAACACTTTCCAGGTAGTTTTCAGCATCATGCTTTGGTGGAATCATGGTTTTGAGGCTAAGTGGGGTTGCTGCATATTACATTCCTGCCTCTTCCTTCCCCCAGCTTTAGTCGTCTTCATTACATTCATGCCTGGGAAGTGTTCCCAGTGACCTGAGTTAGGCATTAAGATCATGGGAATCCAAGATTTTCCCATGTCTTCTAGCATATTTGTTCACAAGAAAAGGAAAATTTCCTCCTTGCAGCAAGGGGTTTTTAACCACCGTCAGTCACTGTGGAATCTTTCACTAAAAGTCCTTTGAATAGAAATGTGGTCAAGGAGAGGAAAGGTATCAGCAGTGATAATACCTTACGATAGTGTGTTTCATAGCACTTGAAGTACCTTCTTATTTGTTTATGGTAAGAAGTTAGGCAGAGAATTAGTGACTTGCCTATTGTCATATACATGTGGTAAATGCCAGAGAGGGCATTCTGGACTCTGTTAGTTGGAATTGCTTTTGACTACAGGTGACAGAAAATGTGGCTATAATTGTTTATACAAAAATTATTATTATTTTCTGAGATGAAGTCTCACTCTTGTCACCCAGGCTAGAGTGCAATGGCGTGATCTCAGCTCACTGCAACCTTCGCTTCCTGGGTTCAAGTGATTCTCCTGCCTCAGCCTCCCGAGTAGCTGGGATTACAGGCACCTGGCACCACACCTGGCTAATTTTTATATTTTTATTAGAGACAGGGTTTCACCATGTTGGCGAGGCTGGTCTCGAACTCCTGACCTCAGGTGATCCGCCGGCCTTGGCCTTCCAAAGTGTTGGGATTACAGGCGTGAGCCACCGTGCCTGGCCTATTTTTTTTAATATAAGAAGGCTTTTTAGCGGGTCATGGAAAATTGAAAAAAACACCAGAAGTCTAGAGGTATATAGTAGCTGATATTTGATCTTTAATAGTCATTAGCTCATTGATGTTAAGCCCTGTGTTTATTATTCTCTTGGCCATCTACTCATGTATACCAGATGACTGCCATAGCTCCAGCTTGCCTTCAAGGCAAGAAGAAGGATAAAGGGAAAGGGCAGGAATAAGGATGATAGCTGTTTTCAGGAAAGAAAATTTTTTTCCTAGGAATCCCTCAGCAGATTCTTACTTAGTTCTCATTGGCCAGAACTGTCCCATGGCTATCCCAAGCTTGGAAAGTGGCTATCAGGAGGTAACTTCCATTTTAGTGTAATTACTACTGTTTTGGTCATGGTCAATGAAAAATATTTAATCGTACCTTGACTTCAGCCGTGTTAATTTCTAATTCTCTATACTTAGAGTTCATACTGTATAATTTAAACAAACTGTCTTATTTATTGTGTATGATAGGACCTTAGCGTCTATGTAGATGTTAAGTTCCTTTGTGCCCAGGACTCCATCTACTTTTTTTTCTTTTTTTTTGAGACGGAGTCTTGCGCTGTTGCCCAGGCTGGATGCAGTGGCGTGATCTCGGCTCGCTGCAAGCTCTGCCTCCCGGGTTCACACCATTCTCCTGCCTTAGCCTCCTGAGTAGCTAGGACTACAGGTGACCGCCACCACACCTGGCTAATTCTTTTTGTATTTTTAGTAGAGATGGGGTTTCACTGTGTTAGCCAGGATGGTCTCAATCTCCTCACCCTGTGATCCACCCGTCTTGGCCTCCCAAAATACTGGGGTTACAGGTGTGAGCCACCGAGCCTGGCCGCTTAGATCTACTTTTTGTGTGAAGATATAGAGTGTCATCCTTGAATGTTACTGAGAAAGGAACCCAGGTATCTTTAAGCCCACAGCTTATGACCTCTAGCAAGTACACACTATTGTGAACCACTGACAAAAAGCTTATTGAGTTAAGCTGAATAATGAAAGCAGAAATGGAGGAGAGAGGAAAATTTAGACTGGGGATACTAAAGAACCCCTATTCCAGACAGAAGACTATGGATAATGGATTTACTTGGAAATAAATACAGTATTCTTTTCTATGCAAATAGAGAGCTTAACTTCATGAACACACTTCTTTAATTCACAAGGTAAGAGGGCAGAAGGATGTAGAAAGAACATTGTGCTGAAGTCAGGAGCCTCAGGTCTAGATCTGGCTCTGTTTTTACGTAACTGTGTGATACTGGGCAAGTCATTTAATCTTTCTGATCTTCAGCTTCTAGGATGGGAATAATTGCTGCTTTACAGGATTGTTTTGCATATCAGAAATAATACATATTTAGTATATCATGGCACCTGGCATGTAATGAACACCTCTGGTAACTGTTTTTACCATGATCCTTAGGATTTTTGTTGTGTGATCTTGGAGAATCCCTTTTTGCTTTAAGTTAATATCTTATAGACTGAAAAGGTTAGGTGATAATCAAAGTTTCCTCCCAATTCTAAAATATCGTGTTTCTACACTAAGTACCTCAATTAGAGCATTGTTATAAAGATACTTGTGGAATTCTGGCTGCAGTGAGCATAGGAGAGACCATGGGAAGATGACGTTCTCTGGGGTCTAGATTGATGTCACAGTATAAATGAAATATTTGTTATAACAGATGTTTCTGGCCGGGTGCGGTTGCTCATGCCTGTAATCCCAGCACTTTGGGAGGCCGAGGCAGGCAGATCACCTGAGGTCAGGAGTTCAAGACCAGCCTGGCCAACATGGTGAAACCCCATCTCTACTAAAAATAGAAAAATTAGCTGGGCATGGTGGCACACACCTGTAACCCCAGCTACTTGGGAGGCTGAGGGAAGAGAATCGCTTGAACCCAGGAGGTGGAGGTTGCAGTGAGCCAAGATCATGCCACTGCACTCCAGCCTGGGCGACAGAGCAAGACACCATCTCAAACAAAACAAAAACAAAAACAACAATAACAGATGTTTCTGAGACACTATAAGGACCAGAAGTACCTTATTTTTATTTATTTTATTTTAGTTTAGTTTTTTGAGACAGAGTCTCGCTCTGTCCCCCAGGCTGGAGTGCAGTGGTGTGGTCTTGGCTCACTGCAGCCTCCTGGGTTGAAGTGATTCTCACCGAGTAGCTGGAACTACAGGTGCATCCACCACCCCAGGCTAATTTTTGTATTTTCAGTAGAGACGGAGTTTCACCATGTTGGCCAGGCTGTTCTTGAATTCCTGACCTCAACTGATCTGCCCGCCGCGTCTTCCCAAAGTGCTGGGACTACAGGCATGAGCCACCACTCCCGGCCCCCAGAAGTACTTTCTGAATTGCCCTAGTCCACTGAGAGAAGCTATGAAATGCTGGCCAAACCACTGAGCGGCTGTGTAGGTTGGGAGTAACTAATCTCATGATTTATCTTAGTGGATAGCTTATGTGGTATAGTTTAGAGAAAATGAGCGCTGCAGTGCCTAGAGTTGGGGAGGGTTTGGGGAACTGGCACACTCCTGGTAATGTAAGTGGGTGTTTTTCTTCTGAGGGACATTTTCACAGTATGTGTCAAGAGCCTTTGACCCAGCAGTTCCATCTCTTAAGATTTATCTTAAGGGAAGAATTAGGGATGTGTACAGAAATTTAGCTACAAGGATGATGCTTTAGCAGTATCTTTAAAGTGAAAATATTGGAAAAAGGCTGAAAATCAAGGATAAGTAATTATGGAACAGATACAGCCATTAATTGATATGTCTATATTTATTGACATACAAGAATATTCATAAAATGTGAAGCAGATTCAAACTGTCAATGATTCATTTAAAAAAATAGAATAATTGTATATATATGAGGGAGAAGACATCTGGAATAGTGTAGCATTATGGGTTTATTTATTTATTTATTTTTGAGCTGGAGTCTCGCTCTTGTCACCCAGGCTGGAGTAGAGTGGCGCGATCTTGGCTCACTGCAACCTCCGCTGCCTGCCTTCAAGGGATTCTTATGCCTCAGCCTCCCAAGTAGCTGGGATTACAGGTGCCCGCCACTGTGCCCGGCTAATTTTTTGTATTTTTAGTAGAGATGGGGTTTCACCGTGTTAGCCAGGATGGTCTCGATCTCCTGACCTCGTGATCCACCCGCCTTGGCCTCCCAAAGTGCTGGGATTACAGGCGTGAGCCACAGTGCTTGGCCACAGTGCTTGGCCATTTTTTTGTGTTCTTAGTAGAGATGGGGTTTCACCATGTTGTCTAGGCTAGTCTCAAACTCCTGACCTCTGGTGATCCATCCGCCCTGGCCACTCAAAGTGCTGGGATTACAGGCGTGAGCTACCGCGCCCCACTGGAAAGGTATTAATTTAAATAAACATTTATTCAAGTGATTACTGGCATCTACCTCCCTTCTAAGATACAGATACTTTTAAGTACATGTCGTTCCCTGGATGAAAACAAATGGCTGGCCGGGCGCAGTGGCTCACACTTGGGAGGCCGAGGTGGGTGGATCACTTGAGGTCAGGAGTTTGAGACCAGCCTGGCCAACATGGTGAAATCCCATCTCTACTAAAAACAAAAAATTAGCCAGGTGTGGCTGTGGGCGCCTGTAATTCCAGCTACTAGAGACTGAGGCAGGAGAACTGCTTGAACCCAGAAGGCGGAGGTTGTGGTGAGCTGGGATCATGCCACTGCACTCTAGCCTGGGGGACAGAGTGAGACTCCGTCTCAAAAAAAAAAAAAAAGACAAATGGCTCATTGGGTTTCATCTGCAAATTATTGGCCAATGAGTGTGGCCTTTAGGCTATTTATCAGATTACTTTCAGCTATTTTATTAACTAGATTGGGCTTGAGTAGGAGCTAACTTTAAACCTTCACAGGTTTCCACAGGATAGAGTGCAAAACTTCGTACGCAGGAGTAGGGAGGGGCCTATTTAACTTGTTCCCTTATCCTTGCTTCTGTTCCTGTGCTGCGTGTTGTGACTCTTATGTGTATTTCAAAGTTGTCGTCTTTATACTCAGAAATAGTATTTTTTGAGAATATTTCTAAGAAAAGACAACTTATATTTGACAAAACTGTGTTGAGCTCTTACTATGTATAATGCACTGTGTTAAGCACCTTGATGGATGGGTGGATGGATGAGGTATACACAAGTGAGTAAAATCTATCTTTGTTTTTAGGAACTTCGAGTCTACTGGGAGAGGCATTTACATAGTTAATAAAATATTGGATGATAAGTGTTACAGTGGAGATATAAACAGCATGGTTGGCTTTGGAGAGGCAACAATTTTGTATGATAGGTGGAAATTGGGAAAGAGTTCATAGAGATTTGAACTGGACTTTGAATGATGGATAAGATTTTGGTTCATAGGCATAAAAATTAGTGGTGTATTTTAGAAATTGGGTTACTCAGGGCAGAGAGAATAAATTGGGCTAGAGGAGGCTAGAAATGAGAAAATGGTAAATTGAGGGAAAATAATGACATGGTGAATGTAAAACACCTAGCACAGTGTAGATACTTACCAAACTTTGCCTCTTTTAAAAAACATTTAGAAAATTTATTTATTTATTTTATTTTTATTTATTATTATTTTTTTGAGACAGAGTTTTGCTCTTCTTGCCCAGGCTGGAATGCAATGGCGCGATCTCAGCTCACTGCAACTTTCACCTCCCAGGTTCAAGCGATTCTCCTGCCTCACCCTCCCGGAGTAGCTGGAATTACAGGTGCCTGCTACCATGCCCAGCTAATTTTTTGTATTTTTTAAGTAGAGATGAGGTTTTGCCATGTTGGTCGGGCTGGTCTTGAACTCCTGACCTCAGGTGATCCACCCGTCTCAGCCTCTCAAAGTGCTGGGATTACAGGCGTGAGCCACTGCGCCTGGCCTAAAATTTATTTTTAATTTCAATTTTTTCTTTTTGGTTTTTCTTTATATTTGCTGATTACTTAAAGATAATTTTTATTTTTTTAGAGATAGGGTCAACTACTTACAGATAATTTTTATCTTTTTAGAGACAGGGTCAACTGTTATATTTACAGATACTTTTAATTTATTTAGAAACAGGGTCTATGTTTTGTAGGCTGGACTTGGACTCCTGGTCTCATGTGGTCCTCCCACCTCCCAAAATGCTGGGATTACAGACGTGAGCCACTGTGTCTGGCCCACTTCTTTCTAATTCCAAACATATTTACCTCAAGGAGTATCTTTAAGTTACCTGAAAAACTAATGTTTAGGTTGATTGGACAAAGTAAGGCTATTTTCAGTAAATTCTAGGTGGTTTGCAAAATTACAAATGTGGTAGTAAAACCAAAGTAATGATGGGAATTTGCTTAGATTTACATGCAACCATTTCTTTCCTCAGAAGGTGACCTGCTGAGAAAAGTGGTACAAATCCTGGGAAAAACCTGCTCTTCTGTGCTAAGTGGGAGACAATGTCACAAGTTAAAAGCTCTTATTCCTATGATGCCCCCTCGGACTTCATCAATTTTTCATCCTTGGATGATGAAGGAGATACTCAAAACATAGATTCATGGTTTGGTAAGTGCCTGCTTTCTCTGGCTATTTTAAGGATTATTGGCTTGCTTTGTGCTGAAGACCTTTCAATAATAGAAGGGGTTGCAAGAAAAGAACTAAAATATCAACTTCTTTCTGCACCAAGACATTCTGTCATCCATGATATTATGGGAATAATTGAAATGCCCAGTATTTGGGGAATGGATTGTAAGTACAAAGTATATGTTGTTTTGTAGTTCAGAATGGCAGATTTAAGCTTTAGGGACATATGGGAAAGTTCAGATGAACCAGTGTTCAACAAAACTCCATGCTCAAATATGTCTGTAGTGATGACAGCCACATAAAAACTTTCTCTACTATCATTAGGCATAGATTATAGCACAGCTAGGATATTGACATTCATACAATCTACCAGTTTTACTCAGATTTCTGCAGTTTTACTTGTATGTGTATTAAGTTCTCTGTGGTTTTATCACCTGTGTTGGTTTATGTATCTACCATCACAGTCAAGATATTGAACAGTTCTGGTATCACAAGGATCTCTTGTATTGCTCTTTTATAATTACCCTCACCTCCCTCCTGCCACCCCTCCCTCAATTCATTTTTTTTTTTTTTTTTTGAGGCTGTAGTCTTGCTCTGTTGCCCAGGCTGGAGTGCAGTGATACAATCTCGGCTCACTGTAACCTCCGCCACTCTTGTTCAAGCGGTTCTGCCTCTGCCGCCCAAGTAGCTGGGATTACAGGCGCCCACCAGCATGCCTGACTAATTTTTGTATTTTTAGTAGAGACGGTGTTTTGCCATGTTGGCCAGGCTGGTCTTGAACCCTTGACCTCAGGTGATCCACCCACCTCAGCCTCCCAAAGTGCTGGGATTACAGGCGTGAGCCACTGCTCCCTGCCCTCAATTCGTTTTTAAATGGAAGGATTATGCTACTAAGAACCCATTCCCAGAAACAGTATTGCTTGGCCAACAGTAAGTAAGAATGTGGTTACATTTTTACATTACTTTGAAATAATATCTGAGACTAGTTGTTGAGGCCCCTTTGATTCTTTCTCTCATGTCTCCATCCTCCTTATCGGGAGAAATCACTATCAATATGTGGTGAGGAACAGAAGTGAGTCCATTGCAGCTGTACTTATCCGTATAGTGCACTGTCCAAATGTGTTGGCAGATGCCATTCTTTTGGAAAAGGACTTTAATGGCATCTAGTGGGGATCCTGAGAGGAGTTGTCTGTTGGAAGTGGTGTGGGAGGAAAGGTAAATAGAAGGGCCAGCTGTCCTGCGGGGATCTTCCCCATGTCCTTGCTTCACTGGAACCCTAAGGAAATGGCTGGGCTGTCTGAGGATTTCTTTTTCTAAGCTTTTCTTTAAAATAAAAAAGAAAAGATTAGCCTAAGAATACTGTTAAATACAATTTGGAAGAAAAGACCCTACTATTTTTCCAAAACTACCTTAGTTTTAAAAAATTTTTATTTATTTATTTTTCTTTTTGTTTTTGCCAGAGTTCTTTTGGCTAACAAAACTACCTCAGTTTTAATATACTACTTTCCAATTTCTTTCCCAAATAAATAGTCACATCTTTCTACACAGTTGCAATCAGAACGTACATGCACAGGGTAGTTATTGCTGTGTCTCATTGCATTCCTGAAACTATCAGTAGGCTGTTGGTAAAACAGACCCTTCACTGCTTTGTACTGACTTCTGGGCACAGTAGAATATAAGATAAAATTTCTTGAGAGAACCTAGCTCTGCTCTACCCTCACACACCCTTTATTCCTCCCACCACCCCAGTGAGGAGGAAACTCTGTAAGACTATACAGTATCTCTTGTAAGCCCTACAGTTTTTGATGGTTACAGTTTTCTTTCGTTGTTTTTTTTTTCTTTGAGATGGAGTCTTGCTCTGTCACCAGGCTGTAGTGCAGTGGCGCGGTCTCAGCTTACTGCAACCTCCACCTCCCGGGTTCAAGCGATTCCCCTGCCTCAGGTTCCCAAGTAGCTGGGATTAAGGGCATGTGACACCACGCCTGGCTAATTTTTTGTATTTTAGTAGAGACGGGGTTTCACCATGTTGGCCAAGACAAGTCTCGATCTCCTGACCTCATGACCCGCCCGCCTCGGCCTCCCGAAGTGCTGGGATTACAGGCGTGAGCCACCGCGCCCGGCTGGTTACAGTTTTCTTTAAGAGGAACATGATACATTTAGGGAGTAGATAAAGCCAGTTCATACTTGTATGATCCTAAATGTGTACCAAACAAAGATAAGGAGTTATTCACAATGCAGAATCTGTAATTTTCCTTTTTTATAATACATTGTTCAATGTTGCCAGTTTTTAGTGATTGTTTTTATAGTCTATCTCTGATGTGTAATGTGTGCTTTTTCTTTTGATTGCTAGAACTTTGCTTGTACTTGCCGCATGAGTTGGAAGTGTACTGGTAGGGAGCTTTAGTTTGCATTTTAAGTGCTTGATAGTGATTTGTTTTGCTTCCTTGCTGATTGGACAATGATGATCTTCCCTTTTCACAGAGGAGAAGGCCAATTTGGAGAATAAGTTACTGGGGAAGAATGGAACTGGAGGGCTTTTTCAGGGCAAAACTCCTTTGAGAAAGGCTAATCTTCAGCAAGCTATTGTCACACCTTTGAAACCAGGTAAGAAAACATCTTAGAAAAAAGCTCCCTGGTAGAATGGTGGGACAGTGTTTTAGAAGCCTGAGGATCTGGGAAAATTACCTAAATGCTCTATCTCTTTGTTTATTATTGGTGAAATGGGCTAATTCATTTCATGATGAATGTAAAACTAATGATGTGCTACACTTAAAAAAAAAAATCTCTTGGAGCTTAAGCTAACACAGAATTTTTTTTTTTTTTTTTTTAAGATGGGGTCTGGTTCTGTCACCCAGGCTGGTGGAGTACAGTGGCACAGTCATAGCTCACTGCAGCCTCAAACTCCTGAGCTCTTAGTAACTGGGACTACAGGTGCTCACCACCATGCCTGGCTGATTTTTAAAAAATTTTAGTAGAGGAGTCTTTGCTAGCCAAGCTGGTCTTGACCTCCGGGCTTCAAGTGATCTTCCTGCCTCAGCTTCCCAAAGTGCTGGGATTATAGGTGTGAGTTACTGTTCCCGGGGGCTAACATAGAATTTTATTGCCAGATACGCAACTGTTTTCTTTTTGTGACAAGATTTAATGTAACCTAACCTGGGTCTGGGTGAGAAATAAAACAGCAAGAAAGAAGACTGTACTGCTTGCCATTGTACAAGAATTCTTTCAGTTATGTATCTGATTTTAAAAGATGATGGATCGCTTCTCGGCCTTGTGTCTAAGATCAAGTGTAAAAGATGATTGACATTTAAACTGGTGCGTACTAGATCTGCAGAATATTGTCTGTTTGGTTAGAACGTAAGAGGCATTCTTTAAGAGGTCATAAAATCCCTCTTGAAATTGATTCTTTTGAAAAAAACAGCTGTATTTAGATTTAACTCACACATCATATGATTCACTTACTTAAACATTTCAGTGTTTTTAAGTATATTCACAGAGTTGTGCAACCATCATACTATCAGTTTAGAACATTTGAAAAGTATTGTGTGGGTAAATCTGAAACTGGTCTCCATCACACCATATGACTACTCTCACCTCCCTCCCTCAATTAATTTTTTTTTTTTTTTTTTGAGACTGGCGTCTCACCCTGTTGTCCAGGCTGAAGTGCAGTGGTATAGTCTTGGCTCACTGTAACCTCTGCCACCCAGGTTCAAGTGATTCTCCTGCCTCAGCTGCCCAAGTAGCTGGGATTACAGGCGCCCACCAGCATGCCCGGCTAATTTTTGTATTTTTAGTAGAGACAGGGTTTTACCATATTGGCCAGGCTGGTCTCGAACTCCTGACCTTGTGATCCACCCACTTCGGTCTCCCAAAGTACCGGGATTAAGGCGTGAGCCACTGCGCCTGGTCGATATTTATCTTTCTATGCCTGACTTACTTAACATAATGTCCTTCAGGTTCATCCATGTTGCCATGAATGACAGAATTTCATTCTTTTTTATGGCTAAATAGTATTCCATTGTATATATATGCCACATTTTATCTGTTCATCTGTTGATGGATACTTCAGTTGATTCCGTATCTTGACTATTGTAAATAGTGCTGTAATAAACATAGGAGTGCACATAGATATCTCTTCGATGTACTGATTTCCTTCTTTTTGGATATATACCCAGTAGTGGGATTGCTGGATCATATGGTAATTATATTTTTAATTTTTTGGGGAGCCTCCATACTGTTTTCCATAATAGCTGTACTAATGGACTTTACTACTACCAGTATATAAGAGTTCTCCTTTCTCTGCATCCTCAGGGATGCAGAGAAATTTTTAGTATTTTTCATAGTGTCCATTCTAACTGGGATGAAAGGATATCTCACTGTGATTTTTAATTTGCATTTCTCTGATGATTAGTGATGTTGAGCATTTTTTCACATCCCTGTTTGCCATTTGTATGTGTTCTTTTGAGAGACGTTTATTCATCTTGTTTGTCCAGCTGTTGAGTTATTTGAGTTCCTTGTGTATTCTGGATATTAGTCCTTTCTTGAATGGTTAGCAAATATTTTCTCCCATTCTTTAGTTGTCTCTTCACTCTGTTGATTGTTTCCTCTGCTATGCAGAAAGTTTTAAATTTAATGTAATACCATTTGTCTACTTTTGCTTTTGTTGCCTGTGCTTTTGAGGTCATGTTCATAGGATCTTTGCCCAGAACCATGTCCTAAAGTATTTCATCTATGTTTTTATTTTATTACTTTATTTATTTATTTTTGAGACAGAGTCTCACTCCGTCGCCCAGGCTGGAGTGCAGTAGTACGATCTCGGCTCACCGCAACCTCCATCTCCCAGGTTCAAGTGATCCTCCTGCCCCAGCCCCCCAAGTAGTTGGGACTACAGGCACGCACCACCACACCCAGCTAATTTTTGTATTTTTAGTAGAGATGGGGTTTCATGATGTCGGCCAGGCTGGTCTTGAACTCCTGACTTCAAGTGATCCTCCTACCTCAGCCTCCCAAAGTGCTGGGATTAGAGTCATGAACCACCGCCCTTGGCCTCCCCTGTGTTTTTAGTTGTTTCATAGTTTAAGGTCTTACATATTAGTCTTTAATCCATTTTGAGTTGATTTTTGTATATGGTAAGAAATAGGTATCTAGTTTCATTTTTCTGCATTTAAATATCTAGTTTGATCAGCACCATTTTTTGATTTTTCAAATTTAAATTTTATTTTAGAGATGAGGTCTCACTCTATTGCCTAGGCTTGTCTCAGAATTCCTGGGCTTAAACAGTCCTACCACTTCAGCCTCCCAAAGCTAGCACCATTTATTGAAAAGACTGTCCCCTCCCCAAGGAATGTTCTTGGTGCTGTTGTCAAAAATCAGTTGGCCATAAATACGTGGATTTGTTCCTGGGTTCTCTATCCTATTCCATTTGTCTGTGTGTCTGTTTTTATGCTGGTACCATGCTGTTATGGTTACTATAGCTTTGTAATGTATTTTGAAGGCTCGTAGTTTGATGCCTTCAGCTTTGTTCTCTTCGCATAGGATTGGTTTGGCTATATGGGGTCTTTTGTGGTTCCATGTGAATCTTAGGATTTTTTTTCTTGAGACAGAGTCTCACTCTTGTTGCCCAGGCTGGAGTGCAGTGGCGTGATCTTGGGTCACCGCAACTTCCGCCCCCTGGGTTCAAGTGATTCTCCTGCCTTAGCCTCTGGAGTAGCTGGGATTACAGGCATCTGCCACCACCCCTAGTTAATTTTTGTATTTTTAATAGAGATGGGGTTTCACCATTTTGGCCAGGCTGGTCTCGAACTCCTGACCTCAGGTGATCTACCTGCCTCGGCCTCCGAAAGTGCTGGGATTGCAGGCTTGAGCTACTGCGCCTGTCCTGCTTATAAATTATTTATGGCTGTTGTATTCTTACTAATTTTTCTTTTCATTTGTTCCATCAATTAGAGAGAGAGGTAGTGAAATCTCAGACTGTAATTATGGATTTGATGGATTTGTCTCTTTAATTTTATAATTTTTGCTTCATATAGTTTGAAGCTACTATTAGATGCATAAATGTTTAGGATTGTTATGTCATGTTGATGAATTGGCCACTTTTATATATATATATATATATATATATATTTTTTTTTTTTTGGCTGGACGTGATACCTCATGCCTGTAATCCCAGCACTTTGGGAGGCTGAGGTGGGCAGATCACAAGGTCAGGAGTTCGAGACCAGCCTGGCCAATATGGTGAAACCCTGTCTCTACCAAAAAATATAAAAATTAGCCGGGTGTGGTGGTGTGCACCTGTAGTCCCAGCTACTCGGGAGGCTGAGGTAGGAGAATCGCTGAAACCTGGGAGGCGGAGGTTGCAGTGAGCCAAGATCATGCCACTGTACTCCAGCCTGGGCGATAGAGCAAGACTCCATCTCAAAAACAAAAAATTGTATACATATATATATGCAAGCATATATATATGTATGTGTATATATATGTACATATATATGTATATATTTTTGAGACAGGGTCTCACTCTGTGACCCAGGCTGGACTGCAGTGGAGCAATCACGCCTCACTGCAGCCTCTACCTCCTGCACAGGTGATCTTCTTACCTCAGCCTCTTGAGTAGCTGGGACCACAGATGCTACTACCATGCCCAGCTAGTTTTTGTATTTTTTGTAGAGACAGGATTTTGCCATGTTGCCTAGGCTGGTTTTGAACTCCTGGGCTCAAGTGCTCCACACACTTCAGCCTTCCAAAGTTCTGGGATTACAGGTTGAGCCACCGTGCCTGGCCCCACTTTAACAGTTTGAAATGATCTTCTTTATCCCCATTGAAATTCTGTGCTCTGAAACCTACTTTGCCTGGTATTAATATAGCCACTCTAGTTTTCTTTTGATTGGTTTTAGCATGGTATGTCTATATTTAAAGTGCATTTTTTGTAGACGGCATATAATTGAGTCTTGCTTTATTATTTAATATTATTGTTGCTGCATTTTAATTGGAATAAATGCATCTATTTTAGCCTTGACATGCTATGCTATTATTTTGTGTGTGTGTGTGTGAGTCTCTCCGCCCCAAAAATATTTCTTTAGGAGATGAACCAAATGATTGTTCTCTGAAATGAATAATGCCTAAACTATGTTTTCATGGCCTATCTTTTCTTCCCTGTCATCTTGTTGCAGTTTAATTCCTTTATCAGGAGTCAGTTCATATGCTATGTGATTAAGTGCTGTTTCTTCCATGAAGCCTTTACTTGTTTCTTATTCTGTTTTTTTTGTTTGTTTGTTTGTTTTTGCAGACAGGGTCTCAGTGTGTCACCCTATCTATAGAGCAGTGGCATGATCACAGTTCCCTGCAGCCTTGACCTCCTGGGCTCAAGTGATCCTCTTGCCTCAGCCTCCTGAGTAACTGGGACTACAGGCACATTCCACCATGTCTGGCTAACTTTCTCAGTGTTCCCATAACACTTTTTTTCTATTTCGTTAAAAATGTTTATCAAGGCTGGGCTTGTAGTTCATGCCTGTAATCCCAGTACTTTGGGAGGCCAAGATGAGAGGATTGATCAAGCCCAGGAGTTTCAGACCAGCCTGGGCAATATAGTGAGACCCCCATCTCTATTTATATAATATTTGAAAAGTAAAAAAAAAAAAAAGTTTATCAAAGTAAAACATGGCCATGGTAACATCACAATACTTAGAGTTTATGTTAAAATAACCCCTTCCTCTTCTCATCCCTACCCCCTGTCCTTTTTCTCAAACAAACAACTGGTTTTATTGTTGTTGTTGTTTGTTTTTATATTTTGTTTTACAGGTGGGATCTCACTGTGTTGCCCAAGCTGGTCTCAAAATCCTAGGCTCAAGTGATCTTCCTGCCTCAGTCTTCCCAGTAGCTGTTTTAACTCACTATTTTAACTTGTGCTGTGGTTACATTCATAATGCCTGATAGTATGATTATATCAGCAGTATTTACAATGTTATGATTATGTAAATATTGTTCAATGCCAGATCAGTAACTGTGATGCAGTTGCATCCCTTCTTGGTTCTCTTTGGCTATCTTTGGTTGTATTGTCACAACCCCTGAGCCACATAAAGATGATTCTGACATCAAGAGATCAGTGGATTTGCTTTTCTTTAAACTTTATCAATTTCTTAAATTTCTGCCACACTTTATCTTGCTTCATATTGGACAATGATCCTTGGAAGTTATTACTGCTTTTTTGAGAGCATTATTTTTACTATCTTTGCTGCCTTGTTTCCTGGACCTTATAACTTTCTTCTGGATATACTCCTTCATTATGTGGGAGTGCATCCTCAGGAAACTTTCTTAAATTAGTGCAGGAGAGGAAAACTTTGAGTTCTTACATATTTGAAAATGGCATTGTTCCACTTTCATATACAATTGAAAGTTTATCTTAATACAGCATTATAGATTGCAAATTATTTTTTACCACTACTCTAAAGACATTGTTCCTTTATCTTCTATTTTTATGTATTGCTGATGAAAAATTCAGTGCTTATCTAATTTTCCTTACTTCGTAAGTGATTTTTTTTCTTCTTTATGGAAGCTTTCAGAATTTTATCTTTATCAGTGTCCTGAAATGTCATGAAATTGTGTTTGGGATGCTTTTTTTAAAGGTAGTACCTTAGGCTGGCAAATAGGCAAGCCCCGGATACATCATTTCTGTTTCAACCAAAGTAGCTTTTGTAAACTGGTCTTCTGTATAAGATTTAACTGGAACTAAGGATTCTGTGGCTTAGATGGTGTGTGTGTGTGTGTGTGGCTCATCTCCAGTTATTTTCCTTGGGATTTGAGTGCTGACTAGCTTTTGGTCTCCCGCAGTTGACAACACTTACTACAAAGAGGCAGAAAAAGAAAATCTTGTGGAACAATCCATTCCATCAAACGCTTATTCTTCCCTGGAAGTTGAGGCAGCCATATCAAGAAAAACTCCAGCCCAGCCTCAGAGGTAAGACTATTTGGAATCTCAAAGTGGTGGTTATGATAATAATGTTCAAAGGATAGTTACTGGACAGAACATCTATTATGTGTTCATACTGTGTTTATGGACACCTTTATGTTATTTATTTATTTATTTATTTTTTTGAGACAGAGTTTTGCTCTTTTGCCCAGGCTGGAGTGAAGTGGCATATCTCGGCTTCACTGCAACTTCCGTCCCACCGTGTTCAAGCAGTTCTCCTGCCTCAGCCTCCTGAGTAGCTGGGATTATAGGCACCTGCCACCACACCCGGCTAATTTTTGTATTTTTAGTAGAGATGGGGTTTTGCCATGTTGGCCAGGCTGGTCTCAAACTCCTGACCTCAGGTGATCCACCCGCCTCAGCCTTCCAAACTGCTAGGATTACAGGCATGAGCTACTGTGCCCAGCTATGTTACCTTTTAAAATCCTCATAATATGGGTTTGTGTGGTTGGTATAAATTAAAAAATATCCGTATAACATTTATGAGTTGTAGGTAATATGCTTAATTAATTTATAGATAAGGGCTCAGAGATACTAAGTTGCTTGCTTAAGGCAAGTTTATTTCAGAGCCAAGATTCAAAACTCTTATCAGTCTGTTTCCAAAGGCCTTGTATGGATATAATTGTTACATCTTCCTGATGTCAAATATCTTTGTTCTTCTGTATTACTTTAGCTTTCTTTTTTTTTTTTGAGACAGTGTCTTGTTCTGTCACCCAGGCTGGAGCTGGAGTGCAGTGGCACATAGTTCACTGCAGACTCGAACTCCTGGGTTCAAGTGATCCTCCTGCCCCAGCCTCCCAAAGTGCTGAGACTATATAGGCATGAACCACTGCATCCAGCCAATAGACAAATTTTTATTTTATTTATTTATATATTTTATTTATTTATTTATTTATTTATTTATTTATTTATTTATATTTATTTTTGAGACAGAGTCTTGATCAGTTGCCCAGGCTGGAGTGTAGTGGCATGATCATGGCTTATTGTAGCCACAACCTCCTGGGCTCAAGGAGTCCTCCCACCTCAACCTCCTGAGTAGCTGGGACTACAGGCACAAGCCACTGTGCTCAGCTAATATTTTTGTATTTCTTGTACAGACAAGGTTTTATGACGTTGTCTAGGCTGGTCATGAACTCGAGCTCAAGCAATCCACCCACCTCTGCCTCCCAAAGTGTTAGGATTACAGGTGTGAGCCACTGCACCCAGGCCAGAGTAGAGTTTATAATCAGAGTTTAGTGTTTACCCTCTCTGTGGTTCTCTTGCTTCTGAAATTTTGCCTCAAAAATTTCATCTTTTTTTTGAGACAGGGTCTTGCTCTCTTGCCCAGGCTGGAGTGCAATGGCATGATCTTGGCTCACTGCAGCCTGGACCTCTCAGGTGTAAGCAATCCTTCTGCCTTAGCCTCCCGAGTAGTGGAGACTACAGGTGCAGGGCACCATAGCCAGCTAATTTTCGTATTTTTTGTAGAGATAGGGTCTTGCCATGTTGTCCAGGCTGGTCTTGATCTCCTGAGCTCAAGCGATCTGCCCACCTATGCCTCCCAGGGTGCTGAGATTACAGGCGTGAGCCACCATGCCCGACACGTGCCATGTTTTTTTTTTTTTTTCAGACGAGTCTCGCTCTGTCGCCCAGGCTGGAGTGCAGTGGCCGATCTTGGCCCACTGCAACCTCTGCCTCCCGGGTTCAAGTGATTCTCCTGCCTCAGCCTTCTGAGTAGCTGGGACTACAGGCGCCCAACACTACGCGCGGCTAATTTTTTTTTTGTATTTTTAGTAGAGACGGAGTTTCACCATGTTAGCCAGGATGGTCTCAATCTCCTGACCTTGTGATCCGCCCGCCTTGGCCTTCCAAAGTGCTGGGATTATACGCGTGAGTCACCGCGCCTGGCGGAGTACGGAAAGATTTTTTTTTTTTTTTTTTTTTTGAGATGGAGTCTCACTCGGCCGCCCAGGCTGGAGTGCAGTGGCGTGATCTCGGCTCACTGCAAGCTCCGCCTCCCGGGTTCACGCCATCTCCTGCCTCAGCCTCCCCAGCAGCTGGGACTACAGGCGCATGCCGCCACGCCCGGCTAATTTTTGTATTTTTAGTAGAGACGGGGTTTCACTGTGTTAGCCAGGATGGTCTCGCTCTCCTGACCTCGTGATCCACCCGCCTCCGCCTCCCGAAGTGCTGGGATTACAGGCGTGAGCCACTGTGCCCGGCCGGAAAGATTTCTTAAACAGGACACACACAGAAAAGCACTGACCATAATGGGGGTGGAAGAGGTTGATAAATTCAAGCACATTTATCTAATTAAAAGATAAAGAGATGAAAAGCCAACCCCTAGAGTAGGAGAAACTATTTGTAACACATGAATCCTACAAAGGGCTTATATCCAGAGTATACAAAGAATTACAAATCAATTAGTAAAGAATTGACAAGCCAGTAGAAAAAAGGCAAACGACTTGAACGAGCACTTATGAAAAGTGACAACCAAATGGCCGATAAACATGTGAAAATGTACTCAGTTTCACTGATCATCAGAGAAAAACACATTAATTTCCTATGACCCAGCAATCTTATTTTTTTATAATAGTTAAAATGTGGAGATAACCCATCAACAGTAGACTGAATAAATAGTTGCACATCCCTACAATGAATATCATACAGCAGTGAAAGTCAGTGAATTAGAGCTGTGTGAATTGATGTGGTTGAATCTCACATACATAAAGTTGAGTGAGATAAGCCAGACAGAAAAGATACTTGTAATAGTGTGGTTACATTATACAAAATTTTTTGTTTTTCTTTAAAACTAACACACCATGTTTACGTAATACGTGCTTATTTGTTAAAACAATAAGGAACTTATCTAATGATCACTCCTGTTTTTTTTTTTTTTTTCGAGGCGGAGTCTCGCTGTATCCCCCAGGCTGGAGTGCAGTGGTGCGATCTCGACTCACTGCAGCCTCCGCCTCCCAGGTTCATGCCATTCTCCTGCCTTAGCCTCTCGAGTAGCTGGGACTACAGGCGCCCGCCACCACGCCCGGCTAATTTTTTTTTTGTATTTTTAGTGGAGATGGGGGTTTCACCATGTTAGCCAGGATGGTCTCGATCTCCTGACCTCGTGATCCGCCCACCTCAGCCTCCCAAAGTGCTGGGATTACAGGCATGAGCCACCGTGCCCAGCTTATCTAATGATCACTCTTAAAATCAAGATAGCAGTGGTTGTCAGTGTTCTGTATCTTGGCCTAGGTGGTGATTTCATAAGGTCTTCCACTTTGTAGTCATTTAACTATTTTTGTTTTGTGTACTTTTTGGTATGTATTAGATCTGTCATTATGCTGTTTGTTTTGTATTCATCTTATTGATTTATTTATTTTTAGACAGAGTCTTACTCTGTTGCCCAGGCTGGCATGCAGTGGCACGCTCATGGCTTACTGCAGCCTTGACCTCCTGGGCTCATGTGATTCTTCGCCCCAGCTTCTTAAGTATCTAGCACCGCAGATGCGCACCGCCACATAGGGCTAATTTTTTAAAAATTTTTTGTAGAGACAGGGTCTTGATATGTTGCTCATGCTGGTTTGAACTCCTGGCCTCAAGCAGTCCTCCTGCCTCAGCTTTCCAAAGTGCTAGAATGACAAGCATGAGCCACCATGCCCAGCCAAGTTTTTCTTTTTAATCATTTTATTGAGGTCACATTTATAGACACCGGTGTATTTAAGAACTAAAATATTATGGTTGAATTTCAAAAACTATCAACAAGAGAGATTAGATTTTTAGAGTGGAGATAATAGCACTCCATTTTATTGCCCTTTGTAGTTTGACATCCTTTCACATTTCTCAGGAACATTTGGATATCTGTAGTATATATATTATACATTTTGTCAATTTCTCTACCATAGAAGATCTCTTAGGCTTTCTGCTCAGAAGGATTTGGAACAGAAAGAAAAGCATCATGTAAAAATGAAAGCCAAGAGATGTGCCACTCCTGTAATCATCGATGAAATTCTACCCTCTAAGAAAATGAAAGTGTGAGTAGCTACAACTTCTTACTGCCAAGGGCAGACATATTGTACCTTGTATACCACTTGTAAGTTTCTTTTCTGAATTTACACTTTAGATTGAATAGAATAAAATTAAAAATGGTACATCTGCAATATGTTTGGTGCACCTCAAGCTTGAGAAATGCCTAAAACTGTGACCATGGTGAGGTGAATTGTTACATGTGTCCTGGAGGGCACTCACATCTTAGTTGGCATAGGTTTTACCTCTTTTTGTTTTTACGGTTAATAACAAGCTGCATACATGGTGTTTGTTCATTTTTTTTTTTTTTTTTTTTGAGACGGAGTCTTGCTCTGTCGCCTAGGCTGGAGTGCAGTGGCGCAATCTCAGCTCACTGCAAACTCCGCCTCCCGGGTTCACGCCATTCTCCTGCCTCAGCCTCTCCGAGTAGCTGGGACTACAGGCGCCCGCCACCACGCCCGGCTAATTTTTTGTATTTTTAGTAGAGACGGGGTTTCACCGTGGTCTTGATCTCCTGACCTCGTGATCTGCCCGCCTCGGCCTCCCAAAGTGCTGGGATTACAAGCGTGAGCCACTGCGCCCGGCCTTTGTTCATATTTTTATTAGTTAAGAATGTATTTTGCTGCAAGTAATAGTCTTCAACTGGAGTGGTTTAAAGAATAATGAATTATTTGTTTCACAGAGGTCTAAAAGTAGTTTGCTGCTGGCTTTGGTTCAGTGGCTGATTTTTAGCTTTTTTTTTTTCATACTTGCTCTTCAAGATGCTGCTCTGTGTTTCTTAGCTTTTTTCTTTTGCTTGTTGTCTCACTGGCACAAGATGGCTGGTGTATCTCTAGGTGTTATGTTTAAGAGAAGAAGAAGAGTACAGTAAAGGAAAAAGGGCAGCATCTATATCAGGAAACTTAAGTCTTTCCCAGCAACCCTTAAATTTTATTTCATTTGCCTAGACTTGTGTCACTTGGATTCCCTAGTTGCAGTAGAGGCTGTTGAGGCAAGTACAATACTTACTTGTAGCTTAATGTGTTGCTGCTCCTCCCGAAATTGGGGTTTTATTAATAAGAAAGAGACAGAATAGATATTGGGATGGCAATTAACTCTGCCATTTGATCATTTGATGATGAGCAGTTAGAGTCCCTCCTTACTCTTCCAAACCACCACTAGATAACTCTTATCTTGATAGCGGTTGGCTTTCTCAAAGTTTACTCATTGAAGCCATTAATATATATGATCTAATGATACTATTGGAAGAATCATGTGGTCGAAGCATGCTTGTTATCCTATAGAATGAGAAAATTTAATCCATATGCAGTAGATTTGGGGAGGAGGGTACAGGCTATGCTTCAGGGAATCGAAAACATATTTTTTGTCCTTTTGAACTCAAGTTCTAACAACAAAAAGAAGCCAGAGGAAGAAGGCAGTGCTCATCAAGATACTTCTGAAAAGAATGCATCTTCCCCAGAGAAAGCCAAGGGTAGACATACTGTGCCTTGTATGCCACCTGCAAAGTAAGTTTCTTTCCTGAATTTAAACTTCAGAATGAATGGTATAAAATTACAGATTTACATCTACAATCTGTTTGGTGTACCTGGAGGTTGGCAAACTCCTGAAGCTTTGACCATGGTGAGGTGAATTGTTACATGTGTCCTGATGGGTGCTCAGATTTTTAAATTTTTATTTAATTAATTAATTTTAAAGACAGGGCCTCATTCTGTTGCCTAGGTTGGCATGCAATGGTGCAATCATGGCTCACTGCATCTTTGACCTCCTGGGCTTATGTGATCCTCCCACCTCAGTCTCCCAAGTAGCTGGGACTACAGGCATGCACTATCATGCCTGGCTAACTTTTTTTTTTTTTTTTCTTTTTTTTGAGACAGAGGCTCACTCTGTTTCCCAGGCTGGAGTGCTGTGGCACGATCTTGGCTCACTGCAACCTCTGCCTCCTGGGTTCAAGTGATTCTCCTACCTCAGCCTCCTGAGTAGCTGGGATTATAGGCATGCATCACCACGCCCGGCTAATTTTTTTTTTTTTTTTTTGTGAGACAGAACCTCACTCTGTTGCCCAGGCTGGAATGCAGTGGTGTGATTTCGGCTCACTGCAACCTCTGCCTCCCACGTTCAAGCAATTCTTCTGCCTCAGTCTCCCATGTGGCTGGGATTACAGGCACCTGCTACCACACCCGGCTCATTTTTTATTTTTAGTAGAGATGGAGTTTCACCATGTTGGCCAGGCTGGTCTTGAACTCCTGACCTCAAGGGATCTGTCTGCCTCAGCCTCCCAAAGTGCTGGGATTACAGATGTGAGCCACCATGACTGGCCCCGGCTAATTTTTGTATTTTTAGTAGAGATGGGGTTTCATGATGTTAGCCAGTCTGGTCTCGAACTCCTGACCTCAAGTGATCTGCCTGCCTCAGCCTCCCAAAGTACTGGGTATAGGTGTGAGCCACCATGCCTGGCCTGAAGTGCCATTGGCTTTGAATGAATATTTTTATTTTCTTATTATCTCATCTGCATTGTTTATTAACTTTTAAAATTGTTTCAGTTTTTTAAATTCATAAAGATGGCATCAAATTATTATTTTAAAAATTTAATTATAAATTGATAATTTATAGTTGTATATATTTATACAGTACAAAGTGATGTTATGATTCATGACTATAATTTGGAATAATTAAATCTAGCTAATTAACATATCTGTCACTGCAAATACTTAACACTTTTTGTAGTGAGAACATTTGGATTTTTTTTTTTTTTTTTTTTGAGATGGAGTTTCTCTCTTGTTGTTCAGGCTGGAGTGCAGTGGTGAGATCTCAGCTTACTGCAACCTCCGCTTCCCGTGTTCAAGTGATTCTCCTGTCTCAGCCTCCCAAGTAGCTGGGATTACTGGCACTTGCCACCATACCCAGCTAATTTTTGTATGTTTAGTAGAGATGGGGTTTTACCATGTTGGCCAGGCTGGTCTCAAACTCCTGACAGGTGATCCACCTGCCTCAGCCTCCCAAAGTGCTGGGATTACAGGCATGAGCCACTGCGCCTGGCTGGAATTTATTCTCTTAGTGTATTACTATTATTAATGATATCCTCCACCGTGTGCAGTAGATCAAAAGAAAAATCTTTTTCCTCTTATCTGAGATTTGTTGTACTCTTTAATCGTCATCTCCCCATTTCCTCCAACCCCCAGCCACAAATTATTTTAATTTTTATGTATTTGCTGACAAGATTGTATTACTGCTACTATTGTAAGCATTTTTCCATATTTCCTCTTGGGTGAATTATCTGTTTCCTTTTTATTTTTTTTCTTATTGGTAACCTTATTTGCCTATAAGTGTCCTTGGTGATATTTTCCTTACTAAGAATGGATACTCTGTATTGAATGTTACCATGTGTCAAGCACTTCAGAGACATCATCTGATCGAACAGTCATAAATAGGATGTGAACATGAGTATTTACACTCTCATTTCACAGTGGAGAAAACTGAGGCTCAGGGAAGTTAAATAGTTTTCTCAAGATCATTATAGGCAGCAAATGAAATGACAGGGTTGGGATTTAGTCAGCTTTACTTCTCAGTTTCTTCCCTCTGTTACATGTATTTTATGTATATTAACCCCAGGTTGTAGATATTTTCCTCATTCTAACTGGTCTTTTTTTGTTTTTGTTTTTGAGACAGGGCCTTGCTGTGTTGCCTAGGCTGGTCTTGAACTCTTGGGCTCAAGCAATGTTTTTGCCTCAGCCTTCCAAGTAGCTGGGATTACAAGGGCATGCCACTGCACTAGGCTTCTACTGGTCTTTTAGTTTTTCTTGTGGCTTACAACCTAATTTTTTTTGTTGTTGTTGCTGTTGTTTTTGGAGATGGAGTCTCACTCTGTTGCCCAGGCTGGAGTATAGTGGTGCAATCTTAGCTCACTGCAACCTCTACCTCCTGGTTTCTAGCGATTCTCCTGCCTCAGCCTCCCGAGTAGCTGGGATTACAGGTGCCTGCCACTACATCTGGCTAATTTTTGTATTTTAGTAAGATGCGGTTTCACCATGTTGGCCAGGTTGGTCTCGAACTCTTGACCTCAGGTCATCCACCTGCCTTGACCTCCCAAAGTGCTGGGTTACAGGCATGAGCCACTGCACCCAGTCCAATCTCATCATTTATGATCATATTTATGGATATTTTGTAATATATTCTAATCTATTTTAGTTATTTTCTTCTGAAATTTTTTCAGTATTTTGGTGTAAAGTGTGCATTTTCTTGTTTTTATTTATTTATTTTTTTTGAGATGGAGTCTCGCTCTGTGGCCAGGCTGGAGTGCAGTGGCGTGATCTTGGCTCCCTGCAACCTCCACCTCCCAGGTTCAAGCGATTCTCCTGCCTCAGCCTCCCCAGTAGCTAGAATTACAGGCGTGTGCCACCACACCTGCCTAATTTTTGTATTTGTAGTAGAGACAGGATTTTACCATGTTGGCCAGGATGGTCTTGAACTCCTGACCTCAGGTGATCTGCCCACCTTGGCCTCCCAAAGTGCTGGGATTATAGACATGAGCCACCACGCCTGGCCAAAGTGTGCATTTTTATTTATTTTCATGGTGTTATCTAATTAAGTTAGCATCTATTTATTAGATGATATTTTTTGGTTTTGATGATTATTTTATCACAGGTTAAAAATATTATATAATGCCTGTAGATTCTTTTGAGTCACTGAGCGCCTTTCTCCTCTCCTCTCTTCTCATTTATTGATTTTCTCTTTAGGCAGAAGGTTCTAAAAAGTACTGAGGAGCAAGAGCTGGAGAAGAGTATGAAAATGCAGCAAGAGGTGGTGGAGATGCGGAAAAAGAATGAAGAATTCAAGAAACTTGCTCTGGCTGGAATAGGTGAGCTTGGCTATGGTTGGGTCTGATTCGTGAGGGGTGGTTCTTACACTCTTGGTAGGTGTTTTTGAAGTCTCTAAAGTAAATAAAAGGGCTTTCTCATTTAGTAGTCAGCGTAAAAAAGATGTGTTTATTCCTTAGCACTTTTTACATATACTGGTACTTTACATATATTGGTACTTACATATATTGGTACTTTCTTTTTTTTTTTTTTTTTTGAGACAGAGTTTTGCTCTTGTTGCCCAGGCTGGAGTGCAGTGGTGCGATCTCGGCTCAACACAACCTCCGCCTCCTGGGTTCAAGCAATTCTCCTATTTCAGCCTCCTGAGTAGCTGCGATTACAGGGGTCCACCACCACGTCTGGCTAATTCTTTGTAGTTTTAGTAGAGGTGGGATTTCATCATGTTGGCCAGGCTGGTCTCGAACTCCTGACCTCAGGTGATCTGCCCACCTCAGCCTCCCAGAATGCTGGGATTACAGGCATGAGCCACCGTGCCCGGCCCACTGGTACTTTCTTAAAAGTCTGTTCTTGGTCTTAGGGAAAAAAAGGAACTTGGATTGAGACAGAAGATAAAGTAATTGGGCAGGCCAGTTTGTTGTTTTCCTATTTTTTTCTAAAGGCAGAGGAAAAGAAAACTGAGTCAAATCCAATTCACCTATGGAGGAAAAATATAACTGAGAGAGCTGAAGGGGTCACAGTTCTGCTTTGCTCGGGCATAGAGTTGTTATTGGTGGAGTCATAACTATAAAGTTCTCCTTACTGGATTGAAAAAGCACCCCTGGAGTTTATAGGATTTTCCTCTTAGAGATGCTGAGTTAAATGTGCTTTCAAAGTCAGTCCATAGCTTTTCTTATCAAAAGTATTCCAGTTATTCTTTTTCTCCATAGCTATGACCACACCTGGGAGATGGGATTCTTCTACGCTGTGCTACTACTTTTTTTTAGTTTGCATCTGACTGAAAGGCCTCAAACCTAATAGTACTCAGTGAATATGACACATATATTAGTGTCCCTGAGGACTACTTCAAGTTTTGGGTTACATGTAGATAGTGAGCAAAGTTAGATCCATGGTGACAGAAATAGCAAAAGGACTGGAGTAAAGGGGATTTACTGGTGTTCCCTATCTTAATGTTGTCTGTGTGTTTTACTGTGTTTGTGTCTCAGGGCAACCTGTGAAGAAATCAGTGAGCCAGGTCACCAAATCAGTTGACTTCCACTTCCGCACAGATGAGCGAATCAAACAACATCCTAAGAACCAGGAGGAATATAAGGAAGTGAACTTTACATCTGAACTACGAAAGCATCCTTCATCTCCTGTAAGTTGATGGACTAAATGAACATTTCTGTTACTAATATTCATTTAGGATTTTATGTGTAGCATTTGTGGTCACTGTTTATAATAGTATAATTGAGAAAAAAAACCTTGTGTCTATAAAGTTGTGTAAAATATAACAGATCTTTTTTTTTTTTTGAGATGGAGTTTCACTTTTGTCGCCCAGGCTGGAGTGCAATGGCGCGATTTCGGCTCACTGCAACCTCCGCCTTCCGGGTTCAAGTGATTTTCCCGCCTCAGCCTCCCAAGTAGCTGAGATTACAGGCGCCTGCCACCACGCCCAGCTAATTTTTGTATTTTTTGTAGAGACAGGGTATCCCCATGTTAGCTAGGCTGGTCTCAAACTCCTGACCTCAGGCGATCCACCTGCTTCAGCCTCCCAAAGTGCTGGGATTACAAGTGTGAGCCATCATGCCTGGCCAATATAACAGATCTTATAGGAAAAATAGGGTTGGGGCAGACCAGTCAAATCTCATGCAGTTTTGTTACCAGAGCACCAACAATATCAGTAATAATCGTAAGTAAAAATTCTAGTGCTAATAATCTCCACTTGCATTTGTAGTCAGTATCATCATTTTTTGAAATTAGTTATTTGCACTCTTAAACCCTGAGGTTATGCTTCTTTCTTTGAGATACAGGTCTTTGAAGGCTTTTGCTTCCAATTAGAGACAGTTTTATCAAAATTACTGGTCCAAGGAATAGGAATAAGTATCTTCATCAGTCACTTTAGGGGATGTATGGAGAGATTCCACTGATTCAGGAAGCTGCCTGACCTGATGCAGACCCAGAGGCCCAATCAAATTTTTTTTTTTTAAGTGGAGTTGAGGGTGAGATTCCTTTGCAGTGCTTTTTGACTTCAATTCTAAGATAGCTTACTCTGGATTCCTTCAAAACATTGACATGGTTGGGGAAAAATTACCTATGTACTATTCCAGAACATAAGATTTGTTAAGTGCTAGATCCTTTCTTCCTTTTTTTTTTTTTTTTTTTTTTTTAAATGAGAATAGACTAGTTATAACCCTTGCTCAAGGACTGACAAACTTCAGAATAATAATCTTGGTTTTACACAGGCCTTTTTTATTGGTCCTCTGTGCCGAATATGTGGCTTATGGTAGATGTGAGCTCTTCCGTGACATTTCATTTGGGGAACAACTTTTCTCTTTACAGGCCCGAGTGACTAAGGGATGTACCATTGTTAAGCCTTTCAACCTGTCCCAAGGAAAGAAAAGAACATTTGATGAAACAGTTTCTACATATGTGCCCCTTGCACAGCAGGTTGAAGACTTCCATAAACGAACCCCTAACAGATATCATTTGAGAAGCAAGAAGGATGATATTAGTAAGTTTCCTACCAGTGTCACAGTTGGACGGAACCTCTCCTATATTCCCTCTGCTTACATCTTAGGCACAGATTTGTCTGTAGCTGAAATCCTAGTTTTTCAATTAAAGTATGGCATGTGACTATGCAGACAACAAATGTATCCTTCAGAATTTTTCAAACCACCCAGCTATCTGTCTCATACCCATCAACCATCTTGATCCTCCTCATCAATAATTGGCCAAGGGGAATGAATTAAGGTAACCTGAGATGTCATTACACATCCTTAACGGACATTTTTGCCATGTGTCAAAGTGTCACATTGCATTTAGTTACCTATAGAAAATGAAGGCATTTCATTCATTCAAGGCTATGTGCTTTTTATTCAGTGGTCCACCAAAATTTTTACTACTACTAACCAGGCACACTGTGTTAGATGTATAGAGGTAAATAAAATGGACTTGGTGCTACTCAACATCAAGTTTCTAATTCAAGTTTCAAAACTCGACATCAAGTTTCTGACATCAAGTTTCAAAAGCCTTTACCATAATTTGTAGTGACCTATTTATCTCTGTCAGAGATAAGTTAATTAGTTCTTTGCATTCTTAAACTGTCATTAGAGATAAATAGGTCACTACAAATTATGGCAAGGGTTTTTGAGGAGGGAGATGGAAGAGTCAAAGGAGGTGGGAGATATAGGGAGAGCATGTCTGAATGTTGAGAAGTCTTGTCAGAGATAAAGAAGCTGAAGGTACGAGAGAGAGGAGATAACTAATGGATTAAGTCCCTGAGCAGGCAGGTATTGGAGGGATACTTAGCACAGGTGGAGTGAGTGTTCTTTAAAAGGAGGATGGAAGAGTGGGAGGAATGGGTGCAAATACTGGGAGAGTTTGTAGATTTGGTGGTGAGCAGATGAGTGGATTCTAATTTAATAGTTTCTATCTTTATGGAAATAATTTCTACGAGAAGGAAGATGAAATCTGAAGGGTGGAGGTGGTATTAAATAGTTGTTGGGAGTATAGGGATAGTATTCTGGATAAAGCAGAATGTGGTTGTTTTACCTTTGAGGATCTCTAAATTTTTTATATCCTTGCATAGGCATTTTTTTTGAGACAGAGTCTTGTTCTGGCTGTCATCACCCAGGCTGGAGTGCAGTGGTGCGATCTCGACTCACTGCAACGTCCACCTTTTGGGTTCAAGAGATTCTCGTGCCTCAGCTTCCCGAGTAGCTGGGATTACAGGTGTGTGCCACCATGCCCAGCCACTTTTTGTATTTTAAGTAGAGACCAAGTTTTGCTGTGTTGGCCAGGCTGGTCTTGAACTCCTGGCCTCAAGTGATCCGCCCGCCTCAACCTCCCAAAGTGCTGTGATTACAGGTGTGAGCCGCTGTGCCTGGCCAAGTACAGCATTTTTTAATATTGTTATTATGTTCTAGTGGCCAAAATGATTTTGTTAGATTTTATAGTATGAAAATAATGAAATATTCTTTATTCTAATGGAAATTTAAATATTAAGCATAACTTTTCAAATAATGTATGACTCAGGGTCTGATATGTCCTGCTTTTAGAATACTAGTCCTGGCAAATGGAAAGAGAAATTACATCATGCAATTTTTATTTAAAACTTTGTACAGTTACAACTAAATAATGGTTACATGTATCTTTGAAACATGGCTTATTTCTAAAATAGATTTGGTTTTCATCTACCACTGTTATGTGACAAGACCTAAATTGAAAGATTCATTCTATATTAGTTATGAAAATTGACAAGGTTTCACTGGCCAGGTAAATTAATATTTTCAAAGAGTGGTGGTGATGTCTTAATATTGATGCTTTAACATAGTTTTTAACTTTCTCCATTTGATTTTCTGTAAGAGGTGGTCTTGATGCTTTTATATTGATTTCATAAAATTGGGAGTTTTCACTTGGTCTTCTTTTGTTTTTTATTTATTTATTTATTTATTTTCCTTCTTGTTTTGCTTTTTAGAGACAGGGTCTTGCTCTGTCACCCAGGCTGGAGTGCAGTGGCATGATCATGGCTCACTTCAGTGTCCAACTCCTGGGCTCAAGCAATCCTCCTGCCTTAGCCTTCCAAGTAATTGGGACTATAGGTGCATGCCACCATGCTCACCTAATTTTTATATTTTCTTAGGAGACAGGGTCTCATTATGTTGCCCAGGCTGGTCTTGAGCTCCTGGCCTCAAGCAGTTCTCCTGCTTTGGCCTTCTAAATTGCTAGAATTACAGGTTTGAGCCATTCTGTTCAGGCTTTACTTGGTCTTTAGGAAGGCCTTATATATATATAATTATTATTATTTTTTTTTTGAGACGGAGTCTCGCTCTGTCGCCCAGGCCGGAGTGCAGTGGTGCTCATTTGGCTCACTTGGCTCACTGCACCTCTGCCTTCCGGGTTCATGCCATTCTCCTGCCTCAGCCTCCCGAGTAGCTGAGACTACAGGTGCCTGCCACCACGCCTGGTTAATTTTTTGTATTTTTAATAGAGACGGGATTTCACCATGTTAGCCAGGTTGGTCTCAATCTCCTGACCTCGTGATCCCCCCGCCTCGGCCTCCCAAAGTGCTGGGATTACAGGCGTGAGCCACTGCGCCCGGCCAGGAAGGCCTTATATCTTAAAGCTGGAATAAGCAAAATTTTTTTGTGTTAATAACAAGCAAAATAATTGGCATTGTCAATAGAAAGTATAGGCCTGGCCAGGCACAGTGGCTTAACGCCTATAATCCCAGCACTTTGGGAGGCTGAGGTGGGTGGATTGCTTGAGCCCAGTAGTTCAAGACCAGTCTGGGCAACGTAGTGAAACCCTGTCTCTACAAAGAATATAAAAATTAGCTGCGCATGGTGGTGCATGCCTGTAATCCCAGCTGCTTGGAAGGCTGAGGTGGGAAGATCACCTGAGTCCAGGGAGGTTGAATTTGTAGTGAGCCATTATGCCCCTGCACTCTAGCCTGGGCAACAGAGTGAGACCCTGTCTCAAAAACAATGAAAGTCAGTCTAGGCCTGTGCAGTGATAAGGAACCTGTCAGACATGGATGGATTTTCAGTTCAGAAGATGACAATAGAGTTTACCCAAAGGCTACCTTAGTCATACCCCTCAATAAAAGAGGTATAGGGGAGAAGTAACTGAATGTTGGTTGGTTTGACCGATGTAAGCTGATCTGAGTGTTGTGGGCCCGCCACTCTGTGGTTGGTTTATCCCTCTCTCGGCTACATAGGTGAATCAGCACTTACAAGTAAACTGGGTCTTGCGGAGCTAGATGAACATCTGTCTTCTCTGTTTACAGACCTGTTACCCTCCAAATCTTCTGTGACCAAGATTTGCAGAGACCCACAGACTCCTGTACTGCAAACCAAACACCGTGCACGGCCTGTGACCTGCAAAAGTACAGCAGAGCTGGAGGCTGAGGAGCTCGAGAAACTGCAACAGTAAGTCCCACTGGCAGTATCTGAGGAAGAAAGAGTTCCATGAACCTGCCTACTTTATTTTCAGTTCTGTAAGGGTGACAGTTGCTATTTTTCTTTCCGTAAAAATTTATGGCATTTGAGTAGTAGGCTCTGCAGGCTATGCCCCTGCCTATATGATTTAAGGACTATAGTGGGAATATGGAGATGTCCTGGAGTATAAACTGGTAAAAATTGAATCCAGGCTGGGTGTGGTGGCTCACACCTGTAATCCCAGTACCTTGGGAGGCCGAGGCAGGAGGATCACTTGAGTCCAGGAGTTTGAGACCAGCCTGGGCAACATGGTGAAACCCCATCCCTACAAAAAATACAAAAAAAAATTAGCTGGGCATGGTGGCGTGCGTCTGTAGTCCCACCTACTAGGGGGCAGCCTGAACCCAGGAGGTCAATGCTTCAGTGAGCCAAGATCACGCCACTATACTCTAGCTTGGGTGACAAAGCAAGACTGTCTCGCACATACACACACACACACACACACACACACACACACCACACACACACACACTCGAATCCAGAGGTTGGAGTAGAAGAACTTACTTAGGATTTCAATTAAGGAATGCCCTCTAAGGTTAAGTTAGGTAGATCCCACCCTTTTGTGACTCCCCAAGGGATTGTTACAGCTATTATTAGTGGAGGGAAATGGAAACTTAGTGTGATTCCTAGCATTGGAGTTTATTTCCTGTATCCTTCTTCCGTTCCTTTTTGTGCTTCTTTTGAGGAGGGGGAGCATCTTCTGTGAAGTGAAGCCTCAATTCTTAAGTGGTAGGGATGTTAGGACTGTCTGATTTATTCGTTCTTCTAGAGGTAAAGATAGTGCTGTAGAGAGTTGAAATTTTACTATGTGTGACGGGTAATCATTTTTTCTTTTATTCTTTTATTATTTTTTATTTATTTATTTTTTTGAGATGGAGTTTCGCTCTTGTTGCTCAGACTGGAGTGCAGTGGTGCCTCTCAGCTCACTGCAACCTCCGCCTCCTGGGTTCAAGAGATTCTCCTGCCTCAGCCTCCCTAGTAGCTGGGATTACAGGTGTGCACCACCACGCCTGGCTAATTTTTGTATTTTTAGTAGAGATGGGGTTTCACCATGTTGGCCAGGCTGGTCTTGAACTCCTAACCTCAAATTATCTTTTTGCTTGCTTTAGAGTCACCATGCTTTTAGGGGAAACTGCACCAATGTATTACCTTTGACTGAGTACCTAATTTTGTTTGTTGTATTTTCTTAGCACTAAATCAGAAGCACCTTGGCTTCCCAAAGTGCTGGGATTACGTGCATGAGCCACCGTGCCTGGCCCGTTGTTTTTCGTTTTTATTTATTTTATTCTGTTGTCCAGTCAATGGGAGCATAATCTTAATGATTACTATTCTTTGTGGTTGGCTTACTTTGTGAAGTTTTCATTTTATTAAAATTTTTTTGTGGTTATTTAAATTTTCACCTTACAGATACAAATTCAAAGCACGTGAACTTGATCCCAGAATACTTGAAAGTGGGCCCATCTTGCCCAAGAAACCACCTGTGAAACCACCCACCGAGCCTATTGGCTTTGATTTGGAAATTGAGAAAAGAATCCAGGAGCGAGAATCAAAGAAGAAATCAGAGGATGAACACTTTGAATTTCATTCCAGACCTTGCCCTACTAAGATTTTGGAAGATGTTGTGGTAAGGTTGAGGCTATGTGTGCTGGCAGAAGTGTCCTGCTCATGACCAAATATCCACCCATTCACACAAAAGTTTGGGTAGATATTATGAGCAGGGCATCATATTAGGAACTGCAGGTAATAAAGAGACTTATCGGAAGTGGGTTTTGCTTTTAGTTAACTCAAAGTCTGGTATGGGAGACAATATATGTGTGGATAATAGAAAATGGACAGAAGTGTTCTGAGAGAGATGACAGTTAAAATAGGAATTCAGAGGAGAAAATGGTTTCTTCCAGATAGAAAGTTCAGGGTGTGCTTTGTAGAGAGGCACCATTTGACCTGAGCCTTGACGATGTGTAGTAATAGTTATTGTGTTGCTATTGTTGTCATAATAGCTGACACTTTTACTATGTGCCAGGACTGCTCTAAGCCCTTTTCATATATTAGCCCATTAGTTTTGACAACAACCCCTTTAGGTGGGTTACTTTATCACCTGTTTCAGATGAGGTAACCGAGGCACACAGAGGTTATGTAGTATTCCTAGAGCATTTAGCTAGTACATGGTGGAGCAAGTAAGAGTTCAGACACTCTGGCTGCAGAGTCTGTGATCTTAATACCTCATTATATTGCCTCTCCATTACATGGTAGAATTTTGACTTGCAGAAATGCAAATGGACTGGATTGGCAGAACATTCCAGGCAGTAGGAATTACATGATAAAAAGCCTGATGGTGGGAAACAAGAAGCTTCTACTGGGAGCTGTTAGTGGGTCAGTTAAGCTGGAGAAAAGTTTATCAAGAGCCACTGGAAACTGTTTCAGAGAAGTGGGCTGTAGTCTGATAATAGGCTCACAACCACAATTTTAGAGAAAATGTGCAATCAGGAAGCAAGGCTACAGTCAGAGAATAAGCAATGGAGTTAAGCACCTGCATAAATGCGAAAGTGGCTTTTAGTTACATTTCAGTGCAGATGGGGACCTCACCCGCTGCCACTGGTTTGGATTGCCTGGATTGATGCAGGTCCGGGATAACTCTAGAAGCACTCTGTTTTCCTATCTTCTTTCTTTTTGCTTGCTTTAGAGTCACCATGCTTTTAGGGGAAACTGCACCAATGTATTACCTTTGACTGAGTACCTAGTTTTGTTTGTTGTATTTTCTTAGCACTAAATCAGAAGCAACTTGAAGTTATATTTTCCAGGCTTTACAAAAATCATGATTATGCTTAGAAATGGTTCTCCTCCCTGATACCTACTTTTGATTGAGAGCTTTTTGCGTGAGGTCTCTCTTCTGTTCACGATGCTTTTTTTTCCCTGCCATGATGCACATGTACTATATGCCAAGCTCTGTTACAATAAACTTTTAAGAAATCTTCCCCCACCCAAGTGATTAATCTCCAAGGGCTGTGCCTTCTTTATCTTTACCCATTGAGGAAACAGTGTTGTGAATACAAGGGAAAAGTAGGTTATGTGCAAACCTCAGAGTTCTAGAGCCAGAAGGGCTCAATGTTTAGTTTTACATACAAGAAAATGGAGCCCCAGATAAGAGAAATTATTTCTTCAGGGTTTCTTTAACACTCTTTTGGCACCTTGCTTTTTGTTTTTTGTTTTTTGTTTTTTTTCAAGATGGAGTTTAGCTCTCGTTGCCCAGGCTGGAGTGCAGTGGTGTGATCTCAGCTCACGGCAACCTCCACCTCCTGGATTTAAGCGATTCTCCTGCCTTAGCCTCCTGAGTAGTTGGGATTACAGGCGCATGCCACCACGCCTGGCTAATTTTTGTATTTATAGTAGAGACGGGGTTTCACCATGTTAGCCCGGCTGGTCTCGAACTCCTGACCTCAGGTGATCCAACCGCCTTGGCCTCCCAGAGTGCTGGGATTACAGGCGTGAGCCACCGTGCCTGGCTGGCACCTTGCTTTTAATAACGTATTTTCCTCTGAGCTTTTCCCCCTACCTAAGTTTTTGTTTTTATTTATGTACCACTCTCTCAATTTGTCCTATATCCTTGTACCTTACTTACATACCAATATTATTATTTTAAAAATCAACTCACTTTGTAACCTAACGTAAATTTAAAGGGAACTTTTAAATAAATATGTAAATGGAAAACCAGTACCTTTTGCCACAAATAACACAGCAATAATAGCTAATACTTATATAATGCTTATTACATGCCAGGTCTTTATTCTAAGCTCTTTACATTTATATAATAATGCACTTAATTCTCACAACAACCCTATGAGGTAAGCACTGTAGGTACTTTATCAATCCATTTTACAGTTAGGAAACATAGAGTTTAAATAACTTGCCCAAGATCACAAACTAGTGAGCGGCAAAGCTGGCATACGAATCTTAGGTGATATGATTCCAGGGTCCATGCTGTTATATAAAAATAGAGGTTACCTTTTAAAATAGAAGGTTCTTAGGAAATATGTGCTTATTTAAAAAAAAAAAAAGTCTACACCTCACCTAAGATCCTTTCTCATAGCATCAGTCACACCTGAACTGTTTTTTTTTTTTTTTTTGGAGACAGTCTCACTCTGTTGCCCAGGCTAGAGTGCAGAAGTGTAGTGATGTAATCTCGGCTCACCGCAACCTCTGCTTCCCAGGTTCAAGCAATTCTCATGCCTCAGCCTCCCGAGTAGCTGGGAATACAGGCACACACCACCATGCCCAGCTAAGTTTTGTATTTTTAGTAACGACTGGGTTTCGCCATGTTGCACAGGCTGGTCTTCAGCTCCTGGTCTCAAGCAATCCACCTGCCTTGGCCTCCCAAAGGGCTAGGATAGTAGGCGTGAGCCACCGCACCCAGCTGAACTACATTTTTGAAAACACTGATTAGGAAATTGGTTTGTCAGTTGTGTGTACTCTAGAAATGCTAGGGTGAAGTAGTAAGTAGGGAAGGGTGACCAGAGTTCATTAAGAGTTAGTTGAGATCTTAGAGTAGTTGTGTACCAGGTTATACCTGTGAAAATTCTGTGTAAACAGATCTGCAAAGCACTAGGTAAGGTGTGACCGAATTGACACAATTTGCAGAATGGAAGTGTTTGCCAAATCCAGCTGGTTCTCAGAATCCTCTGGGGCTCTTATTACATAAACAGATTTGTTGGGTACATCACAGAGGGAGCCCAGATAAAGCACCGAGTATGGTGCCTGACACACAGTAAGCAGGGGTATTGTTAATAGTAATTGTCATTTTATTGAGTGCTTACATTGTCCTGAGTACTTTATGTAGATTGTCTTATTTATGTCTGATTACACTTCTAAGAGGTGGAGTCTGTACTTATCCCTATTTTTCAGACAAGGAAATAAACACTGAGAGGTATCTAGTATGCAGCACCAGACTCTGAGCCCATCATCTCCTTAAACACTATATTATTGTACCCTACAATGCTTACTGTTATCATATTTATTGTGGCAAATGAGGTTTCTGAGTTTGATACTGGCTGTTTGCAGGTTTCCCTACTAAAATTTCTAGTGATTTGACTTCAATTCTTGGTTTCTAGAGAAGCATAGCATAGGAAGAGATGTTAGATGTGTTTTCTTCTACCCGCTTCACTTTTCAGAAAGGGAGGTTTTGAAAGGGGTGCAAACCAAAAAGTATGAGACAGGTCTCAATCAATTTGGAAGTTTATTTTGCTAAGGTTAAGGACGCATGCCTGGGAGACAGGTCTGTACCTTTCTCCAAAGATGATTTTGAGGGCTTCATATTTTAAGGGGAAAGGGTGGATAATGGGGAAAGGGGAAGAGATTTTGAAAAGGTGTGGGTAGATAAGAGGCAAATGGTTGCATTCTTTGTTCACATGTGAGAGGGGGTAGAGGAATAGTTACTTATGCATTCATCTAGTTCAGTGAATCTGCATTTTTACATAAGATAATTAGGGCAGAGGAAGCAATCAGATGTGCATTTCTCAGGTGAGCCAAGGGATGACTTTGAGTTCTGTCCTTTGTCCTGTACCTGCGAAGATAAGCTATCAATTTATATTGTCAGGGTGAAATTCAACAGAACTGTTTTAAGGTGAAGATCTTGGGGCCCCCAAGGAATTTTCAAGTGGGCAAATTATGAGGCAGGTATGTACCTTTTTCATCTTTGAACGGGAGGCAGATTTGCCTGTTGAAGTTCCTAGCTTGGCTTTTCTCCTTGGCTTACTGATTTTGGGGTCCCAAGGTTTATTCTCCTTTCACAGGGGAATGTAGCTGGCCCATGGAAACATTTAAAAGAAACATTTAAAAGAGAGTAAGTCGGCCAGGCGTGGTGGCTCACGCCTGTAATCCCAACACTTTTGGAGGCCAAGGTGGGCTGATCACCTGAGGTCAGGAGTTGGAGACCAGCCTGCCCAACATGGTGAAAACCCGTCTCTACTAAATACAAAAAAATTAGCTGGGCGTGGTGGCGGGCCCCTGTACTCCTAGCTACTCAGGAGGCTGAGGCAGGAGAATTGCATGAACCCAGGAGGTGGAGGTTGCAGTGTCCTGAGATTGCACCACTGCACTCCATCCTGGGCAACAGAGCGAGACTCTGTCTCAAAAAAAAAAAAAAAAGTCTTTGAACTTCTAGTGTTGGACTTTTACAGCAGAATTTAAGAGCCCACCTTCCAGAGCCTGATGCAGCTTGTCTGTCTGATGCTGTTGTTCCCCATCTACATCCCCCCAGTGCTGAAGCTGTTTCGTGTGTCCTTACAGTGTTTCCTGTGCACTTCCACGTGTGGTTGATAAGTGGCAAGGGGACAATAAATAGAGTTGATGAAAGATGAGCTTGGGCAGCAGTGGGCCCAAGTGAGGCAGAAATGAGAAAAGGGCTCCTAGGGCAGAGGTGGAGTGATAAAGACTTGAGCACGAGGGTGTGAAATGTGAACTTGGTGCTGACCTCTATTGGGCAGCCGGGGCACCACGGAGGTGGATGTGGTGTCAGTGAGACCAGTGAGTAATTTTAGCAGAGATACTTTAGGGATGACTTGGGGAGGCCAGCAGGCTTTTTTTTAAATATGTATACTTCCCAAAATAACATTGCTTCAGAGTAGTTTCCTAACTGCCCTGGGACAGGCCTGAGATCCTGTCCCAGGGTACCTGGGGGGCACATCCTGTCTTAGGGAGAGGTATTCACCTCCCCATTCCCATCCTCAGTCCTGGCTGCTTTTCCTAAATGCATCATTTGTCCACCCACATTGCCCCATTCTAACCACATATCACCTCTTTAGAGATACCTTCCCCTTCATTGAGGGAGCATCCCTCTAATAACCGTTAGCTCCATATTCTGCTAGGTTTCTTTAGAGCACTTGTGAAAATTTGGAAGTATTTGATTTGTTACTTCTTCATTGTCTCTTTCCTCCATTAGAATGTGAGCTCCCTGAGAACAAGGACCGTGTATATCTATATTATTCACTCTGTATCCCCAGCCCCTAGTATAGTGACCACCACAGCACAAGCACTCTGATATCGGATAACTGAGTGAGTAATAGTAGAAGCTGACATGCACCTAGACGCTAGGAATTCAAAGATGGTATAAGACACGGCCCTTGTCCTCAAAGCTTTCACAGTCTGGTAGAGCAGATAGATGTGTAAATGAGTAAATACGGTAATATTAACCAACATATGTTCATTGAACAGTTACTACGGGGCCTTCTAGTAGGTGATATGGGAAGACAAAAGAATGCAAATGACAATATTCCAGTCCTCAAGGAGCTTATAATTTAAAAAACTTAAAATAGCAAAAAAAAAAAAAAAAAAAAAAATCCTTCTTTGTTTCTGTAAACCCAATTTTCTTTTCATTATTTCCAATCGAGCCCCTAGTTAACTTTGATGGAAGGGGTGATGGGGTGTGAGTGGATGGTTGCTGCAAAGATGATTTTCATAAATCATCTTTTCCTCTCCCCCAACTAATTAAGAGATTGAGCTCACTCATACATATCTACTTCATGGCCTACTTATTAGAGGTTTCCCTTGCTTCTCTTTTAAAATGCAGACATTTCTGTTGGGCGAATGCAGAGAGAGGGAATTATTTTAGAACTAAATGAATCCTCAATTACTTATTTCAATTACTTTATTTTATTAAAAAACCCCGAGGCCTAGAAGGATGTCTGATGTGTTCAAGGTTATACAGATTGGAAGCAGATCTGGGCTGGAACAGACAGACCTCTGGCTTCTTGCTCACTATTTGTCTCTCTTCCACTTGCCCCTGGTGCATTCAAGCAAGATGCTGGTGTCCACATGTCTATAGAAGAGCAGATTTTGTTGTTGTTGCTGTTTTATGTTAAACATCATTTGACAACCCATTTCTTGGAGTTTTGTCACTCTGAATACAAGATCTGCTATGTTGGATTTCACTATGCTAATGATTCTAGCATTCTTTAGAAAACGTATAAGAAATTTCACAGCAGAATGAGCACTCCCAGTGGTCACCTTGAGAGACTGTAAATCCCTTCCAATGATTGTGATACTGCACAAAGCATTATGGAAAAGCCATGCATCTTGAATCCTGAGATGAGCCTTTTGGATCACTTCCAGGATGACAAATCTTCACGTGTATTTTAAACATTAATTGCTTTTAGAATCTAGTCTAAGGTTATTTGGAACTAAAACTTCTGAGTAGTCCAAGATAATAGAGGTGGAAACTATTTGTTAAATGAATAGTAAAGATTGAGCAACTGTCTTGCATGGTCCAGAAAGTGCCTTTGAAAGTCACTCCAAGAAAGACATTCCAAACATGTTTCGAACGGTTGCAGCATTGTTGGGATTAAGGAGAAGGCTCCCAAGGTATCCTCCTAGAGTCCAAGGTATAAATTCTATTACTCATGTGTTCATTCATTCTTACTGCATTCATTCAACAAACATTTACTGAATGCTTTATACTTGCCAAGGTCTATGTTAGGTACTTGGGTCTGATGGAGTAAAATAGTCTCCATCCTCGAAGCACTCAGGCTAGCAGGGGGAAATGAACATCTAAATAAATAAGTGCAATTAAGTTTTGTATGGACTGTGATAAAACCATATACAGTGGGATAAAGGGGTCAGTTCTGTAGGTCCTGGGAGTGGAGAGATCTATTGAAAGGCTTTGTAAAAGAGGAAAAGCTTTATAAAAGTGGAGGCTTGAAAAGATGAGTTGGGTGCTTTCAAGCAGCCGGGGCATTTCAGACAGAGAAAGCACAAGCAAAGGTAATGAGATAAGAACCATTTGGGGAGCGACCAGTAGTAGTTCATTGTGGTTGGAACGTGATATGTAAGGAGGGGTGAGAGGTAAGGCGGGAGAGTCAGGAGGGTACCAGATTAATGCTACTACTAAGGAGGCCATGAAGGAGATATTTATGAGTGAGATTCAAGCAAGTGCCTTGTGTTTCATGGCAAGGAATTTGTTATGCTGTTGTAGGTAGGCAATAGGAGCCATTAAATAATTAATTTTTTTTTTTTTGACACGGAGTCTTGCTCTGTCACCCAGGCTGGAGTGCAGTGGTGCGATCTTGGGTCACTACAAGCTCCGTCTCTGGGTTCATGCCAGTCTCCTGCCTCAGCCTCCCGAGTAGCTGGGACTACAGGCACCCGCCACCATGCCCGGCTAATTTTTTGTATTTTTAGTAGAGACGGGGTTTCACCATGTTAGCCAGGATGGTCTCAATCTCCTGACCTCGTGATCCACCCACCTCTGCCTCCCAAAGTGCTGGGATTACAGACATGAGCCACTGCACCTGGCCTAAAGAATTTTAAGTCAGGAAGTAATGTGATCAAATGTGTTTTAGAGTAGTAATTTGGACTACATGCAGACAATGAATTGGGAATGAGTTGCGGAGCTGAAAGACTTAGGAGACTAGCAGAATGGCACAGGTAATAGTTGAAGTGGGTCTGGCAGTGAAACTTTAGGGAAGAGCAGAACAGAGAGCTGATGGGGGCAGGATGTGGACACGAGTGTAAGCAGAAATTGCTGAGGTTTTGTTTTGTTCTTAATCGATCTGGCCATACACTTCGTTCAAAACAGCAGCCAAGAGATACCATTTTGCAGTTAGGATTAATTGCCAGATTTGTGATAGAATATAAATTCTGTGCGAATCAAAAAATGCTATGGAACAACTCTCTAAAATGTATTAGTTTTAAATTATGTGCACAATATGATACATGTCATTTATTCCACAACGATTTGAAATGTTAGCAGTGCTTTAAAAATCATTAAGGAAAAGTCTTCAGCGTAGTTGAATGTGTTGGAATTATGAGCTATAAGGCTGGGTGCAGTGGTTCTCATCTGTAATCCTCACACTTTGGGAGGCCAAGGCAGGAGGTTGCTTGAGGCCAGGAATTTGAGACCCATCTCTACAAAAAATGATTAGCTGGGCAAAGTGGTGTGCACCTGTAGTCCCAGCTACTCAGGAGGCTGAGGTGGGAGGATCGCTTGAGCCCAGGAGGCAGAGGTTACAGTGAGCTGAGATTGCCCTATTGCACTCCAGCCTGGGCAACAGGGCGAGACTCTGTCTCAAAACAAACAAATAAAAGGATTATGCGATGTAGAAAATTAAATTTCTCTCTTAATTCACCCTCAAAGAGATATGAGAGTTGACAGTTTGGTGTTCTTTCCCTTTTAGTGTTCTTTTATTTTCTGTGCTTAGATTAATTATATTTTAAAAACTCAAAAATATCATTCTAGGCCACATGCAGTGGCTCACACCGGTAATCCCAGCACTTTGCCAGGCTGAGGCAGGAAGATTGCCTGAGCCCAGGAGTTTGAGACCAGCCTGGGCAACATAGTGAGACCCTGTCTCTACCCAAAGGGGGAAAAAAAGGATTTAATCTTCTCATACAGCTTAGTGGAAATCATTTTGTGATATCTAATTGAGTTGCTTACTCCTTTCAGGGTGTTCCTGAAAAGAAGGTACTTCCAATCACCGTCCCCAAGTCACCAGCCTTTGCATTGAAGAACAGAATTCGAATGCCCACCAAAGAAGATGAGGTGATTCCCTGGGAGTAGGGGGATTCTTTTTCCTTCTATATAGTCAGTCAATCTAAGCCTTATCATTTATTAATCTTAATGGCGTTCAAAGGCAACCACTCTTTTCTGGACTTGTCTTTAAGAATGGGTATGAACATTTGTTCATTTTTTTGTTCCTCCAAGAACAAAGTAATTGGTAAGGGTATGAATTTTCTGCTCTTAGTGATAACTAGTTACAATTTATGGAAACAGTAAGGAGCAGTTAAGCATTGGAGGCTTGTCTGCCGTAGCATTGAAAATCAGCTGCTCTTTGTAACATGGATCAAAAGTTGCACTTTATTTTGCCTTAGATTGTCACTATTCAGTGAGGGACTTTGAAAATTCATACTAAGCAATTACATCCACCTTGTCCTATCTCCATTAACCCAGAGGAGTTGCAAAGGTGACCGTGGTGATGGTTTATGGAATTTTAATATATAAACTGTCATTGATCAGGCCAGTTCTTGTTACATCTCCCGTTTTATCTATAAATATCCAGAGTTAGGGTAATTTTATAGCAGATTGCAAGCATAAGCCTTTTTATAGGTTCATTTGAAACTAAAATACGCAGTAATCTTGTGTTACCAGCTTGAACCCAAACAACTTGGTCCTATTCTGGGTTTGGCAACCATTAAGTCCTAGTCACATGTTTTAATGAAGTCTAGAGGCTGGGTCAAAGAAGACACTAAGGTATATGCTTGGTTGGGACCGATCTTCTGATGTTCATTTTATTCATAATGTTAGATCTTATTTAGCTTTTACAACATTCCTGTGGAAAACTAGATCTTTTAAGAGTAATTGTGTTAGCCCTTGGTGGGAGATGACTTACCTAAGTCATCATCTTTCTTGGATAGAAAAGGAAGCTAAGACACCTAAGAGGCTGAGTGACTTGTTTTAATTAATGCCACATATTAATATAATGTCTTCTGACTCCACATTCTGGGGAAGTTGGAGAGAGTGAGGAGTCTTATTTCTAAACTGCAATTTTTTCCCTAGGAAGAGGACGAACCAGTAGTGATAAAAGCTCAACCTGTGCCACATTATGGGGTGCCTTTTAAGCCTCAAATCCCGGAGGCAAGAACTGTGGAAATATGCCCTTTCTCCTTTGATTCTCGAGACAAAGAACGTCAGTTACAGAAGGAGAAGAAAATAAAAGAACTGCAGAAAGGGGAGGTAGGTGTTTCCATTTCTGCAAGTAGTATAATACTATTCTTTGATCCCTCAAAGACAGTTTTTTCTGTAGTACTTTTAACTGTAAAATCACTGACTTCTTTTGATCTTTCTAAGAACCCTATAAAATATAAATGGGACAAGTAATTTAAATAATCCTTCTGGCACAAGGAGGTTAAGTGACTTGCCTCTGATCACACTGGTGGTTATAGGCAATATTAGGAGGAAAGCCTAGATTTCCTTTTGAACCCATTATTCTTTCATGCTGCTTTGAAAACTGTCCTTCCTTATTTTTCAGATTCTTCCAGATATTCTGGAGCAGCTATTGCTTTCCAGCTAGTCTTTATCTTAAATCTCATGTTTTCTTTTCTGTTAGGTGCCCAAGTTCAAGGCACTTCCCTTGCCTCATTTTGACACCATTAACCTGCCAGAGAAGAAGGTAAAGAATGTGACCCAGATTGAACCTTTCTGCTTGGAGACTGACAGAAGAGGTGCTCTGAAGGCACAGACTTGGAAGCACCAGGTAGGGGATGGGGAGAGCAGCCAAAATGTTAATTGCGTGGTTGGTTGATTGGATAGGCAGACCCACCACACTGAAATCACCTACGTTAACATACTGGATTGTTTCAGGGGCTCTCACTGTAAATCAGGGGTCAGCACATTATTTCTGCAAAGGGCCAGATAAGAAATATTTTAGGTTTTGTAGGTTACATATGGTCTCTGTCACATAGTGTGTGTGTGTGTGTGTGTGTGTGTGTGTGTGTGTGTATGCACACATTTTTTTTTGTTGTTGTTGTTGTTTTTTGAGACAGAGTCTTGCTCTGTCGCCCAGGCTGGAGTGCAGTGGTGCAATCTCGGCTCACTGCAAGCTCCGCCTCCTGGGTTCACGCCAGTCTCCTGCCTCAGCCTCCCGAGTAGCTGGGACTACAGGTGCCCACCACCAAGCCTGGCTAATTTTTTTGTATTTTTAGTAGGGATGGGGTTTCACTGTGTTAGCCAGGATGGTCTCAATTTCCTGACCTCGTGATCCGTCTGCCTCGGCCTCCCAAAGTGCTAGGATTACAGGTGTGAGCCACCACACCCAGCCACGTGTTTTCAACTCTTTTTTTGTTTTGAGACAGAGTGTTGCTCTGTCACCCAGGCTGGAGTGCAGTAGTGCGATCTCGGCTCACTGCAACCTCCGTCTCACAGGTTCAAGTGATTCTCCCACCTCAGCCTCCCGAGTAGCTGGGATTATAGGCACGCGCCACCATGCCTGGCTAATTTTTGTATTTTTAGTAGAGACAGGGTTTTGCCATGTTGGCCAGGCTGGCCTCAAACTCCTGATCTCAAGTGATCTGCCTGCCTTGGCCTCCCAAAGTGCTGGGATTACAAGTGTGAGCTACTGTGCCCAATCAACTCTTTAAAAATGTAAAAATCATTCTTAGCTCAAGGGCTGTCCTAAAACAGGTTGCAAGCTGGATTTGGCCTGTAGGCCAGAGTTTGCTGACCCCTGCTCTAAGTGATCACCTGGGAATGTCCCCTGCTCCAAGTGATCACCCGGGGAATGTGGGAACCAACAGGCTTTTCTGGAGTCGGGAGTCTCTTTAAGATATTATCTGTTCCATCTATTAGACTCGTTCATTGTGTTTATTCCTTTCTGTTGATGCATTGGTAAGAAACAGTATGGGAGAACAGATTATCAATGTACAATGCTGTTTTCTCAGCATGATGTGCTATTTGCTCTTTATAAATGACAGGTGATTTAAAACAATTGGTTATTTGCTGATTTAATTGGGTTCTAATTCTGCGTGGCTGGAAAAAATTTCCCCTGAATTTCTAAGTTTATTGGGATTTTTATGTCATCATTAATCTTGGATTCTTTCCAGAAGGAGCTCTAGGCTATTGTTTGTTTGTAGGAATTACCCCTCCTGAAGCCCGAGAGTTGTAATGGCTTACATGACTGAACGTTGGTCCCCTGTTGGTGTGGTTCTCTAGGAAACCTTAGGACTGTTGTCTTGGAAATAGTGAATTTCTCCTTCTCAATGACCAAGACACAAAATGTCTGTGTAGGGCATTTTCTGCAAAGAACAACAACAAAAGCAATTGTTTTAAAAAGCTTTTCAGAAATATAAAAGTAGAGTGAATAGTATAATGAATTTTCATGAACCCATCACCTGGTTCTATAGTGATCAAAACATGGAAAGTCTTATTTCATCCCAACTTCTACCCACTTATCTTACGCAGGATACTTCTACCTATATAAGATTACTTTGAAACAAATTCTATGTAACATCCCTTTTCATCCAAAAATACTTCAGTGTATATATTTAAAATATAAAGACTTATAACCACAATAATATTCTCACACTTAAAAAGATTAAAAGTAATCAAATATCTGCACATTTCTTATAATTTTTTAAACAGTTGAATTGTTAAAATCAATATCCATATATAGGTCTACATAGTGCCTTTGTTTGCTAAATCTCTGAATCTTCTTTTAATCTATGGGCTCCTCTCTTTGCATTTTATTTGTTGAATAAACTGGATTGTTTGTACTGTAGATTTTCCACAATCTGGATTTTGCTGATTGTGTTCCCACACAGTTGTTTAACATGTTCCTCTGTTGCTTGTATTTCCTATAAATGAGTAGTAAGATCTGGAGGCTTGATTCAATTCTGGTTAGATTTTTTTTTTTTTTTTTTGGAGGTGGGAAGAATACTTTATAGGTGATACTGTATAGTTCCTAATGAATCATGTGTGAAGGCAGAAAATGTCTAGTTGTTTATTTTTGTGATATTAAGATAGGTCTTAAAAGTACCTTTAAAACTTTGTTTTTTTAATTGACAAATAATAGTTGTACATATTCTTGGGGTACATAGTGATGTTTCAATACGTATAATGTGTAATGATCTGATCAGGGTAATTAGCGTGTCCATAATCTCAAACATTTATCATTTCTTTGTGTTTGGAATCTTTTTTTTTTTAATTTAAAAGTAAACTTTAGCACACCAACATGGCACATGTATACATATGTAACAAACCTGCACGTTGTGCACATATACCCTAAAACTTAAAGTATAATTAAAAAAAAATGTGAACATAAACTAAAAAAAAAACGTAAACTTTAATGTCGAAAATGCAAACTTGGGAATCTTAAAAGTATCTTTAAAATACTTTCTAATTCTCAGTGAGTTCAAATGTTGTCAGACTGATCTGTTCATTGTAAAGTTTGTGTGAGAGATTTTTACTAGGGTTTATATTAAATCTGCTATTTTTATTGATGAAACAGTTCAGACATTAGAACTTAAGTTATTGAGGTATTAAGTTATTGAGGTAGTGGTCATAGAAAGTTGAGGCATTGCTCATCTGACTGACTTTCTCTTTAATAGCTGGAAGAAGAACTGAGACAGCAGAAAGAAGCAGCTTGCTTCAAGGCTCGTCCAAACACCGTCATCTCTCAGGAGCCCTTTGTTCCCAAGAAAGAGAAGAAATCAGTTGCTGGTAGTATCATATGTACTCTGATGGGATTGGGGCAGAATTGTCAGACTTCCCAGTGGGATGCTGGAATTCAGTGTGTCAGTACAATGCTGTGTCAACTAGAAGCATTTGACTTTAGCAGATGGTAGCTTTTCTTCCCCTAGACACAGTTTTTTGCCTTTATTGAACCCAGCAGCTATGTTGAGTTGCAGGATGTGTTAGGGCCAGATTCATTTAACATGAACCTTGGCAGAAGCAGCTGGCATTTCAACAACAATGATAGGTTTTCCCCATCCATAGAGAAACAAGTAAATGAGGGAGGGAGAGCCAGTCAGGCTTTCTGGAATTCACTCTGAAGCAAACTTTAGATATAAAACATTTGATTCCTTAAACACTGGGCAGTGTGCTAGAATACTGGGACTCCACCGGCTGTGGTGGCTCATGCCTGTAGTCCCAGCACTTTGGGAGGCCCAGGCAGGAGGATCACTTGAGCCCAGGGATTTGAGACTAGCATGGGCAACATAGCAAGACCCCATCTCTTTCAAAAAAATCTTTCCAAAAAGGGAAAAAAAGAATATTGGGATCTTTCTCCTATGTCTGCCTCAAAATCAATCACTATATAGTTTTGTGCAAGCTACTTTATCTCTTTGCTTTTTTCCCAATTACACTAGATGATTTCCAGGGGCCCTTTGAACTCTTAAAATTCTAAAACTTTTTGTATGTGGTTTGCTCTACCTTTCTCCCAATGGGGCTTGTTTAGAGCACAGTCTTCCTGTTAATGTGCATGTCTGTGCCACTTGCTCATTCCAGGGGGCGTAGGTTTATGCAAGTCCTGCTTGTGCACCAATATTTTTTCTGTTTCTGTACTTAGAGGGCCTTTCTGGTTCTCTAGTTCAGGAACCTTTTCAGCTGGCTACTGAGAAGAGAGCCAAAGAGCGGCAGGAGCTGGAGAAGAGAATGGCTGAGGTAGAAGCCCAGAAAGCCCAGCAGTTGGAGGAGGCCAGACAACAGGAGGAAGAGCAGAAAAAGGAGGAGCTGGCCAGGCTACGGAGAGAACTGGTAACTGGGAGCATGAGCACTGATGAACACAGACATGCCTCTGTTTTATTTTACCTGTACCTTACCTTGTACCAGACAGGATCTAAGGTAGCCCACAAGGCTGTACCAAAGACAACGAGTGAAAGGGGGAATTGCACAAACTGAGGGTGGTGATGAAGTTGAGTTGTGAATGAAGCTAACGATGTGTACATTGTGATCTAAGTAGGAGCTGTAATTTTGGCCCTTTTTAGGAACCAACCTGTCAGTTACAAAACTCTCAGTGTTCATGAGACATAAGACAGTTGTTCAAAAAATACATTTATCCCTTTGATAGTGAATTTTTAGACAGAATTTCTTCCAGAAGTTTTCATAAGGAGGACAACATGTGGTATAACCATGATGCCTTTCCTAGGACTGTTTTTTATTTATTTGTTTATTTTATTTATGTAACTTATTATTTCCTCTGGGGTTAAGAAGCACCACTGAGTTTTGTAATTAGACAAGAATACATAGGGAAGGACATGGGAATTAAATGGCAACTGTATTTTTGTTTTAATACTTGGCCCAAACTCCTTGGAGTTATAGTGTTCGTCGCTCCAGGTAATCCTCCACTAACATAATTATTTAGATATTGGTTATCCAAAAAGAAGCCTGAGCTCCACATTAAGGACCACTCTGCTAGGAGGGCAGCAAGTTGTGTTAACTGTGTTAATGAGGAAGCAGACAGTTTTAGTGGAACTTCATATGATAAATAAAAAAGGGTCATGGGGAGATGTTGGTAAAAGGTTACTTAGTTACAGTTAGATGGGAGGAGTAAATTTCAAGAGATCTATCATATAACAAGGTGACCGTAGTTAATGACATATTGTATTTTTGAAAACTGTAAAGAAAGTGGATGTTATGTGCTCACACTACAGTAAGTGGATGTTATGTGCTCACACTACAATGTTAATTAGCATCTTGCTAATTAACAAATGCATTATCTCACATAGTAACCGTTCCATAATGTATGTCTACTTTAAAACATCAGCGGTACACAATAAAAATATACAGTGTTATCTGTCAATTAAAAAGAAAGAAGGCCAGGAATGGCAGCTCACACCTGTAATCCCAGCACTTTGGGAGGCCCAGGTGGGTGGATCATTTGAGGTCAGGAGTTGGAGACCAGCCTGGCCAAAATGGCGAAACTCCGTCTCTACTAAAAATACAAAAAGTAGCCGGGCGTGGTGGCATGCACCTGTAATCCCAGCTACTCGGGAGGCTGAGGCAGGAGAATTGCTTGAACCTGGGAGGCCCAGGTTGCAATGAGCCGATTGTGCCACTGCAGTCCAGCCTGGGGGTGACAGAGCGAGACTGTCTCAAAAAAAAAAAAAAAAAAGAAAGAAAAATGTGTAAGTTGTTGAGGTTTTGTCTAAAAGTGCTATACTACAGCTGGGTGTGGCAGCTCACACCTGTAATCCTCACACTTTGGGAGGCCAAGGTGGGAGGATTGCTTAAGCCCAGGAGTTCAAGAAAAGCGTGGGCAACATAGCAAAGTCTCATCTCTATTTTAATAAATAAAATGCTAGACTAGCAGTTGAAATAGCTATTGGCATAGGTGATTATGCCCATAGGAAGGTTCCACGGACACACTATTCAGGAGACCAGCCTCTTGGCAAAATCTAAACTACCATTTGCTGAGTGAATGAGAAAATAGTATAATCCCCACTCTATATACACTCATACAATCAGCCTTTTTCCCTGGCTTCAACTTTGATTTTTCTTTAGCACTTGGTACCTGCCTCTTGTGTTTGTCCCCATTATAGAACTATTTCTTGCAGCAATTCTCAACATAACCGATGGCACCATTCTAAAGCACAATTCAGTCAATGCTGGTTAACTCTCTACTAATCTGGCTTGATTTAGGATTGATTTTAGACTACCCTAAAGGATGGATGGGACCATGCCTTCTTTAGCCACCCTTCCTGGTATGGTTGTTGTGTTTTGTTTTTGCTTTTTCCCCAGGATTCAGGCTTTTGGTGAATATTTATAGTCAGTAAACTTAAGATTGTACTTCGGGAAATTCTTAGTTTGTAACTTCTCTGCTATACTTGAGTACAGCCCTATTGTACCCTAGTAAATCACACAGGACATAGATCTGGCATCTTTAGTGAAAGCTAAGGGACTTGAGGAGACTGTGTGGCCTAAAGGAAAGCTGGGGGACCCAATAGAGACCTGAATAGAAACCTTTTGGGCTCCAAAGCACGTGTACTTTTCCATCATACTGTGTTGCCCCCCAGGCCCCACTCCCCACACCTGAAACTAGTGACTGGGATCTGTAAAACTCTACAAACATTTCCTCAAAAAGAAAAAAATAAAAGCAATTATAAGCATAGTTCTCTGACATCCCTCTAACTGGTAACTTTATTAACTTTATTTTCCTTACTTTGCAGGTGCATAAGGCAAATCCAATACGCAAGTACCAGGGTCTGGAGATAAAGTCAAGTGACCAGCCTCTGACTGTGCCCGTATCTCCCAAATTCTCCACTCGATTCCACTGCTAAACTCAGCTGTGAGCTGCGGATACCGCCCAGCAATGGGACCTGCTCTTAACCTCAAACCTGGGACCATCTTGCTTTGTCATTGGTCATGGAGAGAACCCATTTCTCCAGACTTTTACCTACCCATGCCTGAGAAAGCATACTTGACAACTGTGGACTCCAGTTTTGTTGAGAATTGTTTTCTTACATTACTAAGGCTAATAATGAGATGTAACTTCTGAATGTCTGGATTAGACTCCATGTAGTTACTTCCTTTAAACCATTAGCCGGCCTTTTATATGGGTCTTCACTCTGATTAGAATTTAGTCTCTGTGTCAGCACAGTGTAATCTCTATTGCTATTGCCCCTTACCACTCTCACCCTCTCCCCACTTTTTTTAAAAATTTTAAACAGAAAATAAAGATAGTTAAATCCTAAGATAGAGATTAAGTCATGGTTTAAATGAGGAACAATCAGTAAATCAGATTCTGTCCTCTTCTCTGCATACAGTGAATTTATAGTTAAGGATCCCTTTGCTGTGAGGGTAGAAAACCTCACCAGCTGCACCAGTGAGGAAGAAGACTGCATGGGTTCATGGGGAGCCTCACAGCAGTCACGCAGCAGGCTCTGGGTGGGGCTGCCGTTAAGGCACGTTCTCTCCTTATTGGTGCTGATAACAACAGGGAACAGTGCAGTGTGCGTTTTAAGACCTGGCCTGGAATAAATACGTTTTGTCTTTCCCTCCCTGATTGTGTTATTTGATGTTTTTAAATCTGTTAAGCCTCTTTGGAGGTCACATCTTATTTGGGAAATGGGTAGTTTGAGAGGTGGGTCCAGGAACATTTTTTTTTTTTTGAGACAGAGTCTCGCTCTATCACCCAGGCTGGAGTGCAGTGGTGCGATCTCTGCTCACTGCAAGCTCTGCCTCCTGGGTTCACGCCGTTCTCCTGCCTCAGCCTCCCGAGTAGCTGGGATTACAGGCGCCCGCCATCATTCCCGGCTAATTTTTTTTTTTTTTTGTATTTTTAGTAGAGACAGGGTTTCACCGTGTTAGCCAGGATGGTCTCTATCTCCTGACCTCGTGATCCACCCACCTCGGCCTCTCAAAGTGCTGGGATTACAGGCGTGAGCCACCACGCCTGGCCCAGAAAAGTACTTTGTAATTTTTTTCTGTCTTATGTCAGAATATCTCCATGTTCTGTTAACTCTCTCTCAGTAACCACTTAATCATGTATGTTATGCCTTCGCACAGACTGTACCTTCTTCCCTAAAGACTCAGCTCAAGTTAGATTTTTTTTTTTGAGATGGAATCTCGCTCTGTCACCTAGGCTGGAGAGCAGTGGCACGATCTCTGCTCACTGCAGCCTCCCGCCTCCCGGGTTCAAACGATTTTGCCTCAGCCTCCCAAGTAGCTGGGATTACAGGTGCGTGCCACCATGCTCGGCTAATTTTTCTATTTTTAGTAGAGACGGGGTTTCACCATGTTGGCCAGGCTGATCTCCAACTCCTGACCTCAAGTGATCCACCCGCCTTGGCCTCCCAAAGTGCTGGGATTACAGGTGTGAGCCACCGCGCCCAGCCAAAGTTAAATCTTTTTTAGAAATCTTTCCTTGACCTCTGACCTCCTCAGGTAAAGATGGTCACTTCCTTCTTTGTGACTCCCAAATGTTTCTTTTTTTTTGAGACGGAGTTTAGCTCTGTCGCCCAGGCTGGAGTGCAGTGGCGTGATCTTGGCTCACTGCAAGCTCCGCCTCTCAGGTTCATGCCATTCTCTTGCCTCAGCCTCCTGAGGAGCTGGGACTACAGGCGCCCGCGACCACACCCGGCTAATTTTTTGTGTTTTTAGTAGAGATGGGGTTTCACTCTGTTAGCCAGGATGGTCTCCATCTCCTGACCTCGTGATCCTCCCGCCTCGGCCTCCTAAAGTGCTGGGATTATAGGCATGAGCCACCGCACCCGGCTGTGGCTCCTAAATGTTTCTTGTATACATCTCGAGTAGAGCAGTTATACTATATCTGAGTTACATGAACTTGTTCACAAATTAATAGAGATACAGATATGTAAGTTCCTTGAAGATAAGAATTGCCATAGCCATCTCTGTTTATTGTGGCTGGCACAGAATTGGCTTAGGTCCATGTTAAACAATATATTTTCTTTTAGAATTCACATCATTTTTGAGTATCAACTCTATCATTCATTGCGTGTGCTAGGAGATAAAAAAGCATCTGGGTTCTGCCCAGGCTAGTCCTAGGTACCATATATGACCTGAAACTTATTTTATATTCATTTTTTTTATTCAATGAGCATTTATGAATCTCTTATATACAAGTCATTGTAGTCCCAGCATTAATTGACAAAGCAAGATGGTGTTTCCGACAGTATGATTTGCAGATCCTGGTCCTCCTGAACCCCCATAAACTGATGCGTGAAGAGTGGAGAATGAAGGGGTGTCCTGGAACCAATTCTCCACGGATATTGAGGGATGACTGTATACCTTAGCACTGTTCTAGTCTCTGGGAATACGGCAATGAACAAAAAAAAAGACCTTGCCTTCATGGAGCTCACATTTTAGTAGGAGAGATAGACAGTAAGCAAATAATTTAAGCTCTTATGTAAGGTGACAGATGTGCTGACTGCTATGTGAGTAGATGGGTTGGGAGTCGGGGGCATGTGAAATTGTAATTGGGAAGGTGAGGAGGTTCTCGGCTGTTGTCCAGGTGAGAACTGACAGTGACTTGTATTAGGGTGGTGGCAGTGGCAGAGAGGAGAAGTGGTTGGTTTCTGAATGTGGTTTAAAGTTGTAACTAACAAGACTTCCTAACAGATTGGATTTGGAGAGTGAAAGAAAGGTGGGCACCTTTCTTATAGAGGGCACCCAGGTGTCAGCCCCAAACAGAGACAGGGTCCTTCCCTTGTACTGTGAGAAATCCAGTTCTACCCTAGTCCTTTTATTTCTTGTGGGTTCACAGCAGCATTCATTTTTTTTCTGGTTACTTCTTGTTTTTTTCCACTTCTGCTTATCTCTTGATCTCTGTGTCTGTCCTATGTAGATTTTCTCTCTGCTGGTATCAGCATTTCTCCTCTATCACTATCATTCATGTATTTCCATCTGGAATCATTTTTTCATATACCTTGTCTGGTTTTGTTCGTTGTTGTTTCAGGCAGGGGAATAAATCTGGCCCTCAGATTGAGGGTTTTGGGAGTGTTACTGAGAATTATGGATGTGAGGGATCCTTCTGCCCCATTTGCTCCATTCTGTATAATCCCCTGTGCAAACTCATGTCAGTGGTAATAAGTGACAGTCTGTTAGAGGCCACAAACAGGAGTTACATTACTTTAGAGAAAGTAGCTTAACATTGAGATATCAACATTCAGTGCCTCTTGCTTCCCAAAATTTCTCAGTTTCCCAGGGGCAATCTTTTCCTCCACCACATGGTCTTTTGCCTAGTACTGAGCCCTCTTTTTCTGGACCACCTCACATCACCTTCATTTTTCTAGCACACTCTCCCATTTTTCCCAGAAACTCAAACTTTCTGCTTGCGTTTTACAGAAAAATTATTTTATTCATCCCTTCAGGCCATGTGCTAATAGGAGCATCATCTTTCCACACTCAGGTCACTCAGGAATTTTCCTAAAGAACATGTCCTGAGATAAGAATTTACTGAATTTTAAGAATTTAGCTGCTACTTTTTGCTTGCCTTTTTTTTTTTTTTTTTTTTTTTTGGGAGATCTCGCTCTGTCACCCAGGCTGGAGTGCAGTGGCACTATCTTGGCTCACTGCAACCTCTGCCTCCCAGGTTCAAGCGATTCTCCGGCCTCAGCCTCCGGTGTAGCTGGGATTACAGGCACATGCCACCACACCCAGCTAATTTTTGTATTTTTAGTAGAGACAGGATTTCGCCATTTTGTCCAGGCTGGTCTCGAGCTCCTGACCTCAAGGGACCTGCCCACCTCAGCCTCCCAAAGTGCTGGGATTACAGGTGTGAGCCACCACGCCTGGCCTTTGCTTGGCTATTTTGCAAAGCTCCTAGCACATGCACACATGCAGATTGTCAGAATTCCTGCAATTCTGGGAAGCATGCTTTGTTTTCAGTGCATTTTTAACTTGGCCATGATTTCCTATTGCTAATATTCTTTTTTTTTTTTTTTGAAACGGAGTTTTGCTCTTGTCACCCAGGCTGGAGTGCAGTGGTGTGATCTCAGCTCACCGCAACCTCCGCCTTGCGGGTTCGAGCAATTCTGCCTCAGCCTCCCGAGTAGCTGGGATTACAGGCATGCACCTGGCTAATTTTGTATTTTTAGTAGAGAGGGAGTTTCTCCATGTTGGTCAGGCTGGTCTTGAACTCCCAACCTCAGGTGATCTGCCTGCCTCAGCCTCCCAAAGTGCTGGGATTACAGGCGTGAGCTGCCACGCCCGACGATATTCTTGCACTAATTAATATATGTATAAGATTACTGCTCACTCTTAACTTTGGTTGATTGTTTTGTCCTGTTTAATTGCTTGGTTACCATTTTGATTGTTTTATTCCTTACCAGGTCTTTTTTCTAGAGTCTTGTTCCTGGGAAGTGGAGCCAGCATGGTAGACAGACCAAAGTTGCAGTTGCTCCAGCATTTAACAGAGATGAGACCTGGACACGAATAATCGTAACACAAGATGGGATGTGATTCAGTAATGTGAGACAGAGTGCTTGTGGGAGCTTAGGGATTGTTTTTGAAAGTGAGGTTGCAGTTTGTAAAGGTTTTTTTCTTTTTTTTTTTTAAAGTAAGATTTGCAAAAGTAGTACTGCCTTTTGGAAACAAGTAAAATGCTAACTGTATGAAATAAAACATGAAAGTCTCCTTCCTTCCCCTACTCTCATGTCCCAGTGTAACCCATGGTTCACAATAGGATTCTTCCAGGATGTTTTCTCTGAGCACACACATAGAGCATTTTTTTTTAAAGAAATAAGATAGTATCATTATGTATTTTTAAAAATTTTAATTTGTTCTTTAAAAGGTTATACATCACATAGTTCTGAATTGAAAAGATACAAACATAAAGTCTTCCTCCTACCTTTTCCTCCCAACTGCTCAGCTCCCCTCCCCAGAGATAGTGCTGCCAGTTTCTTAAGTTCCCTTGCAGAGATGGTTTCTTCCTATACATACTCCTACCTACCCTCCTCCTCTTATTTTCTTACACAAATAGCATCATACTTTACACTCTGTACCTTGGTTTTTTCATACGTGTTGTGCATTTAAAAGATGTAGTTCAGGTGCTACCTCAGGCATGTGCTGGCTTCCTTCCTGACAAGTATGAAGACTCTTATGACAATCTAGTGACATGGAGGCAGACCTCTGCATGATGTCCTGGGTTTGTGACCTGAGGTCCCAAGGACTAGAGGGCAAGACAGCAGCACCTAGTCCTCATCTCCTCCTTGCTTAATTGAGCTTTGGGTGCTTGCGTATTGTCTTGAGTGTTTGGTTGAACCTGTATATCCTGTTGGATCAATTTTGATATTGCTTCCTTTTCAGTTCTCTCGATGAAGGCCATCTTACTGAATCTTGTCTGCTGGGGAAGTTCCTCATTGCTGAGAGTAGCAGTTAAAAAAGCTGTTAGCCACGTGGCTGGGCTCCTATTTCTGCACAGGCAGGCTGAGTTACAGCTTGGTGGTGTGGATCCAGGTAGGAATTGGTCAACATTCTGAATCCTGAGCTGCCATCTGCCTTGTAGCCTGCTGGGATGCTCAGTTTAGACAACATATAAAGTTTCCTGGATATGGGACAAACCCAGGCCTATGGAAAGAGCAGGAAGGTTAAAGTGTGTGGTACTTTGGGCAATGACGAAGGCGTAACCAGGGAGCTGACATGTTTGCTCCAAAGCCAAGAATTCCAGGACAATTTGTTATCCAGCTGAAGCCAGTGTAGTTGCTACAAAAAAGTCTGGGGACAAAAACATGCTTTTTACTTGTTTCCCTGTCTTCTTGCACACCTACTCTATTTTCTAATGCTATAGTAAAGGTTGCTGACATTGGAAATGTTTGATGATTTTTGCTATTCTCCTTGTAAATGAATAAGAGTCTGGGCTCAGGCCAAACCATGGCTCTTATGTGCTGAAAGTATCAGCTTCCTAAAACAGCTTCACAAATGCTGACATTTCACTCAGACCAGGAGGGTCAGGGGAAAGGCTTAAGCAAGTACTAGGTTTTATCATGAAAGAATTATTTCAACAGACTAAACCTGGTCTGATGGCATCAAATGCCCTTCCCCCACCTTTTTTTTTTTTTTTTTTTTTTTTTTTTTTTTTTTTTAAAGCATTGGTCAGAGAGGAAATAGAAACCTGGGCTGTCAGATCTGAAGAGACCCACATAGCATGGGACTGGTGTCCCAGAACATTGCAGGTGTGTGAATGCATGAAGAGTTGCATCCAAGTGCTGTTGCCCAGCTTGTTTGGGCACTGATGGTCTCGGGTCTTCTTTCAGGAGCAAGGGTGGGAGAAATTTCCAGTGGGTCAAGATACTAGTCAGTGGTCATAACTCGTAATGTGTAAAGCAGTCTGGGGCAGCCTTATTTAAGCTTGCTTAGTGGTAAAGAGAGAGGAGAAGGCTGTAGCCTTGCACTGATGGACCTCTATCACCATACTCGGGGACACTCTGTGACACAGATGAGTGATTTTTTTTTTTTTTCTTGTGTAAAACTTTGGTTTTATACATAGTAGAGCTTTTCTCTCTCTCTCTCTATGTGTATGTATATATATATATACATGTATGTGTATGTATATATATATATACATGTATGTGTATATATATGGTATTCTTTTTCTTTCTTTTTTTTTTTTGTTCTGAGACGGAGTCTCCCTCTGTTGCCTAGGCTGGAGTGCAGTGGTGTGATCTCAGCTCACTGCAACCTCTGCCTTCCGGGTTCAAACAATTCTCCTGCCTCAGCCTCCTGAATAGCTGAGATTATAGGCATGCACCACTACGCCTGGCTAATTTTTGTATTTTTAGTGCAGACGAGGTTTTACCATGTTGGTCAGGCTGGTCTTGAACTCCTGACATCGTGATCCACCCGCCTCGGCCTCCCAAAGTGCTGGGATTACAGGCGTGAGCCACTGTGCTCAGCCAGTATTATTTTTCATTTAGCATAATAGTAACTCATTTTTCCTATATTATTGCATACTTTGTAAATACCAATTTTAACAGCAGGATGCTATTCCATTGTTCTGAGTTTGCTTCTCCACATTGAAAGTGCTTATTTTGCAAATGATTTTTCTTAGCTCTATTTATAGAACAGAATTGTCTGTATTTGCTTCCCCCTAACAGATCATGTTTGTCTCTAAACTTTATTATTATTGTTTACTAGTCATCTTTTATTTGGAGGTTTATTTTCATTTGGATAAAAAGATTCAGCAATGATTACATTCCTCATGGAGGGGTTCTAGGCCAAGGAGGTCATGGTCAGGAGTGCGGAGTGTGCTCTCCATACTGGCCCCTCTTCGGTGGTTCTTATGTTTGAGCTCCTTATAAGAAAGGCAGTGGCCAAAAGGCATGTAAGCTGCCAGCACCATGGAAACCCTGGTGACACTCCCTTTTTTCATGTTGTCATGCTTGTTGTATTTAATAGTATCTGTGGTAACCTCTTTGAAACGCTTCAACAATGCCTTTGGTGGTAAAATCAGTATCCAGCTTGGCAGCTCCGCTAATATGACATCCATGAATGAGTTTCTTCTTCACTGGTATGACTGATGCCATTGTGGAGTCCTGGTGTCTGCTGTCTCTAAACTTTAAATGGTAGTTCTCAAACCACTTACCAGTCTATGTTTGTAATTAAAATATAAGCTTGAAAGTGAATAGAAGCCCTTCCCAAAAGCATAGTTAATGACATTATCCTGGCTTGCACATTTGCTGAATGGAAAGCTCTTTTTGGCTGATATGATGTCAGCGTTATTGACACCCATGTCCAGAAATGAGGTTAATTGGCATTTAGCAAAGCCTTTCTGGAGATAATTCTAGTTATGTTCTTTAAAGTCTTGGGATGCCACATTTTCAATTAGATTTGTTGTCTCTACTTTAGATCAGATTTGAAAGGAGAAAGCTCTTGGTCTTTCTTAACTCTACTGGGAGGTTGGGTGCGGTGGCTCACACCTGTAATCCCAGCACTTTGGGAGGCCGAGGCAGGTGGATCACAAAGTCAGGAGTTTGAGACCAGCCTGACCAACATGGTGAAACCCCGTCTCTACTTAAAATACAAAAATTAGCCAAGCGTGGTGACAGGCGCCTGTAATCCCAGCTACTCAGGAGGCTGCGGCAGGAGAATCGCTTGAACCTGGGAGGCAGAGGTTGCAGTGAGCCGAGATCATGCCACTGCACTCCAGCCTGGGCGACAGAGCAAGACTCCGTCTAGAAAAACAAAACAAAGCAAAACAAAACAAAGACTCTACCTGGGGCTGTGATGTGTCTTTTGGGAAGAAGAGTGGGATTATAATCTCACTCTGGTTAGTGAAATGATGGGTAACCTTTAACAAGTTATTCCTCTTTTGGGGGCTTCAATTTCCACATCCGTCAAATAAGATTGAGCTGGAACAATTATTAAGGCTCCTTTCAGCTTAAATATTTTTAGATTTTTTTCTAGGCATTTTTAAAAGCCAAACCAGCCCTACTTTTGTATTTATATGTCTTCTATAGCCAGTTGTTTAATCCCTACAAGAGAGCAAGCTCTCCTGTCCCTGGGTTTCCATGTGGACTTCAACGAAGTATGTTGGAGACCAGTGTTCTGTCTTGTTGAGGACTTTCCAAGGGCTGTTCTGGAAACGGAAATCTAGCCCAGATCACTCCAGGGGACTAATCCCTGAATAATGCTGTCCCTTGACACCCACACATATTTTCTGATGTTTTTCTTGACCTTGGAACTGGTTAAAGACTGCACAGAATGTTCAGTGAATTCTTGCAGACTGCCACAAAGAAGTCCTTCCCATCCAAGATATGATTTTCCCCCCAAGATTGAGATTATTTTGGAAGTGGTCTTTCTATTGTTGGAGGCAGTTTAAGGATGTCACCATAAAACAGACTTCACCTTGTTCTTTTTCTGTTTCTCTCCATTGCGATTCAGTTTTTACATGTTCATGGTCAAGGAGACCTGGGTTATTTTTGGATAATTGGCACAGGATTCAAGAGAAATACAGAATTATTTCATGGAACAAACCCTAGATTGGGAACTGGGAGAGCTGCTCTTGCTTTGTGACTTTGAACATGTTGTTTATATCCTCTGGGTCTCGGTCTCCTCATAGAAGTTAGAATGATCTTGCTAGAAAGGACCCTTCCTCCAGCTCAGTGGAGGGGAATTTCTCTCCCGCTTTAACATGCCCCAAAGGCCCTCTGGGCAGCAATGGTGACTGTTACCCACCCAGCTAGCCAGTGTGACTCAGTGTGGCCATGCTTGAGTCACATATTCAGTGTTGTCAGTGGCTGTGTCACCAGGGATTGCCGGAAGCCTTTGCTATTTACCCACAGCTAACAACCTGACAGGATAGGGTCAGCAGCTTCTAGTTAACAGCTGGCCAAAAGAAGCAGGGAGACATCTCTGCAGGGGAGGAGGTTCATGGGAGTTTGTTCAAGCAAGAGAGCTTTTTTCTCTCTTGGTAGTTTGTTACTGCAGCATTAGAAAACGAATGGGGGAAGCAACACAGACCACACAGTCACTCAGGAGCTGGGAGGGGTTGCCAATGCGCCTCCCCTTCATGAAATCGCTTCACTTTTTTTTTTTTTTTTTTGAGATAGAGTCTCGCTCTGTCGCCCAGGCTGGAGTGCAGTGGTGTCATCTTGGCTCACTGCAACCTCCATCTCTTGGGTTCAAGCAATTCCCCTGCCTCAGCTTCCCGAGTAGCTGGGATTACAGGCGCCTGCCACCGTGCCTGGCTAATTTTTTTTGTATTTTTAGTAGAGACAGGGTTTCACCATGTCGGCCAGGCTGGTCTCGAGCTCCCAAAGTGCTGGGATTACAGGCATGAGCCACCGTGCCAGGCCAGAGCTTCACTTTTTGTGCATCTCTCTATCCTTGGAACATTTGCTGTACTGATGACTGGGTCTCAGTGTTCTGTGTTTCCCCACATACACCACAACACTACTCTTGTGAGCTACTCAGAGGCCTGAGCATCTTGGCCTGTGGGACTTTTATTCTCTAAGACAGTGGTCCTCAGAGTGTGGTCTGCGGCCCAGCAGCAGCAGCATCATCAGGGACTAGAAATGCAAATTCTTTATTCCCACCCTAGACCTACTGAGTCAGGCATGCTGAGGGTGGGGCCCAGCAATGTATATTTTAACAAGCGCTCCAGGGGACAGTGATGCATGCCTAAGTGTGAGGACCACTGTGCCAGGAGAGGGACCTGCAAATCCTGACAGACAACAGGTCTCCTAACGCAGGTACCCATGGGCCAAGGAGCCGGCAGCCACTCTCTCCTGTGACCTTAGTGCCCAGCCAGTCAAGAGCCTATCTCAGGGTGAGAACATCTTCCTCCCTTCCACAGCCCCTTGGGGGGTCACCTTTGTACAGTCTGACTGAGTTAGACACGGGAGAGCTGCTGAGCTTGTGGAGTGGATGTTTATCTCCTTAGCCAAGACTCCATTCCCAGAATGAAGACAGAGGGAAGAATGCTTTTCCATATGTTCTTCCAACAAGTCATATGACAGATGAGGAAACCGAGGCTCAGAGTTTAAGTGACTCATCCAAAGTCATGCTGCTAATAAATGGCAGGGTCAGAATTTGGACCCAGGTCCATCTGCCCTCCGGTGTCCTTTCTACTGCAGCAACTTGCATCCCTTGACCAGAGCCAGCTCCAGGAGGATAAGGCCTGGCTTTTTCTGAATTTGAGCTGGAGCCCTCACTGAACTCTTGACCTTGCTGTGGGAACCTCCAGCTAAGCTTCTCAGACACTGGGAGGCAGGTCCTCTCCTCCTTTCACTCTGTCAGCACAGCGGGCATCTCGGACCATGCTGGATCCTGTCAGGGATGTGGCAGCTGCCAGTCAGTTAAGTCACAAGCCTCAGCAGGCCTGAATGATAGCCAAGGTGGTCACCGTGCCAAGTGGATTGCAGCCAGGAGGTGCCTTGCCTAGCCCACCCCTCATCCTTTGTTTGGAGGCCCCTCACCATCTCAGGCAGGGTCTTCTTCCCCCAGCAGCTGCTCAGAGCTTACCATGCACCCCCTGGTTCTTATGGTAGCCCAGTTTAGCAAACGGTCCTGACGTTTTATAAATAGCGCAATGGCAGGCTGGGAAGCTGTCCTGTGCAAGAGGACAGAACATGCATTCTCTGCTTCTCGAGCCATTTCCTGGGATTGGGTGATGGGAGTGACTTCTAGTGCAGATGAAGTCGAACTACTCTTATCTTCTGGGTCTATGCTCCACACTTGGTCTTGCTTCTACTGTTTGGTATGTCTGTGGTTTCCCCCCACTGCCTCTGCCTTTATGTGATGGTACTCCCAAGTCTGCTCCCGGGACATTTCCTGTTCTTGGAACAGCTGCACCAGCCTGGGGTACCCTCCTGCTACTTGATCCTATAGGGAGGTGTCCAGTGGCTGTGGGCATTTTCAGATGACCTTGTTCGTCTCACGTCATTAGATCACTATTTTTGGCTTTGCTGTTTATGCTGCAGAAGTTGGGCTGGGATGGGAGAGGAGGAATGAAGGAGGGGCTGCTCTTGGTTTCCCATTGTTCCAGGGTCCTACCAAGTAGGTGCATTTATTCTTCAACATTTACAGAGCACCTACTGAATGTCAGGCCCTAGGGCAACCAAACTGATTCTTCACTCGTGAATTTATTTTTCAGTGGGCATTGCTTTGTGGTACGGAGTAGTAATTAAATGTGAGGGCTCTGGAGCAGGAGAGTTTGGGTTTAAATTCCAGCCTGCCATTTACTACCTCTGAAACTCCTCTGTGCCTCTGTTTCCTTTTGGAAATGGGAGTGATTATAGTATCCACCTCATAAGGTTGCTCTGAAGATTAAAAGAGTTAATATCTCTGTCTGACACATTGTAAATACACAATGAATGTTAGTGGCTATTACTACTAGCCACAACAGCACCACGTATTGTACTAGGTACTTGGGATATGAAATTGAATGTGATGTAGTCTGCATCTGTTTTGCACTGGCATCTGGACTCCAAGGGTCTCAGATATTGGGATGGGGTACCTAGGCAACACCAGTCAGAAAGAATACCTGCTGTGTGTGCTACTTTTTCCTACCTTATGATGGAGGGCATTCAAGGGAAACAGAAATTGAAGTTTCTGGCTGGGCGCGGTGGCTCACGCCTATAATCCCAGCACTTTGAGATTATAGGGAGGTCAAGGCGGGTGGATTGCTTGAGGTCAGGAGTTCGAGAGCAGCCTGACCAAAATGGTGAAACCCTGTTTCTACTAAAAATGCAAAAAATTAGCTGAGCACGGTAGTGTACAACTGTAATCCCAGCTACTCAGGAGGCTGAGGCAGAAGAATCACTTGAATCCAGGAGGTGGAGGTTGCAGTGAGCAGAGATTGCGCCACTGTACTCCAGCCTGGGTGAAAGAGCAAGACTCCGGCTCAAAAAAAAAGAAACATACAAAAGAGAAAATGAAGTTCCTGTCCTAGGAAAGCCTCAGAGCAGTGGCTCTTCACCCTGCCACACATCAGAATCTTTTGGAGAGATTTTTAAAAATACCAACATTCTGGGCCCCACCCCAAATGTTCTGATTTAATTGGTCTGAGCTGAGGAGGGGCTCAGACTTTAAGAGTTGTAGAAACTCTCCAGATGTTTTCAGTGTGCATCAGGGTTGAGAAGTGTGGCCCCGGGTTATAGGGATATGAATCCTGGAAGCTCTCCACTAACTGCACCAGGGTGATGGTCAGGACAGTGCCTCAAAGCTGTTCCCTCTTCCAAGGCTCTCAGGATGCTTTCTAGAGGGCTGGCTCTCTGACTTGGTGTTCTTGAACTTGGATGTGCATGAAAAATCACCTGAAATGCTGGTTTATAGACATTTCTGGGGCCTCATTCCAAGGAGGCTTCATTTTATTTTTTATTTTATTTTTATTTTTGGGACTTAGTCTTGCTCTATTGCCCAGGCTGGAGTGCAGTGGCATAATCTTGGCTCACTGCAACCTCTGCTTCCTGGGTTCAAGCGATTTTCATGCCTCAGCCTCCCAAGTAGCTGGGATTACAGGTGCTCACCACCATGCCTGGCTAATTTTTATATTTTTAGTAGAGATGGTGTTTCATCATGTTGGCCAGGCTGATCTTGAACTCCTGACCTCAAGTGATCCGCCTGTCTTGTCCTCCCAAAGTGCTGAGATTACAGGCGTGAGCCACTTCGCCCAGCCAGGAGGCTTCATTTTAAACCAACTCTGGGGTTTAGTTACTGAGAAAGCCCTGCAGTAGCTGAATTGCGAGTTCTCTGAGGCCCTGAGCCAAGAAGTCCTTTCATGGTGTTTTATAGCTCTTACCATTTTCTCTCTGAAGAAATCTGTGTCCACGTTGATATATTTGGAATTACTTATTGATCTGATTAAGAGTTACAAGTCATTTCCAAAAAAATTGGAAAATCTAGATGAATAAAGAATAAAAATAATCTCTATTTCTATGCCTGTAAATATGTCCATTTATATCCCTCCAGACATCTTCTTTGTAAATATTTTGAACAAAAAGGATCCCACTCCATGGCTGATTTTTATTTAATTAATTTATTTATTGAGACAGGGTCTCACCCTGTCACCCAAGCCATAGTGCAGTGACACAATCATGGCTCACTGCAGCCTCAACCTCCTGGTGTCAAGCAATCCTTCTATCTCAGCCTCCTGAGTAGCTGGGACCACAGGTGTGCACCGCCATGCCTGGCGAATTTTTAAATTTTTTTGCAGAGATGGGGTCTCACTATGTTGCCCAGGCTGGTCGTGAACTCCTGGGCTCAAGTGATCCTCCGGCCTCGGTCTCTTAACGTGCTAGGATTACAGGCATGGTTGATTATTATAGTCTTTTTTCACCTAAAATGTAATAAGCAGTAATTCTATAGCTCTCCCCCAATTTCATCTCTGTGTCCCAAAAGTGACCAGTTTAGTCCTTGTCACAGTAAGAGCCCCCAGTAATTAATCTTAGCAATAAAATTCTACAACTGTGGGATGGAACAGTGTGTCAATTGTGTTTTCAGAGAAACCTATGTCCGATTTGCACACAGAATGCCCACAGACCTCTGCTTACTAGCTTGGCTGGAAGGACAAGGTCTGCTGTAAGGACAGCAACCTTACCTAGGGCTTTTCCAGAGGCCTGAGAGGTCCTGCCAAGGCCCTGGGCTCAGGGGTCCAAGGTGGGAGAGGGCAAGAGAAAACAACGTGCTAATGCAGCCTTGAGTGGCTCTCAAACAGGAGCAGAGGGAAGGCTGTGAGGGGAGTTGGCTGCTCTCTTTGGAGTCAGAAAGGTTGTTGCTCAACTCTTTGGATTTTCCATCACAGCTGAGCAGGGAGAGGGTCAGACTGGGCATGACTTCTCTGAACAGGTCCTTTTAAAGCCTCTTGGCTGGACTGATTTCCTCTCCAGAGCCAAGGAAGCAGTGCCTGGGTGAAGTTAACCCCTTCACCCCCAATACATTCTTCCAGAGCTAGGCGAGCCTGGAAGCCTAGGCTCCTGGAAGACAGAGCTACACAGGGCAAGAGGCCTAAGGAGCCGTGAACTCTGGCTGGAGAAACCTTCCCTCTGGCCTTGTTAAATCCAACAGGCATAATTGCATCCTGCTGACCTTAATTCCCCTGGCGGGTTTAATTGGTCTTGGCATTGCCCCACCTCCTGTCCTGCCGCTGTAGAGGCAAAGAGGGTGTCTGCACAGCTGGTGCAGGGTGGGGAAGCCCCTTCTTAAGGGTGGGCAGGGGCTCTGGCAGCCCCTAGGTGGGTGGAGGAAGTTTCCCCATGCCCCACCCCTGTGCCTCCAAGGGAGTGCTGAGAAGCTTGGGGACTCCCAGGGAGCAGCTGGCTGGAGCAGGCAATCCCGTAGATTCGGAACCAGGCCAGACTCTCATCCCAGTGGGAGGCACTGCAGGGGAGCTGGCGGGACTAGATGAACCCTCTACCTGGGGTGTCCACGATATTATTGGGCCCCCACAGTGCTGTAGGTACTGTGCCATTGGGCACTCTTTACATGTGTACTGGCTAAATGCTCCCAGCCATGCTGTGAGAGGGAGGCAATGGGGCAGAGCAGTTACGAGCAGAGCCTTGGGTTAGATGGGTCCAATCCCAACTCTATGACTTTGCCCTGTGTCTCAGTTTTCCTGTCACATCTGTGAAATGGGGATGAAAGAGCTGACATTTATACAGCACTCGCTATGCTCACACTCACTGTTGTGATGCTTTGTCTATCTCCTGGGAGGCGGCTGCTCTCCTTACGGATAAGGAAACAGGTAAAGACATTGTTCCAAGCTCACAGTTACTGGTCGCAGCGCTTCACTGACACATCTCCTAATCACTGCATGGTAGGGAGTTGTAAGAATTGAAGGAAGGATACTCATGAAGCTGCTTACCCCAGGGCCTGGTCCATTTTAGAAAGAGTTCAATAAGAGTAATTATTTGGGAATAATAATTATAACAAAAGTAGCACTAATGCCCCTGAAGTTGTCCCAGCCTGGATTTTGGTCTCATTGGGAGGTGGCTCTGGATTTGAATGTGGGTAGTTTGAAGCCATTCACTAGCTGAGTGACTGTGGGGACAAGTCACTTCCCTCTGCGAGCATCAGTTTCCACACCTTTAAAATGGTGTAACATTGGCCCCTACAGTCCCTTCTGAGGATCCAGGGAGCTGGATCTTTGGCATAGTCTGGCCTGGCCCTTGGTGGGCACTCAATAAATGACTGGTATTGATAACCACAATAATAACAAGGAGATGCCAGCAAGGTCCAGCATAGGGAGGTAACCCCATAAACCCCAGTCTAGAGCCTTCTGGTCAATCAGTTATTTACTCATCAGACACTGATAGGCAAGTCCACTCTGTGCTGGGGATGTGTTTAGCCCCTGGCCTTGAGGGGGCTCCCAGACAGCGTCAACCAATGGTGGGATCAGCTGGGGCACTGGGGGGAGGCCAGAAGCAGGGGACCCAACATTCCAAATTAAACTAGAACATGCTCTGGGCCAGATAGAGGGCCAGGAGGTCCTAATGATCGGCACCAGGACAGGAAACATTTCAACCTTTTGAATGCTGCAAGATCCATAAAGGGGTTACTCAGCAGGGAGACGGGGGCGAGGCACAGGCTGGGACATTTTAGGAAGGGAAGAGGGCTTTGGAGTTTGAAGAATGACATTCCAAGCTCAACTCCCTTCCTTGCTGAGTGACTTTGGGCAAGCTACTGATTCCTTTAACTCTCCTCGTCCTCATGCAGAAAATGAGATGAGCGCTCCCCATAGAGTTATCATCAAGATGATGCTTAAAGGCAAGATGGCTAAAACGAATGACAGGTGCTCAGCAAGTGGGAGCTCCCTTTCTGCAGGGGACCTGGGTTCAGAGCTCAGTTCAGCCCCTTCCAAGCTATGTGACTGAGTAAATTACATAACCTCTCCATGCCTTGGTTTCCCCATCTCTCTAGTACCTACCGCACCGGGTTCTTCTGAAGACCACTTGGGTGGATCAACATGAGAGCATGCAGAGCGACGCCAGGCACGTGGTCAGTACCGTATAGGCATCAGCTGTTACTTTAGCTTCCTGGAAGGGGCAGACTGTTAACTGGACCTTAAAGAAGAGAAATGGAGGAGAGGAGGACCGGGCCTGGAGAGGAGGGCCAGGCAGAGCAAAAGTAGTCAAGACTGGTGGCGGGCGCCTGTAGTCCCAGCTACTCGGGAGGCTGAGGCAGGAGAATGGCGTGAACCCGGGAGGCAGAGCTTGCAGTGAGCCGAGATGGTGCCACTGCACTCCAGCCTGGGGGACAGAGCCAGACTCTGTCTCAAAAAAAAAAAAAAAAAAAAAAAAAAAAATAGTCAAGACTGGGGAAGGAGCTCCAACTATGGTTTTTACCAGCTTATACCAAAAACCCTTGACATTTGCTCACAAAACAAAACTTCCCACTCATTTTGAATAGTAGCCTGTTCACATAGTTCATGGTTCAAACAGAAAAGTCAAAGTATATACAGTGATGTCTCCTTCCCACCCTTGGGCCCCCGTTCCTTGCTTATCCTACCAAATAAATTCTTACATGTATAAAGTGAAATATTATATATTATTCTCCCCTTTTTTTTTTTTTTGCACAAATGGATAGCACACTCTACATGCTACTTTGCACCTTGCTTTTTTTATTCCCCCCACTTTGGTGGTCACTTTTTGTCAGTTCCTTAACAGCTTCCTCAATCTTTTTTTACAGGTCCCTATTTCCCCACTGCTTAGAGGGGCTGCATTCTCCCTCCTTTCTCTCATCAAGCGTTTTTCCATTGGCTTCCCATTTGATAGAGGAGTCGAGGCCATGGAGTGAAGTGACTGGTTTGCTGCAGTCAGGACCTGAACCTGGATAACCACTCTACAGCTACTTCATTTTATTTTACTTTTTAAAATATAAAGACGGGGTCTTGTTATGTTGCCCAGGCCAGCCTCCAACTCCTGGCCTCGAGTGATCCTCCTGCCTCAGCTTCCCAAAGTGTTGGGATTACAGGTGTGAACCACTGCATCTGCCTCTACAGCTACTTCTAATGCACCCAGGTCTGGCCAGTTCTCAAGGGCCCCCTCTGAGAAAGGCTCTGGGTGATGGAAGGCTCCTTGGATCATAGCTGTCCCCATCGCATCTCGAACACCTCAGGCTAGAGTGCCCCTCGGGCCACCACTGTAGTGAAGCATCCTTGAAAAGACTCTCTGCCAGCCCTCTTCTTCCACATAGGTCATGGGTGAGAACTGGATGAGCTCGGGGGAGGGGCACAGAGCACTCTCCATCTCCCATGGCTACTCAGGGCAGCTTCCGTGTCCCCAGGAGCCCAAGAAAAGGACAGTTTCAAAAGAAAAAGCTTCCAGGCCTATGGACATGTTGAGCAAGTGCCGCTGAGACAATTTCTTACCCAAAGGTGACGCAAGCAGGTCCAGATGTCGAGGCACAGAGCTGGGCACTAGGGTCAGGGAGATTATCCCTGGGACTTTGTGGCTCTAGCCAGGTTCTGGGGAGCCCCAGGAGATGTGGCACACAGGTGGGCAGACCAGGGCTCAGCCTGGGCATACTCTTGCCCTTCAGGCCTGCCTGAGTACTCCCCTTCTTCCAGGCCCCCTCTGATCCTGTCCAAGTCAGGGATACTGAGCAAGGCCTGGGGAAAGGGCTGCTCCCCCAGCGCCCCAGATACCCCTCCCTTTTCTCTCTTGTTCCAACATCATTCTCCCCCCAGTCGGGCCATGGGAAGAATGCTGTGTCCTCTGAACGGGGGCCAAGAGTGACAGGTGGTGGCAGTCCTAGCTGCATGGCCCCTGGTGTAAGAGATCCTCTCCTCCGTCCCCGCCTCCACTGCCCACACCCCTGCCTCCGCCTCTGCCCACCCAGCCCAATCCTTTACAACTGCCCAGGACTGCTCCTGAGCAGCCGCTGGGAGACAGACGGCCACCAGGTTGCCCTTCTCTGCTCCAGGTACCTCTCTCCCCTCAGTTAGCAGGCCTCGGCTTCCTGTCTCACTGCAGCCAGACAAGAGGGGAAATTGGACAGCCTGACACACCCCGCTCTTGTTTCTGCAGCTAGAAAGACTTGAGTTAGACAAGCAGCAGCACACGCCTCCTTACCTCATGGCGACAGAAAATGGAGCAGTTGAGCTGGGAATTCAGAACCCGTCAACAGGTGCCAAGCTGGGGCAGGAGATGGAGGGAGGAGCTTGGGAAGGGGGGTTTTGAATCCAGGGCTGGGCAGGTTCCTCAGTGGGAGTTCTGTGCCCCAGCCTTCTTTGCATGGTGCATGGGGGACCCAGAAATCAGAGGAATCTCTGGCTAGGGTTGGGCTGCTGGGTCCAGGGCCTGTATGAAGCCCTTCCTGGAGAGACCAGGAAAATGTGAAGCCATCAGGGATGGCTGCTGGGGATGCACCTAAACAGGGCAAGGATGATGGGGGCCACCAAGGCCCACCCAAAGGGCTGGAAGCCTCCCATAAAGGCCCTCCAAGGCCGTGGCAGCTCATCTCTAGGGGCCATCAAGTGGCCCCAGAGACTCAGTGGGACAAGCATTTGCAAGTTGTTGCCTGGGTGGGAACCTGGGCCCAGAGCTGGTCTCTGCCCAGCCTGGGTGGGAGGGAAGGAAAGGAGGGTGGATCCTGATGGGTGTCTCACCTCCTTTGCAGACAAGGCACCTAAAGGTCCCGCAGGTGAAAGACCCCTGGGTGCAGGGAAAGACCCTGGCCCCCCAGACCCAAAGAAAGCTCATGATCCACCCACCCTGAAGAAAGATGCCAAAGCCCCTGCCTCAGAGAAAGGGGATGGTACCCTGGCCCAACCCTCAACTAGCAGCCAAGGCCCCAAAGGAGAGGGTGACAGGGGTGGGGGGCCCGCGGAGGGCAGTGCTGGGCCCCCAGCAGCCCTGCCCCAGCAGACTGCGACGCCCCAGACCAGTGTCAAGAAGCCCAAGGCTGAGCAGGGAGCCTCAGGCAGCCGGGATCCTGGAGAGCCCAGGGTGGGCAAGAAGGCAGCAGAGGGCCAAGCAGCAGCCAGGAGGGGCTCACCTGCCTTTCTGCATAGCCCCAGCTGTCCCGCCATCATCTCCAGGTGAATATCCCCTCCTGGGAGTGGGGAGGGGTCCTGTGGCTCTATCCCTAGGGGTCCTGCTTAATTCTCTTGTCTTAGGCATGGTTGTCATCACATTCAGTGCTGGGGAGGGTAGTTCTGACATTCAGTTTCCTCTGTCCTGCGAATTGCCTCTACCGCCTTGTCCCCTGCAGAAACCAGAATCCTGCCATAATTCATACAAGGCTGGAATAAGAGAGACCCTCAAAGACCGCCTAGGTTGAACATATCTTCTCTAGGCTTCTGGGGTCTGGAGTTCCCCTTACTCCATGGGCTTGGGTCTAGCCAAGGGCAGGATTGAGATGTCAGGCAGAAAGGCTAAAGGTGTCAGGCAAAAGGCTGTGTATTTCCTAGGACATCCAGCGTTTTCCTGTTCTTCTTAATATAATTATTGTTAAGATATGAAAAGATGACTAATAACCAGATGGGAGGATCATTGATAATATTTTCATAACCATAATATAGCACATGTGTGATGCAATCAGTTATACTTACCTGAATGCTAATGAGGTCATTAATGATATATTGTAAACCACAATAATAACATTTACCATATTACTTTGCTAATTATGTGTTAATTATATCACAACAGATTTTATGAATCAAGAGCTACATAACTCCCTAGTTGTATCCACATGATGATGAAGCATATCAACAATCCTATTAATAGTTATTAATGATGTATTAGTATGTTGGTAGTCAAGATAATGACCACAGCCATGAACATCCCTCAATTTTGTACCAAGTGAATTTGGCTGTATTACACCCTGCATTTGGGGTGGGGTTGGATTACCTCTGCAGATTGCATTGAGACTTGCCTGACACCACAGGCTGTGGCCGCTGAGGGCTTCACCTCTGTGTTCTCACCTTCTAGTTCTGAGAAGCTGCTGGCCAAGAAGCCCCCAAGTGAGGCATCAGAGCTCACCTTTGAAGGGGTGCCCATGACCCACAGCCCCACGGATCCCAGGCCAGCCAAGGCAGAAGAGGGAAAGAACATCCTGGCAGAGAGCCAGAAGGAAGTGGGAGAGAAAACCCCAGGCCAGGCTGGCCAGGCTAAGGTGCAAGGGGACACCTCGAGGGGGATCGAGTTCCAGGCTGTTCCCTCAGAGAAATCCGAGGTGGGGCAGGCCCTCTGTCTCACAGCCAGGGAGG